>NC_051286.1:10853270-11183270 GCF_015220745.1 Sebastes umbrosus
TCTTGCCGTCGGGAGAAGATCAAAAACATCTTTTCCATCAAGAAAAGCCTTCAGTGCCGTTCAATGAAGAAATACTCTTCAGTTTTGATGTAACTGATGCTATTGCAGCATCTATCAAAAGCACAGAAAGATCATCTGTATAATTATATCAATAAAATACAGGGATGTAATTAGATACATCATTTCCTTCATCTTTTGGTAACCATGAAGATTATCAAATAAACAGCTGCCTCTAATAAATCATTGTATTCAACTACGATCATGTGTCAGGCAGATATCATGACTGTAACCTGCTGACCAACAGACCTTAATACTGAACCTGAAGGGTCAAAACACATTGAGCATGTGTTTACTGTTTGGAAAATTCCATAAATTTGAGGCTTATATTGCCTTTTTCTACATGCAGAGTCAACTAAAATCTCCAATGAATACGGGGTCAGTGTGTTTGTTAAAGAAAAGCCTCAAATACTGTTGGAGGTTTTTGGAAATGCTGTGATTTCTAAGTAGACGAGGGCCTGTGAGGCGCTGCCAGCGATAAAAGTCTGCGTCTGCCCGCGAGCGCAGCTCTGCATATTCACATGCATGTGGGTGTGAGTGACGGCTGTGTCGGGGCCGAGTGACAGGGACCCGTGTGAGTGGTGAATCATAGTGACAGTGCATCGGGCAGAAGGAGCGGGATGGCTCCTGTGGACGAGTGACCTCTGACCGTCGGTGTCAGAACTGAGGCATCCCCAAACAATAGCATGAAGAGACTGAGAGGCCGGGAAGTAGATAAAAAAAAAAAAAAAAACGGCTTGGGGTCTTCTCTGGCTTCCCTGATCCAGCTGTGGAGCCATATCACTGTGTCCATCTCTGACACTAATGCTGTCCTAATGAGCCCGCTGATAATGCCGGCTTAACCACGGGGATGTGCCGGGAGGGGCGAGGTGTCAGGGGTTAATGGGGAGGAAGGAAGAAGGATTTGGGGAACATGGGAGTGCAAGTATCAGAAGAACACAACCACAGGTGTGTACGGCAGCATGGTTGTACCATACCCCCACAACAATACTGTGTTAACTTTGTGGTATAGGGCAGCAATGGGAAGGTTTGCCTTGCCTCATCACTGTATAGGAGACTACTGGCATGCTATCAATAGCCACAGTAATCCTGTTATGGTCATTCATTCAGCATGATGAGAGCAAAAAACCATGGCAAGATATGTTAAATGTGTTAAATAAACAGCTGGCTGACAGCTTTCTTTGTACTCAAAACAGGTGCTCTTAAGCAGCCCTGCTATCTCACATACAGCCCATCTCAGCATAACTCCACCGATTACACATCAGTCTGTTTACAGGTCTCGGAGAGCATTAATGCATTCGTTGTATAAAGCTTTTTGTGGCTCCAGAAGAAGCTGCGCAAAGTCTGATAAATTAAACTCAAGTGTCTCTTGAGTCAGAATCGGTTTCGGCTGCACTTACAAAATACAAGTTTGAAAATCGAAAAAGATCTTGGGGTGTGTAGTTAGAGATAAGTGCGCTTCCCAGACCTCTGTAGCATAACACATCCAAATCTCTGATTGAACAGTCAGTGGTCGAGCTGCATGGTGGGTAACGTAGGCGCCAGGTTTTGACAAGGAAAAAGTATGCGTGGAGTAAAGAAAGATGATTTCTCTGGTTCTGCTGCATACATCTTTTTTTAACTGTCCATAGAGAGTACATTAACTAGACTATCAAAGAGTGTAACAACAAATAAATCAAGAGATTTGGAGCCGACTACTGATAACCAATGCTATATTTGTGTTTTCATACATCTGCCCACATCTGCATTAAACATATGAATGTCCATAAACACAACTCTGCATACCAAGGCTGAACTAAAGCCGTCCGCCCTGTAAACTTTAACACCGCAGAACGACATGCAGCGACATTGTGTAAAAGGGCCTTTTTCACCTGTCTACCTTGGCCTCTGTGTGCCTAAAGCAAACTCATTGCTCAGCGCGGTATCTGCTCTGTCCACACAGTGCCTCTTTAAGCAAGGAGAGGCTCGCGAAGACAGACTCAAGGCTGGAGTATTGACTCACCGGCCGGCACCTTATCACGGTGAGAACCTACACACATGACGAATGAGTCTATGGCGCGGCAGATAAGACGGCAGGTAAGCGGAAGGGTCACGGGTACAGAGGGTCGGCCGCCTCGCCATAACTGCGATATATATATGAGGCGAGCATACATATCTGCTTTGTCTCACTTAGGTTTAGACAGAGGTCAGACATGAGAGACTGACAGAGAAGGACACATGAGAGGAAGCTTAAACTGACTAATCTGCCTTTTAAGAGTCTGTTAACCACATACAAGCTGTCAGAAACGCGTCCGGGCACTCTGTAATGCCAACATGTGTGTGAGTGGAGAGAAAAAGACACATAAACACACAAGTATGTGTATGCACAGACGCGCACATGGAGTTCAAGGGGCCAGCGAGTGCAGGGCAGTAGGTGTTAGATTACAGGAGCGGGGCCGTCCAAAGCGCCGCCTGCTCCTATCTTTATTTAACCGCTGATTAGGCCGACTCTTTGAAGGCCCCTTTAATTGCCGCGGTGATGGGGCTCTTAAAACCAGGAGGCTTTTTTCACCTCTTTTATTGATTTCTCCTCTCATGACACCAATAAAAACGCCCACACTTCTGTTTCTCCTTCATTTTCTTTCCCTCCTTCCTGTCGCTCTCTCTCTCCCTCTGCTGCTTGTTTTCTTCTTCACCCTCTCTTTCACATTTTGCGGTTTGTGACTCAGGTTTGCCCGTCAATGATGAGTCGGTGCCTCAAGCTAAGAAAAAACAAGAAAACAGCGATACAGTGAAGCCTCAAGGCCAAAACTCATTCAGTTTTAAGCTGATTTCTATAATCACAATTCATTAACTGTGTTTGAGATGAGGCATGTTCAAACAGACCTGTGAAGAAAGGGGAAGTAATGATAGATTGAGACAGACAGAGCTGTGTATTGACAGTCTCAGTGCCGAGCAGGTATTTAGGTGTGATTTAATTAGTGTCATCAGCATAGAAGATCATCATGTTTCCCACACACCAGTCAGCCTCCTCCCCGAGTCCTCGGTTTATTTGCAGCTGAACTGAATATTTGTGTGAACATTTCCTGCCCTCACTTTCATTATTCACAGATTTTTATCAGATGAAGTCAACTCATTAATTTTAAAAAGCCATTTTAACCACATTTGGTCCGTTACACAGTGTTTTACAGAACAACAAATACTCATAAAAAGAAAACAAACATCAAGTTGTTGCTGACAACAGAGCAACCACATCAAAGTGAGGCTGATTCGCATGCTGCTTTATTAAACAGGAAACATACAAACACAATTTGTTTCAATTACATTACATTTTCAATTAATTGATCAATAATTCAGTCTAAGAATATATAGAACTAGTAAAACTATCCATCACAGTTTCCCACAGCCTTCGAATTGCTAAATTCACAATGAAAAACCACAGCTGCTCACATTTGAGAAGCTGGAACCGGCTAATGTTTGACATTTCTGTTCGATAAATGACTTAACTGACTAATCAATTGTTAAAAATGTTGTTCTGGCAATCAACTAATTGATTAACTGACCAGTCGTTTCAGTGCTGACATTCCCAAACTGACAACTAATAAAAATTCTGTTCTCCAAGTAGACAGTATCTTAGCAAATGTACTACACGGTTCCTAAAAATAACTTTTAAAGACAGATGTCCAATTTTGTTCGTATGATATCTTACGAAAAGTTAGTCCTCATTTTTTGTGCGTTTTCCTACAAATGTCCAGCAACACATGACACACATGTAAATTTCTGCTCGAGTCTTTTCAAAATAAACTTCCATCTTTACAGGAAACAACTTGGTTACGTTTAGGCAACAAAACGACTTAGTTAGGTTTAGTAAGTACGGAAGTTACGTGACAAATAAATAAATGTTGACTTCTGGTTTCACACGGGACACGAACACCGGTATACTGAGCGAAAGTCCGGTGTGTTTTGAGCCATCCATCCACCCCGCTTTCCTCCTTACGGGATGTTTGTCCCTCTTTATACTTCCAGGTTCATGATTACATACAAATTGATTTTGTGGGATATACGAATTACAGTGTATTACTTTTCATAGGTATAGCTATGAACAGTGTATGAGAACAGCCTGTGACGTAACACTAAAATCACAGTAGTTTTACGAAAAGGGAGAAACACCGGATCCAATACAGACTTTAAAAATTAATAAAAAAGATCATTATCGGTCGATCTGTCCATTATGTTAATGGATAATGGATTAATTGTTTAAAAAATGTCAGAAAACTGAAAAATGCCCATCGTGGAGACTCCAAAATGACATCTTCAAATGTTCTCTTTTGTCCGACCGACGGTCAAAACTCCAAGATATTAAATTTATAATAATATAAAACAGAAAAAAAGCAGCAAATCCTCACGAGTGTTTGGCTTTTTTGCCGGATAAATTGACCGACGGCGATAAATCTTCTGTCAACTAACTAATCGATTAATCATTTAAGCACTAAATTCCTTTACCATATGATTGACACAGGCTGACACTCCATTGGTCATCGCCGTAATAGGTCGCCGTTGAGATTCTGCTAACGAAGGAGACGGTTTATGGCTGTCTGGAGAACAGAGGGCCACTGGACGAGGCCTTGACCCTTGACCTCGCATCCTACTGCTCGTAACCCCTGCTGCTTCAGATGGCTTCTTCTGCCCGGCAGCTAGATCGTTTGCCCATGACCTCTGTCACGGCTCAATTCCACGGGCGAGGACCTCCCCTCGTGTCTCTCCTCTCATCAAAAGAAATACACTTTTTTTGTTTCTCATTGATTACCCAATCGGGCATTAACACCGCCTCCAGGAAAGCTTTGTGTTTAACGCATCATTAACTGAATTAAGGTTATGATGCATCAACAGGTCTCCGTTGAGCTTTAGTTCCCTCTGCTGTCTTTTCTTATTTCTTATGGTCTTCTGAGAATGACTGGGAAAGTAAGAAGGGAGGGGTTCGGTTTTATCCTTTATATTCCAAAAATCAAACCTCCAGCACACATACATTACGTCTCTGATTCTTTTTGAACTCTCTAACCCCTGAAAAACTTCCTCTGATTGATGACAAACGTCTCTAATGTGCGCCGATTTGGTCAATCACACCCCTGCGTGAGAGCTGTAACCTTGGAGGGCTCTGTAGCGACGTTTGGTTCTGATCCCATTACAGACTCATTGATCCTTCTCTGGCTCCCGTTCTGCAGCGTCAGCCCCGTTATTGTATTGATTCCAGGTAGAATCAACAGAAACGCTGACCAGCCATCATTGACCGTCTAGGAGGATAAATACTGGGCTCAAGTGATGCCGTCAGGTGGGGGGAAAAACTCAATAAAGGGAGCCGTTTCACACTGCTAATTATACGCTAACACCAATAATATCATTAAGCCATCGTAAGGGAGTCGACAGAAGTAACTCGGCAACCCACGCTGAGGCTAATCTGTGTCTGGAAAGTGTTCATTAAAAGTTTAATACTGCATAACAGAATTAAGGATAAACTAAATCATCTGTTGAAGAAGATTAATTATACGCACATCACGTAGGTGTGAGGCGATCAGAACAGCGTCAGTAACTACTCCATGCCACAATATCTTTATTGACTATGTTTCGATGGATCTTTGTCAGGTCAAAGTGTTTGAAAAAGAGGAAACCACACCCATATTTATACATACAGAACACCAATAGGCAAAAAAGCTCTATGATGGCACGTGTAGTTAAAGTAGATAAAGTACATAAAAACAGTAATACAAAAGCCATGCTTCTAAATATCATACTTCTAAATATCAAACATATGTTATTCATAAACATTATGTCATATTCATCATCACATACCATATATCAAAAAATCCATCACTTACATTCAAAAATATTACATTAAGCTAGAGGAAAAAGAAAAGAATAAATATGTAATACAAGTACAATAATTGGGTTTAAAACACCCTACTAAATAAGTTATCTATATCAAAACCCAATATGGAAAAAAAATGATTTCATGTTTTATATTTCCATATGTATATATATGGGTGTGGTTTCCACTCTTTGAAACACTTTGACCTGATGAAGATCCAAGCAGGATCGAAACGTAGTCAATAAAAATATTGTGGCATGGCGTAGTGTGCTGGTGTTTCCTTTTTCTGAACAAAATCATCTCCTATCAGATAGTAACCCCGTCCCCAACCCTAAAAAACGTTGCAAAGTTTAAGTTTTATTCCAGGATCCAAACGCTCAAGCGTGCGTGCGAGCAACTGTTTTGTTTACAGACACTTTTTCTAAGTACACCTCAACCTTTAGATCACCCCTGAACTCCTTGCACTTCTCCTCCTGCTCGTTGTCTCCCGCGCTAAAGGCAGCTGGCGAGACGACTAAGCTGGAGACTGGCACCCTGAGACAGATTAGAGGCGTGTAATTAGGGATTTCTAATCAACTAATTTACAGAGCGATGCCTCGCGCCAAGCGAGACCTTCTGACCTGACCTAGAAATCCTCGACATATTCTCTCTGACCTTGACCGGCCTAACGGTGACGGTGGCGGTGGCGGTGGCGGTGAAGGAGGGGGCTGGGGGGGTAAGAAGCAGAGATGGAATATGTGAAAGGGGAGAGAATTAAAAGGCAAAGAATGAAATCAATTGGGGGAGCACGACGTTTGGGGTCAAGAAGGTGAAGCAGGCTGACGTAAGAGGACTCGTGGCTGAAGCAATAGCGGGCAAAACTGTGCAGAGCGTTGAGCACTAAGGCGTGAGACGCTAACTAATTAAGAATAAATGAAGAAGTGGTAATTACGTGGAGGTGTTGGTAAACTACGGAGGAGGAGGGGAGTGGGTAGCGAGGCTTGGTTTAGTAATCCGACCGATGACCTGGTTTATAAGGTCGACTAATAACGTTACCCCAGCTGACTGATTCAGCCAACACACCCACAACAAACCGCCCATTCCTAACCCGCATCAGCTGACCGACGCGACCCCGCCTCCGCTAAATCAGCTGACATCCGCAAAACCCATCACCCCTCTCAAGCCCCTGACAGCTGACTGTCTAGCATCCCTCAACCCCCACCGCCAACTGCTCATCAATATTTTATTCAGGCCTTCTAATTGTTAAAACAACATCTCCTCGATGAGTAATCAGCGACTCGACCTCGACCTTAACGTGTTCCACGGCTGAGACACAACACTCATTACTCAACCGCCTTCTTTTATCCCCGGCTCAGCCAGGTTCAAATCCGAATGGTCATTTGGCGTGTCAGGTCCAGCATGCAGTGTGGACATTCTTGCAGTGAAGACAGGATTAGAGAGGTAGAATCTGGGTTAAAGACACTACGCAGTCCATCTGTTGTTTTGGTTTTTCCCCACCAATGACCACGAGCGGCGTTACCCTCCCCTCCCCCCTCCCTGCTTTAAATCATTCTTCGTTTCAACGGGTATAAACAGGCAGCGTAAATACCGAGCGAAAGAGGCATGTGAGCTGATTATAGCAGCAGGAGAGACAAACACAGGGGAAAAAAAGTGACAAACTTGAAATGAAAATGACGCGTATCGCATGTTTTTGATCCAAAGGCATTACAGAAATCTAAAGATTCATCATCTTTTATCTCTCCACGCCAGACAGAAGAATAATAAGAGTTCAGGGCTAATATTTCTTTGTCTCTTTTTCCTTCTCTCTCTCTCTCCCTTTCTGTACCCCTTTGTCTTTATCTGTCTTCTGTGTATCTCAGGCTGTTCCAGTTTCCCAGGCTCCGAAAGCTGATAACCCAGTTTAGTGATTTCCACACGGACGCACACTCTTTACCCAGCCACATGCATACAAACACACATATACACACACTTCAGCCCCAGTTCCATCACTCTTCACACACCGACTAATAACTATAAATACAGAGACGCCTCTGGTGACGACAAAGTCACCCTTCGTAGAGGTGAGAGTCATTTAAACATTCGCCGTACCGTCTCTCTAACGATCCTCATTCCTCACCAGCGTTTACAGTAAATGCTCAATAATTTAATTACAATGAGATTACAGATAACACTCTCAACACACAGAAGTACACTAATCTTTTTAATCACATTAACTAATAATCGATGTAAGCAAGCATAACCTGATTAACACATTCAGCTGTTTGTTCAAATCGTTGGACTTATCCTGGCATGTAAACACATCATCTCGTTTCACTAGTGACTTTATGCCTTCACCACTAAGGTCACAGAGTGTGCCAGATGCAAAGTGGTGTTTCTATATATAACAACAGCACTGCAAGTGGTGGGGGGGAATTTGATTTACTTAAATATCAACATGTTTTTTTAATAAAAAATCTTTTTCTTCCATTTAGCCAAAGAAGCCAAAGTTGTCAAATTTTCAGAACTGCAACAAATAATCAATTAGTGCAACTATTTTGATAATCGATTAATTGTTTTGAGTATTTTTTTAAGAAAAAAAAAAGTAAATTCTCTGATTCCAGCTCCTTAAATGTGGATATTTTGTGGTTTCTTTACTCCTCTAAGACAATAAAGTGAATATCTTTGAGTTGTGGACAAAACAAGACATCATTTTCTGACATTTTATAGACCAAAGTAATCAAATAATTGAGGAAATAATCAACTGATTAATCTGCAATGAAAATAATCGTTAGTTGCAGCACTATGGTGTCTAAACACAAGCAGACGTTTGAAATGAAAATAGATAAATAATGGTTTAAATCAGTAAATATCTGATTAAAAATGAATGTAACCAGACATTTGATGCCAGCTTTTGTTGTCCGTCAGTTTCCGATACAGACACATTTCAGTAGACAATAAAAAAATGTTGAGGTTTGATATCCAACCAGGACAACTATCAACAGGATTCTGCAAACAAATATAAACACTTAATTTTACCAAACTATTATCTTTATCTGATTAATTATAGTAATCAGGGAATAAACATAAGCAGTAGGGCTGTGTACTGGCAAGAATCAGGTGATAGGATACGCATCACGATACAGGGGTAATGATTCAATATATCGCGATATATTGCGATATTTTTTAATCCAATTTTAGAAAAACTGTCATTTTAGAAAAGGCAAAAATAACACATTTATATTACATTAAAGAAACTGCATGGTTTATGCCCCAAACTGCATGTGATTATCTTAAAGTGGGCATGTCTGTAAAGGGGAGACTCGTGGGTACCCATCGAACCCATTTACATTCACATATCTTGAGCTCAGAGGTCAAGGAACTCCTTTGAAAATGGCGATGCAAGTTTTTCCTCGCCAAAATTTACTTAGAGCGTTATTTAGCCTCTTTCACGACAACCTACTATGACATGATTGGTGGTTTAGGAGAAACGATACAGTATCACAAGACATAGTATCGCGATACTCGTGTATCGATATTTTCTTACAACTCTAATGAACACATTGTATGGTGAAAGTCTGTCCATTCAGCTGTAGAGGAGTGTCTTTCTGTCCTTGAACTATTCCCCATTGATTAGCCAAGTGTGATATTGCCAAAGTCATACAAGTTGCAGACAAATTAAGGAATAAGAAAAACCATGAACACTGCGTTTTCTCTCTGAGTGATTGCTTCACTTGGAAGCATAAATCTGCTTTGACTGTAGGGATTAGAGTGTAATATACTGTGAGGAAGCACTGTTTTCACAATATTAGTTTTTATCAACTAGTGTGGATGTAAAACAGGCTTTTTTAATGTAGGCCAAAGGTACAAACTCTTATGAAATCTACATTTCACCTTTTAACTCCAGATGATGATGTCCCAACTATGGCATTTGCCAAGTGAATTGCAGGCAAGATACAAGTATGTTAAAGGACTTGGCAATGTAATGTATAAAAATTGCTTGCATCTGTGTTGGGAAGCATAAAAAATGAATGTGTGTGTGTATGGTCTTGCACAATAGAGCCATGTGGCCCTTCAGCAAACGTGGCCCTCCCATGTGTCTGTTCGGGGACCCTGGACCCAACACAGAGGCAATCTTATACCACTCACAAAAAAAAAAAAAAACAGAGGGAATGAGGGAGCGAGAGAGAGAGAGAGAGGAAGAAAGGATAAATCAAGCCTGAAGAAAGACAAAGACAACTGGCCAAGGGGGCCCGAAGTGTCATCTTGCCTCCACTTGGGGTGAAAAGAAGGGAGGGGAAAAAGAAAAAAGGAAGTCTAGAGTTTACCAGAGGAAAGTTCTCTTTCTTTTCCTGGACAGCTGAGTGTCTTATTATGGGATTAGATTTAACCAGTGCCCCTCTAGGAATGTGGAACAGAGGGATGGTGGTAATGGGTGGAAGAGTTTTGGGGGATCATGTGGGTCGGGCTGAGGCGTAGGGGTGGGCCTGGGTGTGGGGTGCCGTTAGGTGGTGGTAGGCCGGGTCAGGGAGGCAGTATGCGGGAGGGCTTGGCGGCGTGCCCGGGTTGGGGGGGGGGGGTGAAGCCACAGCGCTGGGGCCCACGTGGACCCTTGCCAACAGTGCAATTACTCCTCATTCTGAACAGCTGGCACATAATGGGTATTCAGGCACTTGTAGTCCTTCGATAGGACACGGAGATCCCAGGTCGTCCCCCCTCGCGTGCCTCAGTACAACATGGCAACCAGAGATCACCCCACCGAGGTGCCATCATGCCGATACACACACACACACATGGAGGTGTTGTGATGGATAACACCAGGTAAAAGATTTAATTAAAAATGACCCGATATGCTACTTTGGAGGTGTGACAGCAAACTCGAAAAAGACAACACAAGTAGGTGCAAACACAACGCAAGCGCAGACACACACATACAAACGCATCAAAGTGCAAAGGATAGGCCTCGTCTGTGTTTGATCCACAGTAATACGCTAGCAGGCTGGGACCCGCAAGTCGAGTGTGGGGGGAATTCTGTGTTTATAAATTCAAGTCTGTTTGAAACTCAGTCCAAGTTTATAATCCACCCACTGTGTGGCTGCTTTGTGCTTTCCCTCAAAGCGCTCACACAATGTAAACACGGCATTTAAAAGGGAGATTCTTTTTTCTTTTTTTTTTAATCTTAGGTCTAAAACAAAGGGAGCACAGGAAATGGACTTGGTCTTGGAGAGGAAAACAAACAGACGGCCTGTCAGTCAAGCTCATATGGTGCCGTGATGTCACGGCGGAGATGTGGGACCGCAGAGTTCGCCGTGTGTGTGTGCTGTGCGGCTCGGGGCTACCGGTATAGCCGGGAGCACATGGCGATAGCATGTGTGGCCGCAATGTACGCTACATCCGTTAAGCAACGCAGCTGACTTCCTGTGTGTGAATTCCTCTCTTTGTCAGGTGGTGATGATGATTGGTGCCTTGTGTGCGGTGATGGAGCGCTGAATCAGCCCGGCTCCCGGGCAGCCTCGCCGCAACGACTCCGTGAGTCTTTGTGACTTGCAGAAAGCCTCATCCTCAAGTCCTCCCTCAGAGGATCATGCACAGGACGCGAGGAGACCATCAAAGAGCCCCGTGTAGGTTGAGACGGTCATATCAATCCTATTGTGCGCAGTGCGTGTGTGTGTGTGTACGCGCACATTACGCCTATGCAACTGTGTGGGGTACAAAACACAGATGAGAGCCTTATGCTGAACATTATAAAACACTCAGGCCATCTGAGAGAGTTTAACTGGCGTGTTCCACTTCACTTAAGGAGCAGCAAACAAGGGGATCTCTATGTGCTGCTAAGTCAACACAGACCTTCCTCCGCCGCTCTTTAAATGTGATTAAAGATTTGTTTGTAGTTTATCTATCTGCTCTATAATCTCTCTATCACTGGTCTAATAGACCTATCACAAATTTCTCCTACAGGACGAACACGTGTTGATCGTTTTCTTTTCTTTCTTTCTTTCACAAATGTTTATCCAGGGAAGGGTTTTATTTGGCAAATATACTGGTCAACCGTTGAGGAGCAGCACTTCTGCATCACCTGGAGATTAAGTGACTGAGAAAGTCCCTCAAACGACAGTTAGGAGGTCAACTTTACTTCACTTTCACTTCTCATACATTCCCAGTTGGACCAATGATTCCAACTGGTGCCCCACCTACACATCTTTTAACCTTTTCCGTGGGCTCAAAAAGCAAATAGTTCCAGGAACTAAAATCAGGAACTCAATAGGGAAGTTCCTTCAGTGCGTCTATGTTTGCATTTCCAGTGCATCTGGAGAACGACAAAGATTAGGCAAATTGGACCAATAACAGACTCAACAGTGATGGCTTTGTTTGACTTACACTTACTGTTGAGCGACAATCAGCGTTGGAAAGAAGACATACAGGGTTACACCAACAGTTTGAAAATGTCAACAAACAAAGGATGTGCTGAGTATTTTCAGAGTCATAAGAAACGAACAAAGGTTTAGTTTCGTTTCTCTCTCGCTCAGCTCTCTTGTGTCATGTATGTTTCTGTCTCGTCTACGTAAATATCTCATCAGTAGGGCTGGGCAATATGGCGATACAGGTCAATTCACATTTCGATAATGATATATATCATGACACAGCATGTTTTCTGGTGATTCAATAAATAATTGGTCTATATGAAATAACCACAGAACGTAAAGCGTGGTCATAATGACATTAATACTGCATGTAACGCAGTTCGGCCGCTGGTTTTTCAGACAATATAGAAAAATACATGACATTTTTATATTGTTTTGATGATATATATATATATACACATACACACAGTATATATAGTCATATCACCAGCCCTACTCGTCAGCATAATTATGTTGATTTAACATCAATAACGTTGTAAAAAATTATCATATAAAGTCTTTAAACCAGTGGTCTCAAACTCAATTTACCTGGGGGCCGCTGGAGGCAGAGTCTGGGTGAGGCTGGGCCGCATCAGGTATTCCACAAAAAAAACTTTGTTAAAAAAAAAAACAATCTTCTCAAACGTCATTATTAACAGTTCTTTAACTTGAATGGGTTCTTCTGAACATGAACGGTTCTTCTGAACATGAACGGTTCTTCTGAACATGAATGGAACATTGAAGAACATGAACGGTTCTTCTGAACATGGCCTCTATTGCGTCTCCCACTTTTCCTGAAATTGTCTGTGCTCGTCACCAACCTTTCTCTTCACTGCAGGCTTTGAAAAAGACATGATATATATTCATTCCACTTGGTGTCACTCCACAATAAAGTTGTGCCTGCTGTGTTTGTGTTGCTCTGCAGTTACACCACCAAGCCGCTAGTTGGCGGCGTCTCTATGAGTTCCTTCTTCTTCTTGTACTCCAAACAGAAACTGAGCGGCAGTTGGAGCTAATAACTGTTGAACCACAGAGCTTTTACTGACATTACTGCAACGCCGAAAAGAGAACATATATCTGAGTGGATTTGTGTGAACAAACATTGAACAGATGGAGGCAGAGAGAAGTAGAACTTGGTCCTGGCCGCTCAGCATCGCGGAGAGACTGGACCAATCACAGCTGTTGCGGTCTGCGTCGCCGCGACGTGTAGTTACATGTCTGGAGAGGTGGAGTCAGGCTACGGCGTCGAGTCAACGCAGAAGTATAAATCAAGCTTTAGTCAAGCTTATGCGATGTTACACGGGCCGCCATAGTTGTTGTGAAATGTTTCTCTGCTTGCATCAAGCCCGGCTGATTGGCCCGCCCCCGGGAGCCACATACCCCGCTGTGATTGGTAGGTTCGTTCAGCCCGGGCTCGCGCAACAAAGGGACCTTCCAACGGCAAACTGCCATTCACATAGAACTCGCGGGCCGAGGGCGCCTGATTAGCTCAGTCGGTAGAGCGGGCGCACATGTAACAAGACTTGGTCCTGACCGCGGCGGCCCGGGTTCGAATCCGGCCTGTGGCCCTTTCCGCATCCACTCTCTCTCTCCCACCTTTCCAAGACTCTATCCACTGTCCTGTCAATAAAAATGAAAAAATGCCCCCAAAAAAAAAACTTTATAAAAAAAAAATTTAAAAAACAATATCTCATATCAAGGTGGGGGCCACAAAATATTGTCTTGCGGGCCGCAATTGGCCCGCGGGCCGCGAGTTTGAGACCCCTGCTTTAAACTGATACTCTCATCACCTAGGGCTCGTTTGCATTTTGAATCAATGAAAGTTGTGGAGCTGAAACAATTACTTGATTAATGTATGGTCGATTGATAGAAAATTAATAATTTTTCTGTGGTTTCAGCTTCTCAAATGTGAGGATGTCGTGCTTTTCATTGTCATATATCAGTGGTTCCCCAACATGGGGGGTTGGGACATCCACAAGGATTTCATGCCATTTATCTTGCAACACAAAATTATGCTCCGTTCTATTCTATTCCTCATCTTAGTTTTTTTCTAATTTTACTCCTTCAGGGCTGTGGAAATGATTCAAATAAAATAAGGGGGAAAATCTCAATCAGCAGAAATATGAAATCAGTGATCACGTGTTCAAAAGCCGAACAGGTTGAAAACAAAAGACTTTCAGCCAGTTCATGAATAAAAACAAATCAAAAGTTGCAGCAGTGTTTCACCAGTCAGTAACTTTCAGACTGGCAGACTCATGTCTCAGTAGTTAGTGGGCCATCAGAACGCCCTATACCAGGGAGTTTTTGGGAAGGCAGGAACAAGAGTCCTGGAAAAGTTCCTAAAAAGATTCCTGGAAAAGTTCCTGTGATCAAAAGAAGTGGCGGTGGCTTAAAGTCGGCTCTGAATCACTTACAGATGAAAACTGACGCTGCTTTTTATGACTTGATTCTCTCCTTTTGGCCAAACATCAGTCAGTGACATCACACAAGGTGCAGATAGCAGAAACATACGGAGAGCATTAAATGTCTTTCAAACACATGCAACAAGCAGTTCTTGGGAGTACATAAATAAAAATAGCATCTCAACAGTTGTTTACATTAAAAAATCCCCAGCATTTCCTCAGCAGTGCGCTCGCGTTGCAGAGCGCTCGTGTTGCAGAGCGCTGGTGGTGCAGAGCGGAGCGCTGGTGTTGCAGAGCGCTGGTGGTGCAGTGCTGAGGTTTGAGTCTAACATGCGTATCAGCAGGGACCATGCCAAGAACATCAGCTTACGGCTGACTGTAATATGATTAGAAGCACACAACATAAGGCACCGCCTGCCCGGGAGCACAACCATGACTCTGTGCTCATGGGTAGGATTAAACCAATGTGAGGCTGTTTGTGTGTGTGTTTGTATGATAAAGAGGAGAGAGAGCAAACTGCTGGGACAAATATGAAAAGACACTAATTTCACTGTTTTTCTTGTCTGAACACTATTGTTTTCTGTTTCTCCCATCCTCTATTGTCTTCACGCCTCTCTCTCTCTCTGCCATTCTCTCGCTTTTCAGACTTCCATATCAGGTGGCCGGGCCTCAGCATCTGTCCTGTTGGCACAAACCCGTCTGTCGCAGCCAGCAGCGGCTCAGCAGCTCGCTGATGTCAAAAAGACACCTCTTTCATCTAAACCTGCTTCATTCAGCAACTCCACTCTTTGGCCTGCACTTTACTCTGGGCCTTCTTTTGTGTGTACCTTGTGCATGTGTTTTCTATGAGTGTATTGTTCCCCATAGGGTGGTCCTGAGTTAAGACATACACCTGTTGTTAGCAGTAAAAGGAGCACCGACGTCCTGTCTGGGTCAGACAAGACGGGTTCAGAGAGTGCAGCTGCCATGATGACAGAAACCAGCCTCTGTAGTAGCAGCAGGAGCAGTAGTAGTGATCATTGGGGATTATATTCTGGATTATGAGTATACAGTATATGTTGAACCCGCCAATATGATTGATTTTCCTGTTTGTTCATAGATATGTCATCCATTGGTTACCACAGTAAGTAAGTAGCCATGCTTACGTAAGAAGTAGCCGTTGTAAGAGTTACGTTGCTTATAGAGATATTCGAAAAAAATATTTAAAAATACAGTCATTCTATTCCTTTTTTATCTACTCCCATGATACTTTGCCTCTCAGCAATACCGTTCCAGCTGGCTACCTGAGGCGGCTGCTGCGTGCATATTGAAATCATGACGGGGGAAAAGAAAGTCATTTTCTCTCAATGAAAAATGCAATCTCTTCAAAGCTTATGACAAACTGCCAAAAACGTGCCAACGAGATGTAGCAGCGAAACTTGGCGTTCCTCAGGCTACCTTGTGTAGTCTACTCAAACAATGAGAAACAGTCACGGCTGCTAGTGATGGAGACAGGAGACGAATGCGCACGGGGAAAGCCACTGTGGTTAAAGTCTTGAAACAGCTGAAGCTACGTTTGAAACAGCTGTACTGTATTTTGAAACAGTCAATAACATTCAGTAAATAGCAACGCTGTTCGTTTCATTACTTTATATTCATGCAATAAGTATACCAATGTCAATTAGATGGTAATCTGCATGAAAAATAAAGAAAAAGAAAACAAACTCTGTTATAATCAGTTTCTACTGTACTACGGCAACCTGCTAGAACGCCGTTCCTTCAGCCGTCGCTGCTTAAAGTCCCTATTATAAACATTAAACACATTTAAATGTAGCCCAGCACTCTGCCACAACACAAGTAGGGATGTTTAGTCCATAATTACAAAAATACATAATAAATTAAAACCAAAAACAGAGAGATGAAGACTTCCACATCCAGCAGTAAGCACACAAGGTTAAGAAATCAATTCAAACTTCAGCAATGGGAATCATTTCAGTGTTGGCAGAAGGTTTGCACTCTTCAAGTGCGTGTTAATCTTATGATTCATATGACAATTCACAGCGAAGAGACCGGAACGATACAAAGATACAACCAGAACCCAGTGATTACGTGGGATTAGTTCTAGGTTTGTCTGAGCCATCGGGACGCCTCAACTGGGGCAATATTTACATAAATCAATAATGATTCAGGATAAAAAATGACTTATTTCCATTGTCACAGCTTAGTGGTACTCAAGGACGTCTCCATTCTTTAAGGTCATGGGGATTTGTGGATCGGGTGGACCCATAGGTGCAACCCCCCCCGACCCCACTGTGCACCAAAACAGCTGCTCCTGTTCACACAGCTCCTCCCTGGCCTTGGAGTCAGAAATCAGCGTCTAAAACAAAGCCCCCGTTGCACTTTAAACACTCAGCGTGACACAAACAAAGACTAACCTCGGGAGCCGGATAACTCAAAAATCTAACCACCCAGAGACGTCCACCCAGGGGTCAGCGAGGCCAAGCCCCGACACTGGCTCAGTGTCTGGGGACATTTATGACGTCTGGGTCCCTGAGCAGAGGTGGCTGCCATGACTTACAGCTCTAATCTGAGGGGTTATTCAACCCCTGGGAGCTTACAACCGTACAGCCTTTGATGGTGTATATTGTTATGGCATCTGACCACATTCCACGGCTGCGAGACGTGATTGGATTGTGTTGTTTCGCTGCACATCTGTGTGTTTGCCAGGCGGGATTAATGGCTTGTTGACCGCACAGTTCAGTCTGGGTGTTTTCTATTTCCGACCCCCAGCGGATTTCACATCATAAGAATCTCTGTCAATCACACGGGTTGTAATCTATACTGCGTTTAATCTCATTCAGTTCTCAGTACGGCTTCTATACTATTCACATCAAATCCGCCCACAGGCATTGCAGCAAGGCTTGTGTTTGAACTTGTCACACCAGGACTATTTCAGGGCAGACAAACTGGAAGTGTGAGAGACCTTGTCACCGCCGTCACAGGTGACGGGGTGCTGCTTTCATCACATGTTCAATGTTAACTCCGTCATGTAATGCCTCAGCTGTCATGACGACACTGGGTGTTTCCGGCAGCGCGACATCTTTCACCTCGCTGCTGTGCTGCTGTGCCGTGCTGCGCTGCGCTGCTCTCCGCCTGGTGGCACAGAAACATGGGAACTCATTTCCATACCGCTCCCCGAGGAATTGTAATTAAATTTCATAATTACTTTGGGGATCTCAACTCCGCCGCTTCGGCCTAAACAGAAAGTAGGCTACTGTGTGTATGTGTGATAAAAAACCTTCTTTACGTTATTTTTCTTTTCACTTCCCCTTTCTCCTCTCATCTTTTTTCCTCTTGCGTCACCCCTCCTTCTGTCTCCGGCCCATAAAGTCATTGACCTTGGGGAGTTCCACTACTTTACCATTTCCCTGGTGTTTCATTGCACCCCATTGTGCGTACACTCTGCAGGTCAAAGGTCACGACAGTAGGTCACGGCGCAGTGAAAGTGTCCAGACGGCTCACTTTAACGCTTTTTATTGGAAGGGGGGGGTTCTTGAGTCTTTATGGGGCTTAATGTCTGAAACACGATACGTATCATTTTGGGATCAAATGGGGTTTTATTGCCATTACAGCTCCACAAAATTACCCAGCACTTCCAGGGCATAAAAATGATATATGATCATGAACATTCAATGAGAGTTTAACAGCGGCGAGTTAGGAAAAAAGAAGCTTAGGTGAATGAAATAACACTCTGTCCTCATTACCAGCCCTGGAGGTGTACTTGAGCAAGGCGTTTAAGCCTAAAAAAATGCCCAGCGGTGCTGTTCAGTGAACCTACAGTTGAAGCTGTGTAAGTACTGTATGGACGTGAAACATGACGGTGATGAGAACGAGCATGTGTGCTCAGCAAAAACACTCCCCGGGACGTAAAGATATTCTATTACTAACCAGCACTGAATCCCCCGGTTGATGTGCAGCTGGCAGTGCGGAGGAAGGTGCCAGCGAGAGGAAGGGGAAGCGCTGGCACAGTCGGGGGCTCTACTAGATTTCCCCGTATTGAAGTAGAAAGCAACAGGGAAGTGATATAATCCGCCGCTGGACATCGGCCAACATCTTCCATCCTGTGAACAATACCTCCCCTAACACCTTTTCCTGCGCTGTGCGGCGTGTGCACGTGCGCATCCGTCGGTGTCTTCCTCTTGTGACAAGTGCAGGGGGATCATAGGGTTATATAAGAGAGATGAGGAATCATTAGGGGGATGGTGGGCGACACTGGAGGGGGGGTAACCCCAAGGGGCTGGGCTGCATTCCAGCACTTTTTCCTCCCCCACCCCTCCTCCCCTAAGTCCCCCCACCACACACACACACACACACACACACGTACACACAAACTCCCCCGGGCCAGCACGCGACAGGTGCTGACTTAAGAGCCCCTTCTCCTTCCTCCTCACACATCCACTTATGCCCCCTTTACGCCCATTACAACATGCACTGCCACCACCCAACCCCAGTCTATAGCTCCTAACATGCTTCATACACATACCTGGGCATGGGGGTGTGTTTTTATAACCCAACCTTAACACACACACACACACACACACACATTGTCCTCGCCATGGCCAGCTGTTGTCACATTGGTGAGATTTATGTGCTCTGCATTGCAGATGAATTTTGCCCAAATATATATAAACACACAAAACTCAATTTCAGGCACATCAGCGTCTCCTGCTCTCGTTTCCTTCCTATTGTATTCTCACCTCATCTGTCTTTATATCATCTCTCTCTGTCTGTGTTTTTCTATATTTGTCTCCTCTTCCTTTGTCTTTCCCTTTTCCTTTTCTTAAAATCCTTTCCCTAAATCCCTCAAGGTTCCCAGAGCATCCCATTGTGTCTCTCTCCATCTCTCTCACTTACTTCATCATTCTATACATTACCTCCTCCTCCTCCTCCTCTCTGCATTACATTTTCCCTCTCTCCTCTTTCTTTGTCCTTTTTTTTCCGCAGTCTCTCTCCTTCCCCTCCCTCCTTCTCTCTCTCTCTCTCTCTCTCTCACTCCCTTGTGTCTATTGGTGTTAGCCAGTGCCAGACTGTTGTAGAGAGAGAGAGAGAGAGAGAGACTCCAGGCGGTTGGCGTTCCTGCCAGCCGTTAGAGACACACAGAGAGTCAACGAGGACAATGTGTCTGGGCTGTGGGGGGAAAGAGAGAAAAAGGCATGGCTGGGCTGCCACCCTGAGGCGACTGGGGGTATAGCTGCAACAGGGGTCACCGAGGGGAGACACAGAGGATGATGAAATACTGGCAGCTTTTCAGTAACGGCTGAGCCCCAGCCGGGGCATGGTGGGCGGGGTGAGCCGCTGTGAGCTCACTGCTGCCACTTCTAGCTCACGGCCACAGCAGCTATTATGCAAGAGAAAGAAGGGATGGGAGGGAGGATGGGTGAAGAGAGGGAGAGCGATGTGAACAACAGCAGGTTCAGTGAGGATAATGCACTCGGTGAGGTGATGTACAGAATGTCATCAACGTCGGCGCCTTAAATCTCTCCGAGGCGTACGCGCAGACTTCCCAGCTCCTTTGTCTCCAGACCCGGTGACTCCTTTCCTTTTCTTTTAGACGGCATTCCAGCGAAGACGAAGGCAGCTTTCCCTTTCTGCCCTGAACAGTAATCATCACAAAGACAAATGGTGATGTCCTCGGGCACAGCAAGGACCTTTAGCAGATAAATGGCTTTAATTAATCTTGTCGAGCGTGGCTCCGAGATATGTTAAATCGATGAAATATGATGAGAGTATCCTTAGTTAAATAGATATGCAAATAGCATCAACTGCGAGGCAAATTCATTCAAATCTGTATTGTTTCTCCACATTGAGGGAGAGTTCAAAGGGGGACGATTTATCGCGTGCAAAAGGCGACACAAGGTGACCCAGACTCATTTAAAAGGCCGTGCTGAAGTGGCAACTAAGATTAACATGTTCCTCCTTTTGCAGCACTCAATATCCATTTTTAAGGAGTGATGGAGATGATGAGAGTGGCAGTTGAAGGGCGCGCCGACGCTGTTAGGGTGATGTTACACAACTCTGAGGAAGACGCTGATGGAGGCTGAACGTTGTGCTGAAGGATTCACGAGGGAGCGAGCGGCGCTCTTCGTTCTCTCTCAGACACTCACACAATCATGCGAGCTCTGGAGTCAGTAACGAAGTGGACGTTCAAGTGTTTTCAGATTAGATCATGAGGAATAAAAAGCATCAGGTGATTTCAATCTTGAATATGATGCATGGAAAATGAATTGGCCTTGACCCTGGAGCTCATGCACTCCTGTCTTGTTTGCCTTTGTTTGTGCTTACTCTTCATTTCTATCTCACTCCACTTCGCTCCATGCTAACCCCCCCTCCCCTGCACACACACACCTGCTCTCAGACTACACTGAATGCTGAGGTGACCTTCAGGATACAGGATCTATTTACCTTTCTATAGGCATGCTGAAAAATGTTTCCTTTTTGTATTTATTTAATATAGAGCCACAGCTTTACAAGCACCATAATACAAAAAAAAAAATACTTATTTTGCACAGATTTTTAGTTGAACTCTGGAATTTGCGTTTGTTTTCAGCTTTCAAATCTCGTTACTCCTCACACAGGTGTCAAGTCGGCTTTGTGTTTGTTTGTGTCTGCACCTTCCCAGAGCCCTGTCCGTCCAATCAGTACACAGTCCATCAGGAGCATGGGAAAAATCGGAGATGAATATGAACCTGAAAGCACCATCAATTAGGAGACAATCAAGGACCGTGAGGACAAAAGGGAAAGACAAAAAAGCAGAAACATTTTTCTTTTCACGGCCATCTACGAAGACGGTTTAGATGTGTAAGGTTTTGTGGAATTGAGGCCGACAGGCTCCTCGGAGCCCAGTGGGGTACTTATAATTTGTTGGGGGAGCGAGGGAGGGAGGGAGTTGGAGAACAATGGCATTGTCCCTGTTGCACCAGAAGCCTGGGTCGCCGCCACTGCCGGCCTGCCCACAGATTGTTAGTAGTAATTTGCTTTATGTTGAGTGGAAGCAGGATCAGGGATGAAGTGAGGCGTGCGTTAATTCCTCTGCAGGGATCACATGCCCTTATCAGTCTCCAATCACAACTCCATCAGCGGGGGTTACATAACCCTTGGTACGCTGTCACGGCGACCACCCAGGGCCGCTCTGCTGCACCTCTGCCAAGTTGGTGAGACTACAAGCAACTGGCATCATATACGGTAATCTGCAAGAAGCGGCATTCGTGCTCGATCGGTACACGGGATCAATATGTGGTGCAGGAGCAGACGGGGGTCGGGCTTCTTCTTGGCTCTACTTCTCCTGCAACGCTCAAATTACTTATTCGTCTCTCCAGCAGCGGCAAGACAACAAGGATTGATTACGCCTGGTTGTGATCAATAGCAGACAAACAATTGTCTCAGCGTGGCGTGAGCAAAGCAAAACCTTAATCCGACATTCAGTTAGGAAGAGCTCACGTGAAATACACGCGAGATCAATAATTGACAGTTTGTGTCCAGCTAACGGACATCCTCCGGCTTCATTCGGCATGACAGCGGTAATGACAGCGGCGAGGGGAAGAGGAGACGGAGAGATTTAGATGGAGAGAGCAGGGCGAAATAAAAATTAGACACAGCTAATGCAGCAGGACAGTAGCTTTGTACTAGTCATTGTGCTGTCCACTGTGTGATAGCTTCCCTCAGGCCTCCGCGCCCGTCGTTGGCGGTAATTTGCTGTTGTCACATTTGGTTTATATCAAGACTGTTCTACACGCCACATCATACGAAAAGACTTCTACAGTTTCCCTATGCTTTCCCCGTGGCTCCTGGTCAGAGGCCCCAGCAGAGGGGCTCAATGGTCTGAGGCAGCCCAGGGTGACAGCTCTCCGTTTTCGGGGAGGGCGGCTTGGCGGGGTCCTGGAGCCTCCGAGGGTTCTCAGCTGTGAGGGGGGCCCGAGGACAAGAGGTGGAGGGCCGGTGGAGAGGAAGCGCATTTTTCCTTGAAGGGTGTATTGTCACCACCCATCATCTCTCATTGCCCCGTTGAGAGTTGAGGGGCTCGACTCACATTTTTCTTTTCAATTGCTTTCCTCCCTTCTCCTATATCACAGGAAGGCTTCGCAGATGCATGAGAACCTGTGTTGAAAATACCAGGAGCACATGGCCCGCTCACACACTAATGCTCTCATCAACAAAGTCTATTAACTTCATATTCGAGGGAATCGGGGGGCCTCTTCTGTCTCTAAACACTTCAGGCTCATCGTTGATATCGCAGGCCGGACACATTCTCCCGTATCCCCCGTCGGCTTTGATCTTCCATTTTCTCCTCTGCCACGATTGATATTTACATTACATTACCAGTGAAACACACACGCATGGGAGACCATATGCACATATACACACACACACACACACACACACCCCATCACAGAGTGGTACTGACACCTCCCAGTGGGGTCCTAGTGGCGGAAGACATCAAGACCGCAGGGTCGTTATTAGTGCACTATATGGCGAAGAGCAGGCTCCATCAGTCAACTAACTGCCGTGAGAGACGGGAAGAGGAGAGGGATGGCGTAGAGGGATTAAGAGACCAAGGTGGTGGTGGTGGTGGGGGTGGGAAGGGTGGATGAGGGGGGAGGAGATGGTGAGAGAAAATAGAGGAATAGCAGATGAAGAAGAAGTGTGAGAGTGAAAACAAAAGAAACAAAGAGCAGAAACGGGGCAACAAAGAAAGGTAGGTTGCAAGACAAAGAGAGCTGGGGGGGTGAGACAGACAGAGAGAGACAGACAAAGGGAGATGATCCACTACCTATGCAGACTACAGCAGGAAAATACGTCTGGCCAACCCCTCCCCGAGCAGAGCAGAGCGCGCCAGGCTATTACTGTAATGAGTGCAACCGCCAGGGTGACGTCATGCATCTATAGCATTCACTGATGTATAGGACAAAGAGGATGAGGGAGAGGAGCGAGGAAAGGAGAGGGAGGCAGAGAGAAAGAGATTTGAGAGAGTGGAGGGATGCAGGAGGACGTGAGGAAGTGAGGTATACATGAAAGAGAAAAAGAAGGGGTTAAAGACAAAGAAAAAACAGCAATGGGAAATTAATTTGCGGAGGCCCCTCCCTTATTTGACTCTCCTGGCTTTGTTGCATCTGCAGGTGGAAAAATCAGCTTATTAGATAACAGCACCCTCCTCATCCTCCCCCTCCCCCTCCTCCTCCTCCCTCACCGCACACCCACATTCAATCCCCCTCCACAGTCCAGTTCACAAAAACAATAAAACACTTATTGCACACACATTGCATGTTGGTGGCTCCTCCACCCCGACATGATTAGGATAATGAACGCCGCGACAAAAGGAGACCACCAATTATCTGCTTCTTCAATCCTAATTGGCTGGAGATTACCATCGCTCTCTAATCTGATGCACAATGCGTCCAAACCGGAGCGCACGGCTAGAATGAAATCTTGTGCTTGTGCTGAAATTATTGTGTGACAATCAAGCTTATCCCCGTATTCACGTATAGAAAGTAATTGAGGCACGCTCGAGCACATTCCCACAGTTCCATGCATTGACGACCGGGAGCTGCCCAGTGCGCCCAGTCTTCATTTATTGGCTGCTGAGCAACTCTCTGAGCAGCTGGTGGTTAAGTGCCTTGTTCAAGGGCACCTTGATGGTACACTGCAAAAAAATGTGCCCTCTGAAAAAGCTAAATTTAGGGCAATGTAGAGAAAAGTACTAGTATCAAACAAAAGAAAAATGCCAATGGTGTAAGCAAAAATAACTTGAAACAAATAAAAATCATGCCGCTAGAAACACTGTCTGACCTTGAAACTGTTCTGTTCTGAATTGTTGTAACCCGATGGCAAGGAGCATCACCAGCAGACTGAACCGCAAAATACAAGTCTTCTCTTAATAGATGTCAAAGTTTTGAATGTGAGAACCATGCAACTTGTTTCCTGTCAGCTCAGGCTGAAAAAAAAAGATTGAATATCTTACTTAAATAAGAGACCAGTTATCTGGAAACAAGTTCAGTTGTGCTTGAAAAGATTATTTATCTTGTAAGCTACAATCTAGCAGTGAATGTCAGAATCAAAATTCTTATCTTCCAAGATTCTGAATCGATTCACAACTTCCCAAAAATGATTTTTTAAAACGTTTTGTCTATAAAAGGAACCTAGATATTGCTACTGATGGACAGTAATCCTACTCACCAAGTCAAAGTTTTGTCCGGCATTATTGATTATGTGATTTGTTGTGTTTGTTTTTTATTTTGTGTTCTATTTATTTTTGAAATTGGCATTTTTTTTAATCAAATTGTGACCCCAAGAATCGAAATCAAACTGTAAGATACCGAAAGATTCACACAAATAAACTTAGATACAATGTCTTTCTTTCTTACCCTTTGTGCAGTTTATACTAGATCTTACAGCACGACTGTAATCTTTAAGGCTTTAACGCAATTATCTATACTTTTATTTTAAGACTTCTAGACAAACTATACGTGACTTTGAAAAAACAACATCTTAATTTTGCACATCTAGACGTGTCCGCCGTTAAGATTTATGATCAATGTCCGTGTTGGCAGTTGAAACACAAGCCACTCGGCTTGAAGTATATCACTGATGTTTCCAGGGCACAAAGACAGAGAGGCTCTTTATTTTCAGCAGGCATGGCAGGGGGCGACCTGAGGAGCTATGAAACAGGGGGCCTCTTGAGCGCGACCACCCCAAAGACAGCCCGCTGCCGGGGCTGACACTGTGAGAGCCGCGCAGGAATTTACCGTGACAGCGGAAACAGCCTCTCCTCAGGTGGACGTTCATAAAGACAGAGCCGGGGCACACACACACACACACACACACGTCCAGACCTTGGCAGTGAACCCTGCCAGAGCTCACCTCCCTGTAACCTTGGCGGTGGGATTCGCCTTTGTAAGAAATGTAAGCCTTTCCTCACCTTTTGATCCTCAAAATGTTCTCCCCTGTACAGGGCAACCCTGTCAACACGGTGTCAGATTAACACTCGTATTATCAGATTTTTCAAAGAGCAAACATGTACACCAACTATTAAGTCTGCCTTCCCGCAACTTTCAACGTCTAAAGAAGGCATTTCTAAGTTGAATGTTTATGTATGAGCGCGACTAGTTTGGTTCCGAGAAGCCTGGTTTCCCGGGGGCATAATTAGTGGGGGATAAACACTTCCTGTTACAAGAACAAGTTTCAAAAGTAGTGGTATTGGGGCCTTGGTATGGACCGAGACGGAGCTGTTTACATCATGATACTGTTGCTTTGTTGAGGGTCCAAAAAAACGTCACGTGGCAAAAATGAAACCAAGGGAGCCATTATAACATCCAGTTGCTGTCGTCAAACTGCAGACAGAGGTGGAAGCCGGGGCAGGCCTGTGCTTGATCAGCAGGGCCCCCCCCTTCAGCAGGCGTCCAACCAGAGCCAACCTGGTTGTGCGTTAGTAACCAACTCGATCTACTGTACCTAAGGGCAGAACCATTCCGCTCCGATCCAGATCAATCAGAGAGGTATGCCTGTGAAGAAAACAGTCTGAACTCTGGTGACCCGGCAGCGCAGGATAAAACAACATGCATCCTGGCTCCTACTTCCAGGTATTTCCGGAGTGCACCTTGGGCCTATTTTACAGTGAACCCCCGTATCGGCTTTCAAACCGAAAGTAAGTGAATTTGTGTGCATAAGTATGCGCTATCTGCACGTGTGTGTGTCGCTAACATGTGTTTCTGATGAGTCAATATAGATCTGCATTTCAAATAAAGATAATGGGAAGCAGAGCGAGAGTGAATGAAAGGGAGAGGTATGGTATCTATAGGTGGGGAGGCGAGGATGGGGGGGGGGGGGCATTCCTGGGGCCTGATGTCGGAGGTAAATTAAAAATATCCCCGGCTGCTTGGAGGGGGTCCAGGGGCGGCTGACACACACCGCTCAGTCAGGGAGCTCGCTGCTGATCCAGTAAGCGCTCACTCACGGCCAATTATGCTTCCTGTGATGTGTGCTCAACCCCCCTACCACCACACCCCCCGCCACCCTGCCTCCCTGCCTTTGCCCCTCTAGCAACGCCGGGCCAGAGAGAGAGAGAGAGAGAGAGAGAGAGCTGTCAAAAGAGCCGGGATCAAACCTCCAATCAAACGCTGGCTGTCACACACCCAGGTGATGATTAATGGCTTATATTCTCTGACCCAGAGAAGAAAGGAGAACAGAGAGCGAGCTACAGATGGGAGTTTTCAACTCATTACAAAAGCACAGTAACATGTGTGGGGAAGACCAGGCATCCTCCCGTGTGTTCATGCAGCAGCAGCAGCAGCGACAAGGCACTAGCGGGCAATTACGGCGTTGAGAGATGAAAGCTTTCGCCGCGTTAAGAAAGCGTGGTTGTCAAGGTTTTCTTCGCTTCCGGGCAAATTAACAAATTAGATACAAGGGCTTTGCTATTCACCTGTATCTCACTCCTCTCGTGCAGACGACCAGGGGTTCTCCCCTTTGCTTTCTCACACACACACACACACACACACACACACACACTCGCAGTAAGGGTCTCGCCACTGGCGTCCAACCGTGTTCTGCGGTGGAAACCAAACACTGGGCTGTTTTGACTGGATGTGATCCTTGTTTCCGGGCGGAACGGTGCCAGAGGCGGATTGATGGCTCTCACCCAGAGGAGGACGTTTACAGGAAAATCCTCCTGGCTGGAATTCACCTTCTTTTTTTTATATTGGACTCGAAACACAGGGTCGCAGTCATGGCTGCGCCGGGGCAAAGTGTTCCCCAAGTGATAATGAAGGGAATGTTGCTGTGCGTATCGCCACACACACACACACACACACACACGATTGTACTCCTGTGCTTCTGGGGGCGGTCGTTGACATGATGCAGTCTCTAGCCCCTAACCTTAGCAATCACAACTACATGCCTAACCCTAACCTTTAATCTAACCTTGACCTGAACCTAATCTTAAAGGACAGTTCTGGTTTATTACAACTTGTTTCAATAGTTTTGGACATCATCTCTATTGATTATGATGACGTATTGTTCACCAAAGTAGTCGCTTGAGCTCGGCAACATCACTACAACAAAGACACGACAGGGGTCAAGACACATGAGTGGTCAGATGACCATGAAGGTTGTAAACAAGCCAGCAGTTCAGCCATATAGTCTCTAAGGGTGCATACACAAGCCATAGACGTTTGGCTAGTCCGAATCAAAGTGAAATTGGTTTGTTTTCTATTTAGTCTGGTTCGCTTTCACAGTGCACAAATGAAACCAGACCAAATAAAAAATGTATTTGCTGAGGGTAGGGCGTGTACGAAGGAGTGAATTTAACCTTTTTCGTCTCGAGCTGCGACTTCCATGCAGGGAACTTTTCACTTTGACACGGCACTGATGTACTGTGCCCACGAATCCCTTCTCCTCCAGTTTATCTCGAATGACTTCATAAACGTTGCTATTTTTGTGTGCTTTATTTAGCATATTCTGTATGTTCTCTTCGGCCCAGATGTCAAGCAAACATCAGACTTCTGCAGAAGTCCAGGTCCGTCCTCTACCACTCATGTCAACCTGTCGTTTACCTGTGTCCATCTCAACAAATACCTGCACAGGCAGCCTGCGTTTTGGTTCGCTCGGACACGGTCCAGACCACCTCTCGCATGCGGTCTCGGACCGGTGGTTTTGGTACGCACCAGAGTACGATTACTGCGTTCACAACTGCCCAAAAGAACCGCACCAGAGTTTGATTAAAGCGGACTAAATGTTGGCTCGTGAAAGAGCCCTAAAACACTGTTTGTAGTTGAACAAGTAAATTGTAATGGATGCTGTTTGTTGCATCTTCCTTTTAGCAATGTCATTGTAGTGCCAGATATCAGCAATAAACTGATGTTATTATAAATATGAATGATGGCCAGAACTACAAAAAATAAGAGCCAAGTTCGATTAAGCTTTAACCTTAATCCTAAAACCAAGTATTAACCCTCAAATGGCTCTTTAGAAAAGTGAACCTGCTAAAGTGTCCTCACCTTTAAAACAAAAACTGGTCCTAACAAAGATAAAAGTACACACAGACACGGGCTATACTAACTCACATACTGCATACACATGGTAAAGAACATTAGGTCTGCCTCCTCTTGGTCACTTAGTCGACTAATCTGTCGTTTTGGTTTTAGTTGACTAAGATTTCTTTAGTCGATTAGTTGTCTTTTATGCTTTTTTCATGCTGAATGACTTATTTCTAAGAAACTTATGAGCACATCTCTGGTAAACACAAGATTTAAAGTGGTGCTTTTGTGTGATTCCTTGTGGAGAAACTCGATTAAATCAACTAATCAATGAGTCGACAATTTTATGAGTGTTCATCAACTAAAAATTTCTTGAGAACAGCCCTAACGAACATACAAGTACACACAATACTACTCTCCGTCTTTTCTAGTTTAAAACATACATGGACACTCACAAAGATGCACACATACACGCACAGGCCTGCACACAAACAGTGCAGATTTAAAGTATGTGTTGCAGCACGCCTCCTCAGTGAACTTCTAGTGTACCAGTAATCATGCACACACACACACACACACACACACACTAGTTGAATCCATATGAATGAAAAAGCTTCGCTGCCACATTCCTCCTCAGCAGCAGGCAGACAGACCAGTTGCTTCCGCAGCGGATCGATAGAAGAGAAAGACGAACGCCGAGAGTAAAGTAGCAGAGGAGAAAATAGAGAAAGAGGAGAGGAGGGAAGGAAGAGGTCGGGCAGGATGTGGAGAGAGGAGAGCATGACAGAATAAGGTTATATGTGTATATACAGATACTCATACAGGCATTATTTCATGGAATTCATTTATATACTTTGATATATTAATAACTATCGATTTAACTGTACTTTTTTGTTAATAATGTATCTTTAATTTTACTTTCTTGTGTTTGTGTTGTGTCACTGGTAGTGTAATCGCTGGCTCTGGCAACATAGGGGAAGATATACTATAGATACCTAGAGAGAGGGAGGGGCAGGAAATAGAAGAAAAGAGAGTGAAGAAGAAGAAGACAGAAAGAGACAGACAGAGTAGAGAGGGAGGAAGAGAGAGAGACGGGGAGTGGTGACAGTGATAGAGAGCGAGCGGACTCCTGGGACAGCAGTAGAGGCGAGTCCATCGATCCAGGACAGTGAGCTGGCTCACATTTCACCTCCTCAGCAGTAACACCGGCGCTTTGCCATGGAACTGAGCCCTATATCCCGTCTGGACAGGGTCACCTCCACTCTATATGGGTCTGTCTTTGTGTGTGTGTATGTGAGACAGACACAGGAAAACAGATCTGACATAGAGATATCTGCGATATTTAGTCTTGAAGTCTTTCAATCAGATATTCTTACAAAAAGTGGTGTAGAAATAAGATCCAAAATCTTTCAAGGATCTTGATAGAAATTTATACAAAGAATAAGGAAACTTTAAAACAGCAAAATACTACTGCCATGGAACATTGTTTTTTATTGTGCTGCTTTTTCACACCACATGGCATCTCTACACTTTGTCCAATTTGGATCGCTCCCTGAGTCACATGCTGCCCTCATCAAGGGGGAACTGATAGCCTGAATGAACCGCATCAATCCATAAGTGGTGGGCCGTGAGGGGGACCGGGCTCGGCTCTCAAAGCCATCCACTGTCATCCGAGAGGGGGGTTCGAGCCATGTGACAGACGACCGAGCATGTGGCATCTCGCTGACCTCTGACCCGGAAAACCTTTCCCCTATCTGCCCCTGCTGTGGCTAACGGATGGCCCAGAACCTCTCTGACCACGGGCCACTGGGGCTCTTTTGTGCGAGCGGTCAATCACATCAGAAAAGGTCACGCAGGGGTCAGACCTGAAACAGGTGAACTTTGACCCTCCGGTGCAGGCCGTAGGTTGTGGTAGTTGGGTAGGGGTGTGTAGGAGCATTGATAAGATTGAGACTCGTAGACAGATGACATGAGATTGTTAGTAATGATAGTATATATGTATGAAAACAGACCACTAAGACAAGATCAAACACTGAGGATATCTTTCTAGGGCATCCCTCTGAAGTTCTTTTTTTGTCTCTACGTACATTCAAGTTCAGATTCAGTTGTATTTCAGCCCGAGTTCGGTCCAGCAACTCCAGGGTCCTTTTTTCCTGAGTAGATGTTTGACTTTATTCATCAACTACATGTTTATTTTGTCTCTCTGCCATTAATAACTGGGCAGTTAGTGTCCAATCTGTTCTGCACTGAGCTGCTAACACTTGATTTTGGATCGTCAGTGTGATCTGCAGTTCTATTTTCTAGGGTTTCTTCAGGATTATGACTTTTTAAGTAATTTTTAACACCATAGAATGTAATTAGTTTCACGGTCATACCGTCCACAGTATGAAGGACATCAATTAAAAACAGTAAGGATGATAAAACCGAGAATTATTTACCAACCAAGTGCATGGATTTATCGATATTTGGTCTGTACTTCTCAGCAGTATAACAATCATTCCTAATAATATCATTCATTAATCATGAAACACAATAATACCGGTACACTTTGAGTATCGCAATCAAGTGTTGTGATACTGTATCGATTCTCAAAAACACTATCGATTTTGAATTAATTTATTTTAATTTAATTAATATTTGTAGCAGAAAAAGCAGTACTATGATGTTGGATGTTAGAGGGACTGTGATAAATGCAGATCCCACTGTTCTGACTGTATAAAAAGTTAACTTTTTTAACTTTGATTTTATGCATATGTGTTCTTTATACTATAACAGATTCCCCAAAAATTATATTTAAACAGTTGCAATATATCGCAACATACTGAATCGTAACCCCCTTTATCATGATACGTATCATATCGTCAGATTCTTGACAATACACAGCCCTAATGGATAGATTAACCAATTAAAAATGACTAAGTCATTTAAGGTCCACATAAGGTCAGAGGTTTTTTAACAATAGTACTGAGGATTTTCCTGCCCATTTTTTAAAAAATAAATCACATACAAAACATTTTAGAACTAACATTACTGCCGACAGCAGGCTAGAAAGAATATTTAAGACCTTTGTAAATTAAATTTAAGACTCTTTAATACCTTTGAAGGCCCTTTTTTGAGACTTTAAGACCCTGTCTTTCACATGTTTGAGAGACATTTGATTAAAAATCATGTTTTAAATACTGCTTGAATGAGCTTTAAGACAGATTTACACTCTCCTGACCGAATGACAAGTTAAACAAACTGCATCAAAATTAAGAAACGACTGACAGTGCAAGAGGGAAACAAATTAAAACAGTTTGCCAAGTTCTGCCACGACCAAAAGGGACAATTATTATAAGACATTGTAAGCAAGTTACCCAAACACATGCACTGAGTCCACCATAAAGTTAGAGAAAATCTACAATTCCCCGGCAAATCTTTTCCCATCTCTCCAGGAGGAGCCTGAGGGCCAGCTGAGGACTAGTTTTCTGGACCCAGTCCAAAACCTTTTCAGCACCAGTTGGGTTTATAACCCCACCTGACAAACATGACCACCCAGCAGGCCGGTGACATTTACAGTGAGCCGTTTCAGCCCATTAGCCGGCATCAGATCCTCACGCCGCGGCACCTCGTGAGCGACACGACCAGCGGGTCCAGGATTTAACTGAACCCCAACGCCACCGTCACCACCTCCTCTGCCTCTGCTGGAACAATAAAAGCTTGGTACTGTAACAGGAAGAGGAAATATGGTTCCCCAAGGGATTCTTCACCCGAAATCAAGGCTGATGAATTGACAAAGGGAAACCGCGACTAACAGCTCACATCCTCTTCATGAGAGGGTGTGTGTGTGTGCGTGTGTGTGCGTGTGTGTGTGTGTGTGTGTGTGTGTGTGTGTGTGATCCTTCAAGATCAAAAAAATATATTTTAATCCTCATAACTTTTCTTGGACAGCACTGTAGACAGAGTTCATTTCCGACACTCCACAGCCTGAACTTCTGAACTCGCACTGATCCGAGGTCGGAGTTAAAAACCACAAAGGACCCGTCACACAGGATCCCTAAAACTCACAGTCCTCTTGTCCCAGGTCGGCTTCAGAGCTCGAGGGACACATCTACAACATTGCTAAACCAACATCTCCCTGGTCTCGGGTCGGAAATTAAACACAAGGGAAAAGAGGGGCCACGGTGAGATTTCACCGCTTTCGACTGGAAGTTTATTTTTCGTTCGGAGCCGTACGACTCACATGCAATCAAAACATCCACGTACATAACTGCACATGCACACTTTCAAACCTAAACACACATACACACATTAGTGATTAGCGAGGAAATTCCTCTGACCCTCATTCGCTATGTCGTCTTATACAATCTTTGAATGTTTATTTACTCTTTTTTTCCCCTCGGTGGCAGACAAAAGAGCTTTCACTACGATGATCTGTACATAAATACCCTTCACATAGCCTCCACAACATTTCTACTGTTCTCTTACAGTAGGCGGACTAAGTTTTAAAGAACACGTTTTTGCACACACAAGAGGCCAACTCTCTGACCATCTGTCTGGTCAAATGGATAGTATAGCCTCAAAGGTCAAGGCAGCTGTGGTCCATCATGACCCTGTCAATATCACTGCTGCACTTATCTGTAATGGAAGACACTTTGTGGGGCCGATAGTCAGGTGGGGGGTCGCAAGTGTGTGCGTGCATTTGTCTTTTTTTGCATGTGTGAGTGGTGACTGTGTTCAAATGATTGATACAGCCAGGAGGTGCCCTTGAAATACTCCCCGCCACCAGCGCGGGTGCGTCTGCCAACTGTGTGTTGGCGCGAGCGTTTGAGCAACACAATGAACGACTAAGTAAGTGTGTCGCCTGGCTCCGGCAACTATTGCACACCCCGAAGTCCTTGACACACTGACGAAGTAACACAATGTATGCACGAGTAGCGCGGCCTATAAAAAGCCTTACTGGAATGAAAGCGGGGCTGTCCTCCCCGTAGCGAGCTGTGATAGCGGAGCCCTTCCTGCGCCGGAGCCAGATAGTAATGAAACGCCGGTGTCAGACAGGAGACAGAGGGAAAGAATCAGGCCTGAGCTAATAATAGAAGCCGAAACTGTGTTATTCCCACCACTGGCTGAGGAACCATCATCACACTTCCACAGAGGCTCAGACAGACGCACACACACACACTCTGGCTTTCTTGGCACACGGTTTGAACGGTAACCTGATCGAGGCCACCGCAGAAACCAAAGCAATCAAGAATCAAAGCAGAATCCAGCATGTGTACAGTGTGTGCATGAGCGTGCATGTGCCGCACAAATGTGAGCGCGTGCGGATATGTGTGTGTAGGGCGAGCGAGCCAGAGATAAATGGAAGCAGAGTTTGGTGGAAACCACTTTTCCCTCCATAAAGCGAGGAGCGCATGCCTCTGATGTGCCCTACCAGAGAGGAAAGAGGGCCTTTCATTCAGCATGAGGAGATCTGTCTCTTCTCCTTCAGACCCTCATTTCCTCCCCCCTTCGCCTCCTTCTACTCCTAGAGAGCATCTGAAGCCCATTCTCTCCCTCTCCTCCTCCTCTCCATCACCCGCAAATATAACAACGTCTCTCTCTCTCTCCGCGACAAGACGAAAGGCTTTCTGCTCCTAATTGTACCCAGACGTCACGGAGACGAAAGAGGTGAGCAGATCGTGGAGAGAGGAGAGGAGAAAAAGGAAAGGAGAAAGGAGAAAGGAGGAGTCGAAGGAAGAGAGAGAAGAAAGGGGGAGAAATGAAAGATGTGTTTGTTCAGTACCACAGGCTGACACATCTCTCTTATCTCTTGCCCAGCCAAACCATATGCCCCCAGGCCACAAGGAGGGAGGCAGGGGGGGGGAGAAAGATGAGGTGTAAGTGTGTGAGGGGGGAGGGTGGCGGTGGCGGTGGCGGTGGTGGTGGCGGTCGATAAAAATATGTCTTAGCAGGATGCAGAAAATCATAAAAGAGGCACATGCCATGCGTACAGTAGGTAGAAGTTATTCAAGGTCAGCCAGACGCTGAATAGAAATGAACAGATACATGGCGAGGGGGAGCTTCTGCCTCGTCCCTCTCGCTCTCCTGCTTCCCAGCCGCCTGTTGACCACACACGCCGCCTGGCACAAGCGCGGACGCCAACGCCACACGACACAGAGCTGCCGTCAAAGCCCCTTCAGACACTCCAGCAGCGGGAGCCATCAGCCACGGCCGCATGGAAGAAGAAAATCAAGCAGTTTCGATTATAAACACTCCCTGGAAACTAAAATTGTGAATGTCAAACACCATTTTGACTGCTACTGTATTTGGGGGAAAAGTTCTGTTTGGTTAGTTTTGTGTTACCGGCGAGAACCCCGAAAGCCTGCCAAGACATTAACATATAGCTCCAGGTTTTGATTTGTTAAGTTGAATGTACACAGTAGTATCCTGACTGGGTGACCGGGGCGACTGCATGTGTGTGTGTGTGACTGGTCCCACATGTTCAACTCCTGTTGAACCGTGCGTCCGATTCCCCCTGTTTATTGACTGGAAGCTGATACCTTTAAGGGCTTCATTCATGCTACATTACGTGAGGTAAATCCAATAGCCCAGGCATCATGGTTTGGTCATTCACCTTCTTGCCCTGGGTGATTTTTACATGTTGGATGTCTACCTCTCTCTCTCTCTCTCTCTTTCATAGAAGCCATTCTGTTTCCCCCTGCGCTCTGCTGCACAGCCTCATTTCAAATAACTGCCCGCTATACGCGCCTCGAGGGCTGCTGAAGTTGGTTTTATGTTATTCAGTGTGAGTTTTACGCGCTTTTAACCGGCGCAGAAATTTATGCGATAGGGGATTTTATCTCGTAGATCCCAATGTGCGCAACTGGAGCGCCATTAAATGTAAACTCCTGGAAAGTACGCTGCTTCTAGGAATAGATCCAAGTGTGCATATGTGTGTGTGTGAGTTGCTATCTGCAGCTCATGGTGTGGATTTACAGCGTGCCTCGTGAGCATACTTCCGACCCATCTTGCACACACACTCGCTCACACACTCCTGGGTGCGGAAGGTGCGCTCTTTATCACTGTGACATTTCCATTTAACACGCAGCCCAAGAGCTCCCAACATTCACATCCATGTTTCCTGTGCCCCATGCTGAGGCACAATACCAACCACTTAACATTTAGCGATGGCAGATCGGCAGCCGAATTCTTCCACTCCCAGCGCGTCCAAGGGAAAGCTCATTATTTATCTCTGATTTAGAGCGACAAGAGTTATGAAGGGACCACGGCCCCGCTACCGAGAAACAAAGGAAGCGCGGTCTTACTGCTGGTTTATGGGGGCACATTTAGGAACAGTTGTGTCTGCCCTGAACTTAAGTGTTGAGCTGCAGTGGATGCAAGTTATGAGCACAGTCAAAAGGCATGTGTGCAGAGAGTGGTTCCCAAGATAAATCTAAGGGCTCGCAAGATGATTAAAGGGATAATGAAGATAAAAACACATTTCTGCTGCAAAAAATTACATATATATTTTTCTGGCTTTTGTCTAATTTGATGAAATATTGGATACTTTAACCTTTTCTGCCCCCTGAAAATCCTTCAAGTGAAACACTCTAATGGTACATGTTTACAGGATGCTTCCTTTTCACGCTTCCTATTCATTACCTCCGCCAAGGAGGTTATGTTTTCACCGGCGTTGGTTTGTTTGTTGGTTTGTTGGTTTGTTGGTTTGTCTGTTTGGAGTGTGGCGGTACTGAGTCAGAAGACTGAAAAACAGTTCCCATCCACATAATAATATAAAATAAAATGCCTTCTTAATAATAATAATGAACAAATGCCTCTTCAGTAATGAACAAATGCCTCTATATTAACAAACAATTAAGGAAACTGAAATATTGATTTGTGTTTTTCCTTTTACCCTCCTTTAAAGTTTTCCCAAATAAAATACACTAAAAGAAATGGGTATAAAGGGTTTCATTGAAAATCAACAAATGAATAGAATACAAAAATACAGCCTGCAGGCGTTAGGCTATTGTAAGGCAAGCCAGATCGTTGCACAAATAGTACCTAAACGTCCCAGTGCAGGTAACCCAATTGGTTGGCACTTAACTTGTTCCCCCAACTAGGAGAGTCAACACTCTCAACAAACAAAACACAAAGATCACAGAATCCCAAAAGGGCCCAAAACAGACCAGAGTTTCTGATAAAGCTGATAACACATGTTGCATTGAGTGAAGGAGAGATCAGAATGACACTGGGTGTGCAGTTTCCCTCCTCTTTTAAGCCCTACAGAAAGGGCGTCGTTACACCCTGATTGGCCAAGAGGGGAATGCACCAAGCTGCTCTCAACTATCATTTAAGAGCCAGTCCCCACACCCTGCGCAACAGGTGAACTGAATAACCCTCTAATCACTCAGCAACTCAACCAAAAAAAACACCAGGGAAAAGGAAACAACAGCAAGCACCAGAGAATTGGCAGCTGCCACAGGAGGATAACTCCAAAAGATTACGATGAATTTGAATGACATTTTTTTGGTGATTAGTTTTTGGTGGCGATCCGGATCATGATCCAGCTTCAGGAAATTTTTTTTTAATAACTCCGCTCAGCCTGTGCATTAACACCACAGGCTTTAAGACATGCGCAGTGTTACTGATGACGCGTCACTCTGCCTCTTTCCTTCTGCCTGCAGAGAGAGAGAGCGGGGGGTGGAGGGAGTGGAAGAAATACCATTGCAATTCTGTTGAAATGCACTAAAACGGAGCGTTTCAGACAGAGGGTAAATACAGGTATATTCATTTAGACAGTAAGAGGAAAATAAAGTTGTTTTTTTTAACATTACAGCATGTAAACATGTTCAAGTAGCAACACAAAATACAAGTATGAACCTGAAAATGAGCACGATATGGCACCTTTAAGAGGAAAATAACATACATACACATAGCTATATAATACATGTGTGTGTATAACTGACATGTCAGTTGGGAGTCTAGCTACATATAACTTCTTGTCTAGTTAATTTATGTGTCAGACATCAGTTCAGTAACCCAGCTGAAAGGAGAGCTCATGAAAAGTCTGGTGGACTTCACTGTATCTCACTTCAGCCTTAATGTAAACCAGATGTGACGGGTGATGGTGGGATGCTGACCCGGCCTCTCTCCTCTCTCTCTCTCCTCTCTCCCTCCACCTACCTTGTTTTAACGCGGTGATTAATCAACACGCAGCGGCCGACGTGCTGTGCTGAACACGGCCGCAATCAGCTCCATTAAAGCCGGGGACAGAGAGCACTTTGTGCGGGGAACACAGGTGATTGTCTGCTGCGACGCCAGACCCCGGTGAGCAGACATGAGGCTGGACTCTGTGCGGCTGTTTAGACAAACCTCAGGCTGGGCTTCCTATTTCAGAGCCTGGTATATGGTTACCAGGATTACAGGGGGACATTTCAATAACACATCACTTTACTGCTTATTTGATAAATTAAGATTACTTTACTAGAAGTTAGTGAGGAGACTAATTGACAGGCATCCTGATTGTCTGTCTGTCTAATGAGTTATTTCTTCCTCCATTGATCTGCTGTTTAACTCCACAGGTGGTCTCTACTGCCCCCTACAGGTCATCTGATCTCTACTACTGTGTGTGTGACCTATTGTACATTATACACATCTATTTTTATACTTAAAAAGAGGGCTTTAACTATTATAAACAAAGCTACTTATCAAGAACCAATTAACCCCACTGTTTATTAGTCTACATTAAATACTAACATACAGGGGCTTGGTATATTTTAATGTTAAAAGAAGCAGTGTGTAGTTGGGACTGTAGTTGGGTTGTGTGGGGGAAAGTAACTAAGTACATTTACTCAAATACTGTATTCAAGTACAATTTTGAGGTACAAAAGTATTTCCATTTATTTACTAAACACTTCTATTCCATTATAATTTAGAGTGAAATGTACTTTCTGCTACGCATTTTTTATTTGACAGCTTTAGTTACTAAAGTAGTTACTTTATAGATTATTATTTTTAAATAAAAAAACAACACATGATTAGTTTATAAAATACAATAAATAGTTTAAGATTAAACTAGTGGTTCACAACTTTTTTTTTGGCATGTGGTCCCTTACAAAAAAAGCAGTGTGTAGTTGTGGCCCGTTGTCGTGTTTCAGATGTTTATGAGTTGTTAACAGTTTCACCAAAAAGAGTTTCTTCCTCTTAACTTCCTGTTTTCATTCCAATTTCAACAAAAAAAGTTTTTGTTGCCCAAAGAGGTAAAATTTTCCAATATTTTACAAAAAAAGCTAAAATTAGAGAAAAGCCTGATTTATGTAGCAGAACTGTGTTTTTTCGTCTTCCCTACCCCATTAATCATCTCATGACCCCAACAATGTTTCTTCTGACCCTTTGCGAGGGGCCCTGACCCATAGCTTGGTAACCACTGGATTTACCTACTGGACCTAACTGTAGGCCTATATAAGGTATTTAAAACTAGTTCCTGCTTCAGTATTAATAATGTTATTGATCATATCAGTCACATGGGGATGCTTTTCTCCTACTATTTCCCTTTCTCTCATTTTAACAACTTTTGGATACTTTCATCCAGATAGTAATCTGTTTTTGACTTTGTCCTGTAGATACAGTAGATAGATAGATAGATAGATAGATAGATAGATAGATAGATAGATAGATAGATAGTATCTTTATTAACCCCGAGGGAAATTCAAGTTTCTAGCATCACAGTTCCATAGTGCAAAACATGTTGGTAAAAAGGCAGTTGTTGGTTGTTGTAAAAATGGTCAAAAGATCCAGAACAAGCGAGTAAGTAGACTTTGAGTTGGGATTGTTTTTATAAATGCTGTTCCTAATGTCAAGAATGAAGTATACATTTTATTGAGACAAAACGGGATACAATAAAGTATAATCATATGATTGATGTTGCAATAAAACATAGCTTAGTATTTCTAATGTGATATAAACATAGATTGTCCTTCCTAGAAATACTTAAAACAAGTGACTGCTGCTTGAAACCACCAGTGTTGTCAGGGCAGTGTCTATGAAATATCTGGAGGAGTGTTTGAGTTAACTGAAAAGTGTTGAGGAGGATGGTGGCAGGATAATTCCTTGTAGGGGTGTCGCGATACACTGGTATTGACGATAACTGTGATATTTTTAAAAATAAATGTTGATATCATGTTATTATTACACAGCTTTGTTGAATACTCAATGAATACTCAATTCTTATTGGTCAATCACAGTGTTCTACGGTCTGTTATTTCTTTATAGCAGACCGTTGCTATGGACGCAGATCTGATGTCGGATTCTGGAGGACCGTTTTTGTGCAAAATTATTGATTTCTTAAATAAGTAGCTGTAAGCGGGATAATGTACAGCAAGCCGGTCATTGTTGTGAAATAAACCCGCACCGCCCTGTCAGGGTTTATTTCACAATAATGACCGGCTTGCTGTACATTATCCCTTACATAATAAGCATATGATAATAATAATGATAAATAAATAATCCAGTGCTTCTTAAATCATGTTTTTGTACAGTTATGGTTACAGAATCTGTCTCTCCACCTCCTTACACTTATATTTTGAGAGCAATTCATTTGTCAAAAAAGAGACAAAATGTACAATACACAAAGTTAGATGACTGATTACATATTTTTTTCATTTTCGATAGATATCGCGATAATATTGTCATTGTGAATTCTTTTGATTATGACAATTGTGTAGTGAAACTCTTGTGACAGCCCTAATTACTAGTTTCACCCTCGCTTGCAATTATGGTTGTGTCCCGACAGTGTAATATTGTGTGAATCATCATATATACTGCTGTATTTGCATGCATATCTGCTGATGTGATCAATCCAGAGACAGTTGATAACTGGCAGCCTGGGTTCTGAGGGAGCCCAGCCAATCAAGAGAGCTGTCAAAGAGGCTTTTCATTGGCCCAGCAGGAAGCTGGACAGCAGCGTCACCGACGGGGACTCTTCAGTCTGGCAGACATACAGGCGGGCAGAGCCGGGTGAGCGCCTTGGCACTGGAAGCGGAGCCGGCATTCTGGTGGAGCAGTAGGCTGGCACCGGCGGCAGGCTGGCCTCTCCAGAGGCAAAGAGGGGAGATCACACACACACTCTGCCACACTCCTGCTGAGGAGCAAACGGAGGCTGGCAGGGAGGGCTGCTCCTGAAAAGCTGCCGTTGTCTGCCGACGGCTTTCATGTGAATGGGGGCCTTAATAGGCGTTGTGTGACGGCTCTCGCCGCACGCTGAGTACCGAGTGATCCTCTTCTGTTGGCTTATTTAATTAATAAGCAATGTTTGAAGGCCACAATGCACTTGGAGGGACAACACAGTGACTCCTCGGTGGCCTTGATGCTGTTTGTTTTTGAGTCGTACTCAAACTCCCACTGAGGTGACCACATGAGCTGGGAGGTGCTGACATCTTTCATAAACTATTTTCACTCATTGTAGAAAAAAAACACTTTTATGTCTACCAGTGTGCAGTGGCTTTCAGTTATGATCAACTCTTTACCTTCTCAAAAACAGTTATTATGAGCAAAACAATGTTAAGTCAGTTAAATATGAATCACATGAAGAAAACTGTCAACAATCATCTAAACAAAGAGCCCTATAATCTTTCACTTCAACACAATCTTTTTTTATCCTCCAGGAAGTGAAGAAGTTAGTCAAGTTATGGTTAAATATTCTCTCTGAACATCATGAGTTTATAGTGATAAAGTGCCTTTTTTGAACACTTTATCCTCATGACAGTGACAAGCCAAGAAGACCAATCTGCCGTTTAAAATGACCCACTGATGAAAAGCTACTCTTCCATCTTTGTTAACGCAGTATAGGAAGAATTGTAGAGCTGCAATGATTAATCAATTAGTTGTCAACTATTAAATTAATCACAAACTATTTTGATAATCTCTTAATCGGTTTGAGTAATCCTTTAAGAAAGAAAGTCTAAATTCTCTGATTCCAGCTCCTTGAATGTGAATATTTTCTGGTTTTTCTTTACTCCTTTATGACAGTAAACTGATTATCTTTCAGTTGTGGACAAAACAAGACATTTGAGGACGTCATCTTGGACTTTGGGAAACACTGATTGACATTTTTCACCATTTTCTGACATCTTATAGATCAAACCATCTAATCTATTAATCTAGAAAATAATCAACAGATTAATTGACGATAAATAATCGTTAGTAGCAGCCCTAAAGAATTGCTATATGATAGTATTGTAAGGACAGCATCGAACCAGTGCTGTGGGCAATAGGTGCATCAAATCCTCACAAAATATTCTCAGACAGTGTTTACCTAGACTGTAATAAAATAAACCATCCCAAACATATTTACTGGAAGAATCACAAAGGGACAGGCAACACGCGTCTCTTGATAATTCTTTTATGGACTTAGGGTGCCACCTGGTGGATAATAAAGACATCAGCAACTGAAGTCCGCCCATAAAATGAAGAATTAAGGTGTGAAATAAATACTGAACGTTGAGTCAAGTCAGGTTTTTGGCCAAGGGCAAGAAAATGTTACCATATATTTTGTCGTCTACATGGTTTCACAACATCAATTTGTTTAAGGGAATAACTGTTTCAAATTATTCAAATGAACACTGAAATTTCACATTTGTACAGTTTCAGGATGGGGTTTTAGGTCTTTAATCTTCACAGTGTGGAGTTGAGTGGTCTGATAAAAGTTTGTGGAACCATGTTGAACCCAACAGCACCTTCTGTGCTACGATTATTAGGTCAATTTCTTGTGTTGCCAAGGCAACCCAGACTGATCAATAACAGCACGATGCAGCAAGGAAACACTTGAGTTATTAGGACATCTTACAGCAAAGATCATTTTAATGGTCCCAAATATTCTGAACAACTAAGTGTACACTCATGTAAAAGGAAAAAAAAAGAAAAGAAAAGATATGACAAAATTCATCACATCTAGAATTCCACTCAATCTTTAATCAAGACGGGATTACAAATTCTCCAAAAAATCTGCAGTTTCAAAGGGCAAAAAGGGTAAAACTAGCTCACCTACTGAGGTCTTTAAAAACCTGTTCAAGTGTGACTGAAAACGTCCTGAACATTTAAAGGCAGGTCTTTTTTGTCGTCATTTACAAAAAACAGGAGAAAGATCGAGAGACGAATAGAGAACGAAACGAAAACAATGAATTAACTGCTGGCTTTTTTTTCTCTTCAGAGAAAGAACGTCCGCTGAGGAACGACGACACTGATGACATCATCAAACGACAACAAGGACAGCTCTTTGCCACATGCTGCCTCCCGTCTGGTCCTATATACTAACTTAAAAAGAAAAAAGGGACAAAAAGCAACAGACAGAGAAAGGGAGAGAGCAGAGGAGAAAAAGAAGTAGAAAGAAACAAGGAGGAAGGTGAGGAGAAGGATGGGGGTGCGAGTGGTGGTTCTGGGTCTGAATTGGCCGACCCATTTGGGCCGCTGTGATGTCCTTCCCTGAGTGGGGGGCGGGGGGGCAGTGGGTTATGGTCCGAGCCTGCGAGCTCTCTGGGATTTCAGTCTGCTGCGTGTACATGTGTTTTTGTATGTGGTCTTTTCCTCCAGTTGCTAAATAACCAACCCGTCTCATGCTGTCTGAGTCTGCTGACGATCTACCGAGTGTGATCTTTTTCTCCCCCAACTTTCACGCGTCTGCTCCATGTTACAGACGCTTTCTCACTCCTGGTTTCCTGATTGGCACTTGTATGAAGTGGGCTAGTCTGAGGAGGCTTCGTATCCGTTCACAGTCTGCTCCTCGTTTGGCCACCCGCTGACGGCGAGGGGTGGCTCGCATTCATTCAATTTGTTTACAAGTTTGATCATTCCTGTGTAAAGTCTAGGCGCTGAAACTGTCCCGAGCAGAGCACAAGCTGGGACAGTGGAGCTTCTTTAGGAACTCAGCTTGGACTTCTTCGAAGGTGGCAGAGGGTCCTCTTTACTCTCCCCTTCCTCCTCCTCTTCTTCCTCCTCATCGTCGTCGTCGTCAGGATAGTCCACCAGTCCAACTAAACCTCCCTGAAGAAAACAAATGATGCACATCAGAAATCTAGTCATCCTGACCAATTACTCAGACACTTAAAGTCAAGATGACATGAAAATTTCCTTTTTTCCTGCCTGACAAAGGATTTGAAAAAAGAGGGTCCAAATCAAAAAGAAATTACATGCTACACGTGATCCGGCGCAGCACTATGTACGCCTGGCGTGCGCAAGAGGTGCCAGCACAGAACACAAAGTCTCCCGCCCTCCATTTCCCTTCTGTCTAAATAAAGCCAACAAGTACATTTGTACAGTCCAATTGCACACTGGTGGCGATGACCATTCTTTGTAAAACACAACAGGGATGGTGGGAGTTGTGTGAAAACTGACAGTCTAAGTGTGAAGATTCATAGTTAAAGCTCAGATTTCACCAGTCTTCCTTCCTTCCTTCCTTTCAGTTCAGTAGTGTTTGATACAGAACAGACATTGTGCAGACATCTCTCAATAGGAAGATAAGTGGACTGTCTTTACAGAAAACGACTGAAGTTAAAGACCCACACCTTTACTAATAACATGCTGACAGGTACCTTTGTGGTTACAGTTGTGGTGGAGGGTGAGCTCCGTGCCCCTGAGCCTGGAGAACCCGGTGATCCCGGAGAACCTGGGTTCAATGAGGCAGATGAAGGAGGACTGGACAGGCTGGTTTTAGTGGAGCCAGAGAAGGAGAGCTTGAAGCTGGGGTTCTGCCTGCCCGATAAGCTCGACTTCCCCAGTACTTCTTTATCGTCGGGGTCTTTCACTGGGGTTGGAGAGGGAGAGGTGGACAACAAATGGTCATTCTCCCCATTTAAAAGTTTTTTTTAACATTTCATGGGTGAACTTGTCTTCTGTAACCAACACAACCACACAATTGCCGTTAATTGTTTGTGTTTAACCCAACAACTCGTGACCATCCAGAAAAAATACCATATGCACTTAACATTTATCATGACTGCACCTAAAGCCATCAAAGCTATCAAAATGGCCTTTTGACTAATTGCAGATGACTATTTGGGGCTATGTGAACGTTTTCCTGATAGTGTTCCTCAGATCTTCTCTACAGGCTCCTTCTTGTCAATGATCTTTCTCAGACTGATATAACTAACATAAAAGTGCAGCTATATGAAATTGTAAGGTTGCACCTTTTAAATTGCAGTTTAGACACCACGCATACCAGATACAGGCTTTATCTGCCATTAACCACCATCATTACGACAAATACTCTGTCCTGTAATAAGTAACTACAACATGTGATTCTCCCCAACCGCACAGTTTGACCCCAAAGTATCTATTATGGTTGAAAAACACTGCATTTCCATACATACATTTCTTTCTCTCCATGAACTTGCTTATAGGTTCCATGAGGTCTTCCTCAGGCTTCATCTTGTCCGAGGGAGGAACCACTGCCTCACCATCCTCGAGGTCATCCTCATCCGTGTTAAACCACATCTCCTCTTCATCCTCCAGTGTCCGTGCGTCACGACGGAAGCGGTGGTTCCTCAGGATGGAGCGCATGCTGGGGAGGATAAAGGCTAGAGGTCAAAAACTAAAATACACATATATTCATATATAACATGTGTGTTTCTTAAACCAGTGTTCCCCTTATCAAGCATTCTGCACTTAATGTGAGTGAGAACTCTCAACCCATACCACTTCATTTGGTAATGTTAGCATATTCTGAGGAAGCAAATATGACAAATTTGTTTTCTTTAGTCCTTTAGTCCTCGACTAAAGAAATTCTTAGTCGACTATCACTCGAGTAATCGTTTAGTTAATTTAATTGACAGATCTGTAAAATTGAGTTTCTCCACAAAACATGCAAAAGAACCACTTCAAATATTGTTTACCACAAATGTGCTCATAAGTTTCTTGGAAATAAGTCATTCAGCATGAAAAAAAGCATTAAAAATGACTAATCGACAAAAAAACAAAAACTAAATACTTTGAATACAGGGCACAATTTTTTCCAAAAATATGGTCTTTAATATAATGAAATGCAAATTTTGTCCTTGGCCCGTGTATGATATTCTCATTCTCGTATTACATCATTTACAGGGGAAGTCATAAAGACTCCACGTGTACAATATGTAATCTACACACATGTATGAACAAACCATTGATTCAGTCTGCTCACACTATGGTCCTATATATCAGGACAGAACAGATGATAATGCAATTATATTGTTTACTATTATAATTGTATATACAATACTTGTAAATCACAAGCATATGAAATGTTTAAGTGATCTTTTACAAAAAGCCCTCTTATTGGTATGAAAAGTTGCCACACAATAAGCATGAACTATTCCTAAATGATTACAGTGTGTAGCAGTTGATTAACAAAAAAAGTCACAGGAGCAAAGTAAAGTTAAAAAAGGAAACACCTGTTGGTGTTGGCAAGTGTTGCTAAGTTCAAGTTGCATAATGAGTGACTGTGTGTACTTCGGTCATAGATGAGTAAGTGATATATTGCACAATCTCAGTCACAGCACTCGTTGTGTTTAGCTGAGGAACCTGTAGCACAACAAGTGTACAGGCAACATTTCATAAGATAATAAAATGAAATGGGCACTCTCTAAAACAAAATAGTGACAGAAGACACTGTACTCTATAAAATTAAAATGCACACAAGAAACAATATATTGGTCATTTTAACAGCGAATCAATGTGAGTTATCTGATCACACTGACATTGTCCTTTCCATTTATTGTGAGACACTCATAAATGACTCACACTCATTAGGCTACATCAACAGTGATGGTGTAATAGCAGTAGTAGTAGTAGTAGCAGAAGAAGTGCAGCCTTGGTTTTCTCACCTATCCAGTTTGGGGTTGTCTTGCCTCTCTCGCTGCTGTTCATACCGCAGCTTTAGGCCCTTGAACGTTTGGACGTAGTCAACATCCTCCAGAGCTTTCCAGTAGTTCTCTACTATATGAGCTGTGAGAGACTTCACGTCCTCCTAGGAGCAATGGGAGGAGAGAGGAGGGGGAGTGTAGAGACACGGTAGAAGGGCAAAATGAGAGGGAAAGTATGGAAAGGTAAAACGGGTAGTTTAGAGTTTAGGACAGAGGCAGAGCAGAAGAGGAATGAAGAGTGGAGTGGAGAAAATGAGCAGGGGAGAGAAAGAGGGGGGAGAACACACCAAACAAGTTAAAATGAATCTGTAAAATGTTGTATGTACCACAGAGAGGTCATCGGTTATCCACAGAGAGTAGTTTTGACTGATTAAGCATGTCGGTCTATAGGTTAACTTAACATGGGCGCCGAAAGGCCCGGCGCCAGAGCATGTGTGTGTGTCCAGCTGTGTCGCTCTCAGAGCTAAGTAAAGAGCAGGCGAAAAAGCAGACAAATGAGTACTGAAAACGTTTCAATTCAGAATCAGTGCGTCATCTGATCGGCAGTTATTGAGACCACCGAAAATGTGGCAATAAATTTCGGCAAAGCCATCAGAAAATAAAATAAAAAGCAAGACACTTATAACTCAAAACATTCAAATTTCAGCACCTCTAAATGGACAGTGCTTCGAAATGCGGCACCAAAGCTCACTGAGTCAATGGAGCATCGGACTACAACGAAAGCGCCTCTTGTATTTCACTCCATTTCGCGTTTGTTTCTTGTAAAATTAACCGGTTACTTACCGGTTAATGGGTCTCACGATATCGAAGCAAAATTAACCAAAACTGACATCCCTAATGTATCACAAGTTTTCACTTTTGGAGATGTGGTTTGATGGCCTTTTAAAAGATTTGATTTGATGCATAAAAATGCATTAAAAAAAAACCTTTCAGACCAACTCACAACCATAAGCAGTTTAAATATGACCAAATATCAAATGTTAACTTTTGAGGTGTATAAAATGAAGATATCCATGTTATGCGAAAATTATATTTTGTGGGAAATTCAGGAAGATACTCACCACACGGACATACTCAAACATCTCAATGATGGCCGAGTTCATGAGATTATAGCGTGAGCCGTTGTTGAGGAAGGCCTTGATGACCGGCTCGAAGAGAAAGTTTCTCATGATGTAGCGATTGTAGAATTCATCCTTCAGACCAATGATCCGCCGCATGAAGCGTAGCGCACCTGGGCACAGAAAGATAAAGATGAATATTCAAAATTAGCTTTAAAAAGTTTAATATTGCCCAATTTTGTCCTGAGTTGACAGGTACTTAGAATTAAAGTGATTATATGCGACTCACATAGTGCCAGGAAGGCGTGCTGAGAGGCAGTGAGCACCAGTACCCTCCTGAGAATGTCCTTGTTGATGATGTAGTTCTTTATGTGATAGGTGTGGTGCTCAACGCAGAATGTCAGCAGCTCCAGAATCAACGCCAGCAACTGTGATGTTTGAAAATCATCTAAAAAAAGCATGAAGGTAGTCAGCAACATAAATTTCTTGTGCATTAATCTCAAAGTTTTATTTACAAAACCGACACACGTGTACACACACACCTCGCAAGTAATCAATACCTTTGCTAGGTTTATCCTCTGTGGTGTTGGCCAGTAGTGGAGCTGAGAGGACGTGCATACAGTGCTTATAGAAGAAGCTCAGGAACTCTGTCTTTTCTGTTTTCTGGAAAGGAAAAAAGAAAGAACACATTTTTTTACTGAGTAACACGACTTTGATATCTACAACAATTAATTTTTTACAGTACACTACACAGAAAAAACAACGGTGAATGTGCAAAGCTCTGGCCCAACTTGCCACCAACTTTTTCAGCTACAGCAAAGTCCAGCTATCCGGTATGGATATATAATTTGTTTCTGACATGCTTGCTTGCTCTCTCTCTCTCTCTCTCTCTCTCTCTCTCTCTCTCTCTCTCTCTCTCTCTCTCTCTCTCTCTCTCTCTCTCTCTCTCTCTCTCTCTCTCTCTCTCTCTCTCTCTCTCTCTCTCTCTCTCTCTCTCTCTCTCTCTCTCTCTCTCTCGACCGTACACTCACTAATGTAACGTCGCAGGCCCCCGGGCTTGCAATACACTGGCCGACGGAAACCCGCCTCGTCTAGTCACCCCAAAAACTACATGAAATTTCTAGTAAACAAACAACATGCACTGAGCGCCTACTCCCCTCTTATACCTCTACTAGAATTAGATCTCCTTTATGCTGCCGGCCTCGGCTCAGCAGTCAATTTCGCACAGCCTGTCAGACACTAGTGGCACCATAAGTCTGTTTATAAACAAACATAATATTATGTTAATTATTACTTATTACTAATGCAATACAAGCTAGATTTAGCGCTGTGGCGCCGTAGGCACAAGTTGCTGATGTAGGCTACTTTCTTTTTGCTATAACATGTCATAATGACAAACGGCATCTCCACTTCTCACAATTTTTTTTTTTTTTAAATCCAACGTTCAAAGGTGCTTCTGGACAAGCTGCATGTATGTATCAAGTACTCAGGTCTACTGTGAAATCATAGTCAGTATAAACTGACATGTTTAGGAAAAGCATGCAAACTCACATTTGCAGTAGCCAGCATGTTCTCAGGGTCCACCAGAGTCCGTAGCAGACCCATCAGCTGCACCGCTCCACCTAGCTCTGGGTCTGTATCACAGATCATGTGTTCTATGATCAGGTTGATCAGGAGGATGTCCTGCAAGGTCAATAAATAATCATTAGCAACACAAGGTGTATATCCACCTGTGTGGTGGAATGAGTAATATCATTCTCTGATATTTCTGGCTGACTCTGTTCATATACTCACGTCATCATTCTGCTGAGACTCCTGCATGACGAACTCTCGTACCATGGAGGGGTTGTACTCCACCAGATAAGAGAAAATATCTGTGGCTGCCCCACGCACCTGAACGTCATCCATTCCCTGTTTCAGGAACATGAATTATAGTTGTCAGTGGATTGTAAATTTCCCCTCAGGGATCAATAAAGTCTTATACTATCCAATGAACAAAATGGAAACAAAAGTGATAATCATTTAAGGACCCAACTGCATTCCAATTCAACTACACTGATTATTGTTTCCTTTCATCTTATTTTATATCTAAAGGGTGTGTGTGGACAGGCAGGAGGGAGGAAGCTCACATTAAGGTCTTTGCACACCAAATATGATTTCTTTGTATGCGTTTTTTTTAATCCATCATCCGATAAAAAACGGACTTGGTGTGCAAAGGCCTTTACTCTTATAAATGTCTGTATGTGTAAAGGTGTACATGTCTTACATGTAACAACTACACATATCTCAACTCATATAAGCATGTGTTGGTGATCAAGAACATAACCAATTGCATGCATAAATGGTGGTTAGAAGCAGGAAAACCTGCTAGTTCATTTTATAAAGTGTATTTGATGGTCTAATCTGTCCTCTTGTATCAGATCCATTCTTGTTCATTCTTCTGCATTTCCTGGTGTGGTAGTAAAAGCAAAGAAACTGCTCCAGCCAACAAAAAAAACTGGGATTGAAAATGTCTTGTCTCTGTTTCTCAGAAAAGATGCACATTGTGACAGTAGCGAGGGACTTGCAGTATATGAGTGTTTTAATATATTGTTGTTGTCTTTTTGAGAGGTCCCAAACTCAGCTCTTTGAGTCAAAACTGAATCAGCTGTAAATCAAGTCAGACCTCAGATCGCTTCACCAATTAGTAAATCATCCTTGAATGAAAAGTGGTACAAGAGCATCCCCTTTTTCAGGTTTTGAATTCCCCTCCCCACCACCACATGCACACATTGCAGCTCATCTACTATGTTTTTGCATCTGTAGAGCTAGGGAAGTTTGCAATATCAACATTATGGTCTGATTTACATCTACACACAACTGATCTGGAATGTGGCGTTGCCACCTCTGAATGTACACATTAGAAACAGGATCTCATTGTGCATACTCTTCTGACAGGTAATATTAGATGCAGCAGTTCAATAAGTGTTTGACAAGACTTAGGAGAAGAATTCAGCTGTAATTACAACTCAAAACCATTAGATGCTCCTTTCTACACTCTCGTCTTTGGACCAAATAATACCATGACAACCTGCCGTAGCCACCCTGATGATTATTTTTTGTATGTTCAATTTATGGCGAGCCTCAAGGTTTAACAGTATACAGACAAAACTAATATTTGGTTTGTTTTACTGCGGTACAAGTTCATTTGCTCGCTCAAGAAAGAAATGCTGTGTCATGGTCATAATGAGAAGTACTTAAATACCCATAAAACTAGAGACTAATGTCATTTACTTTGAAAAAGAGCTGCACACAAAAAATACAAATCATAAAACTGGCTCCTCAGTCACAACACAATGTAATCTAATACCACAGATAAAGTCACAACAATGTTCTTGTGCACAATCCCTGGTAACCAAAACAGCATTGAATGGAACAGATGCACCGTTGTTACAACATACTGCCAACACGCTAATATCATCTCCACTGACGATACTGACCCGTTTCTGTTTTAGGGTTCATATATTTCTTCTAGGAGAATGTCACCTAAATGGTAACTTCGATATTTCTCAACCCTATTTTCCCACGTTTTTGTATCTAACAAACTAATAGGGACAACAATTTCTAAAATTGGTCCAGTGTTGAAGGAGAGCGCTGTACACTGCAGCTGCTCACAGGCTGTAATATGGTGCTATTGGGTCAAGCTGGCAGCGTCATTTACGTCCACTAAAAGTGCTTGTTTTTGCCATGACAGGCTCTGATTGTTATTAGAAGTGTCTCACATTATGAAAAGAGTCTCACTCAAGGAGAAGTCCCGTTCTGAAATCTGGCGAGGTGACGTGTTGCCGGAAGACAACGGTGGAATAGTGGAATACATCTGTGGTGGAAACGCAAGTGCCAGCCCGGCAGAGTTTGCTGTGTTGACTACAGAAAGCGTAGCTTAGTGTTATCTAAAAGATTTTGGTCATGTCATGTCTGAAGATTTAGATGATTTCAACAACGTGGATTTTCAAATGGATGGCCGCCCGTATTTATTGGAGCCAGAATATACAGATATTCAGATTTCACAACGGGACTTCTCCTTGAGCGGGACTTGGACACAATAACAAACAGACCGGATCAAGCAAAAGGTAAGAAAAATGTTTTATTTCTCTGTAGGGTCCTTTCCATAATGTTGTCAGACACTTATAATAACAACATCAGCCTGTCAGCGGCAAAAACAACTTGCCAAATGAACTTAATTCAGAATTATGTAAAAGTTGCTGCACTCACCAGTATGACCTCCAGTGCAGGTAGAATGCCCATGTTTGACAATGTCTTGAAGAAGGCGTCTCTGTTTTGAGGTTGTAACGTTTGTGAGAATGCACAGAATTCCTTTAGGAAGTTCACCTATAAAGGAAGACACAAACCACGGCTCTATGAAACAAGGGACAAGGAGAAAAATGAGAACGGTATTTGATGAATAATCTCTGATTCATTTCTGGCATACCAGTTCGTGTCTTTTGTCGTCATCTGTAGCCTCGTCTGTTAGCTGTGCAAAGAGGTCTGTCAGGAACTTCTCATCGTCCTGACATCAAAAAGGAAGGGGAGATGAGTATCACAGAGGATCAACAAATCAGGATATGGAAAAAAGCACCCTTGACTCTCACACTTATCTAGGGGCAATTGTGCACACTGTTAAATCCAACAAAACTGTTGTAGATCTACAATGGTATGAGTAGGATATAAATAACCAGGAAACAAAAATAACATCCACCGTATTTACCACTGAATCATTTTGAAGCTATAGTGTGACATAATTTGTCATTATAAACACCGCTTTAGATTAAATTTATATCCAGTATCAAAGATAGAGATGCACCGATCAATCGCCAGTTGATCAAAACTGCCGGTTTTCAGCTGATCGGTCATGACTGGTGACTAGCCGATTAGTTTCTTATTTCCAATTTTTTGCCAGTCATATTTACACACGTGTCGCATGATACGTTTACATCGGCATACAGCGGCACGGACATTAACGTCACAACCACACACACAACATGTCGGTGCGTAAGTTCTTCAGCGTGAGTGAAGAAGACATAAAGCTTGCAATTTGTCATAACTGTAAATACAAAATAAGCCGTGGAGGAACTACCTTAAAAACATTTGGAACAACTAACTTAATCGGACACTCATTTAGAATTATTGTAGTTTACATTAAAGAAAATCTACTGTACATAGTCTTAAAACTACTACATAAAATTTTTGTGGATTTTCCTGATGGGTTGTGTAAATAAGATTTTTTATACTGACAACTCAGTTCCATTCAATAGTATCTGCAATCCAGTATATCAAATGCTAGTTTAAATAAATAAAAACACTCGGTCTGTTCATGGTAATTGAGGAAGTAAAGGTCCATATCAGTAGTGTTTGACTTCAGACCTTCACATAGCACGGTGTACCAGAGTCAACAGCGTGCCAGTTTCAGTTTTCCTCTAGCGCAGCATAACTGATTTACACAACACTTCTCCATCTCTATGGATACGGCCATACATAAACACTGCTGAGTTGACACAGTACAAAAACACAAAGGTCACATGACCATAAAAGACTAGCAGACAAACTCAGACAGGGTAAAGCCCAATCAGCCAAAAATAAAACCTTTGTACAATCCTACAATTACTGTAATTTCCAGTCCTCACGGCATAAACACCATTTTAAAAAGTATTCTCTTGTGTGTGTGCCTTTTGATGTTATGGCAGGATTGTCTATTTGTAAAGCTCGTACAGTATATACTTTTGTATCATTTGCTTTTGCAATGAGAACCTTTTGAAACTGAAAATGTGGTGCACACAAATCTTATTTGAAAATAAACCTTATAGCAAACCTTATAATACATGTCTGCCTATCTCACCTGTAGCATGCCCACAATCTCCACCTTGTTGAAGAAGATGAAGGAGTGCAGGGTGGACAGCATGTTTTCCTCAAAAACAGAGGGCGTGGGCAGCACCATGTCCTGAATATACTGCACCCGATACGTCTGATGTATTTTTTGACGCAGTTCAGGATCAGAGATGGGGATCACCTCCTTAAAGCGGGCTGTCTTAGTTAGAAACTCCCTATGCCGCCGTGGCTGCGGGAGTGCTGGGTCAAACTCCAGACAACCAATGACGTCCATGATGCACTCCTCGGAGAACATAACCTCAAAGAGTGCAGTACGATTGAGCAGGAAGATGCCTTTAATGATCTCATACAGGTGGTGCAGTCCCTCTCTGTTCTCCAAATCCTCACACACACGGAACAGTTCCAGCAGCTTGCGAATGTAGCCCTCGTTCTCCACGGCCAGTGCCAGTTTCTCGCGCCGCAGTGGGGACGGGAGTGAGGAGGCCACCAGCTCTGCCAGGTCCTCCAAGCGGTTCAGTTCACACGGCGGTAACTCCAGACCTGGCGACGACATGTCGTCAAAGCGCTCCTCCTCGGACTCGTCCACCACATCCTGGGTGATGTCCACTGACGGGTCCTTTCCCTGCACCTTAACAATGAGACAAACATATGAGGGACTAGATACAGAAACTATCACCACACAAACACACTTGATATCAAACGCATACACAGATGGAGCAGACAAACACACACCCACACACACAAATAAGTGCAGATACCTGGCATATTTTCTCCCAGATTTCATCGCAGCCAGCCTTCTCCTGGAAGCTGAGTGCCAGATCATAATTTTCTGCCTCCGACCATACTATCAATGTGTCCTTTCCAAAAAGAAAAACAAATTTACAATCAGTACACAAAGAAGGAAATCCATATTTTTTGATCACCATGCTATATGCACTGACCTGTTGTTTCTGGTAGGCTGTGTTTGGATTGATTTTGGACTCCAACAGTAGGGAACCTGTCAGGTTACAAACAAAAGTGAAAAACACTCATGAGGAGGATAGGTTAGGATATTATTACATGAGGGTACTGAGGGTTACATGCATGGTTCCAGCTGATTAAAATAAGTGTGTGGAAGGTATTGTTTACATATTGAGCTACTATAATGGTGGCTAAAACAAATTCTCAGGTCCATTCTTACTCAACCCGTCAATCTCTAGATCTTCATCCTCCTAAATTCCTCAATAGTAGAGGTCAATTTTCGATAAGATTTAGGGGAACCAAATTATGGAGTAGCTTTTCACATCTATCAATAAAGTGTTCATCTGTCAAATATTTAAAAAGTCACTTTAAAGGGTCATTTAATTGCTGTCTTGTAATTGCTTTTCCCCATGTTGTCCATGTATCTATCTATCTATCTGTATAGACGAGAAGACGAGAGGATACAGCTGAAACAGCATTGAGAAGAAAGCAAACAACATAGATGAGTGGAGATCCTTAGTCCTTGCCCTATGTGCCACCAGGCACAACAAGGACTAAGTAAGTAAGTCCATGTATCTGTTTTTATGTCACAATGTTGTTTGGTTAAGATTGCCCAGAAGTCTTTATAGATATTTAAATCAATCCTCCTCACAAACACTAACCATATACACACACACACACTTGTCTTTTTTGATATATTTATTGTTATTGTTGTTATTATATATATCTTGTCCTAATTGTTTGTTATCACTATTATGTAGTCATATTATTTCTTTATATTATTCTTGTCTCTATACGTGGAGGCTTCAGATAAGCCCACTGGGTTTCTTGCCTCTTCCTGCACTGTATATTATTCATTTATCTTTAATAATACACTGCAACTGATCTGTAAATTGGCATATGCCATCACTTACCATCACTCTCTGCTCGCACCAGAAGAGACGTGGCTTTCAACCTCTCCACATAGCCCGAGGAGACGTGCCCGGTCCCACGGTCATCCCACTGTCTGTCCTCATTGAGGGTATAGACTTTGACTCGTCGACGAGTGTCCGTCATCCTGGCAAAAAGGTAGTTTGTTGTGACCAGGTTTCCCCCCACCCTCTTCTGGGACCTTCTTGGTCTTTTTTTACAGGGTGTCTGCTTCACCTAGCAACGCCACAACTTCAATATTTTACACCCAATCACTTCTACAATGCTAGTGTCAGGGGGTCAAACCTGGACTAGTATCCAGTTAGATCCCCCTATCAAATACAATATCTGATCTCTAATAAGAGCTGCCTCAAAACTTTATCTCAATCAGCTTACAGACCATTATAGCAAGTTAATCTCAACTAGTCTTAATGTATAGTATCCAGGGATATTCCCCCTCTATCTTTTTATGCAGTAACAACTACAATATCTGATCTCTAATACCTCAAAACTTTATCTCGCCACACAAAATCAGCTCACAGACCATTGTAGCAAGCTCGTCTTAATGTACAGTGCGGAGGGCATTGATGTTTGCTAACTAACTAACGTGTTAATAAACAAAACAAAGAGCTGGCAGACATTAAGAAGTCCTAACATACAGTTAAAAGAGAGAGGAGTATTCACAATAAGCTCTAACCACCCTAAAAAACAAGCTGATAGCTTATTAGAACAGTTTGTACGCTAACGGTTAGCCAGTTAGCTTGACAAGCTAACGAGTTAGCTAGCTAGATGCTAACTGCTCCATGTTTTTAATATTATAAACAACTCCTTTTGAAGCATTAATGTGAACCGATAACATTATTTAACACTAGCAAACCCGCCAGACAACTGTTTTAAACCTGGACTTTCTTAATTGTGTCTGATAATAATACGTCCAAGATAGCTAGTTAGCATTAGCTTAGCATTAGCTTAGCATTAGCTAGTGTTCCGCCATGTTCTGGCTCTGGGCCGCGGAGAGAAACACTCTTCTCTCTCCTCCTTTTACTGGTTATTCATGCATTATATCCCCCCAAAAACAGTATATGCAAACCAACAAACTGTAGTCGTGTAATTACTTCGAGGTTACGCTTTTACATTATAACGCTATTTGCTCATTCATTCATTCCCTCCGACGTCTCGCTTTGCTTTCTCAGATTAACTGCTAACTGCCCCCCAGTGAGTAGTCCGCCATGTTGGGTCCCCTTCAGTCAGTCAGTGCAGTACGGGGTTTCCAGCCCGGCAACAACAGGGGCAGCCCCGCACACATTTAAAGAGACAGTAACATTAAAAAACAAAAACAGAAATTCACTTGACTCCAGCAACATCCACAACATCATTCTGCTCTTTTACCTTCCTGTGATGGAATTTTCCATCAATTCCTCTCTTATTGGTAGAAAGGTCAGAGTGTTTGTCAGAGTGTCCCTCTGTTGACATTATTGGGTTGGAGTCCTGTCTAGAGGAGCCACCGTTATCTGTACAGCTGTGCCTGTAGTGGAGACCGTAGAGCCAGTCGCTAGGGCAACCAGGGTCAGAGATGCCAGAGGAACGGAGTAAGTCATAACATGATAAGGGGTAAGACACTGAGCACCGGGGAGGAAGGACAGAGTTGTGAGGCCTTCACGCAGAGAGCATCTATTGTGGAGACCTGTCAATTCTCCTTGATCAAGCTTCAATAAACCTTCTTTTGTAAGACATCATCAGCTCCGGACCTCTTCCTTCCAAAGATAACTTGTGTATCAATTATTCCATCACACTTCCTATTTAGGGTTAAAAGAAAATCTTAACTTAGGCTTGTTAAAGGGGCTGTTTGTAACTTTTTACAGGTATAAATGTACCGGGTCGGGACTCATGCGCGCTCGCGTGTGGCCGGAGTCTCTGCTCCTCGGCCTGCTTGCCGTCACTCACACACTGCATGTGCGTTCTCGCTGTCTCGCTCCATCTCTAGACGTGCATGCGCGCACACTACACACTGCAGAAGAGTTAGTTTAGCTCTGAGAATATCTAGTGAATGTACAGCGGACGTTTGTGCAGAAATAACTGCTGCAGCTCCTCCAGATCAACAGAGGTTTTCCGTGTCTTGTGAAGTGACGGGGCTCCGCAGCGAGAAACGGTATCGTCTCTGACCGGGTGCCCCGGTGTCTCCCTGCGGGCGCTGTCGGGAGACGATAACGTTTCTCTTCCTGCTTCAGCCCTGGCACCGACCCGCTTTTCCTGCTTCAGCCCCGGAGGCTGAAGCAGGAAAAGCCAACACTAGGATCAGCATTGATTCATGGAGAGACCTTCAGACGTGTTTTGCCTCACTGTTTTGAACGATGCTCATTCATATCTATTTAGAGCGAGCAAGCGTGAGCCCGACGCTGACTTTAGTTGATTTAACGGTCACAGGTGTCGCTGTTAACAAGCAATTCTGAAAGTTACAAATAGTCCCTTTAAACTTTATTTTTATTGTCCACTGTAGTGGACTACAGGACTATTTCAGTGTGAAAAGACAAAAAAATGAACAGATTATGGCTGTAGAGTGATATTAAACCAAGAATACATTCAAATTGATTAAACAAAAAAACACATGCCATATCACTGGAAAGCCTAGGATGTCCTCTTTACAATACACCAGGGGTTGATAGGGTAGGTCAAAAGAGTAAGAGGATATGCATGTGGACAAAATGTCCACTACAGAGGACACATGTCAATGGGCTGGGTCTCAGGAGGATATAATTCATCATCCAGTCACTCTCCATTAACCAGTAGTCCAACCTTTTGATGCATAAAAACAAAGCAATTTCTATGATGAGGCTCTAAATAAAACAGGAAAAATGTATTCCTCATTGTGAAAACGGTGGTACAGTATAATTCAAGAGTGGAGACCAGTCAGAAAACAACAGTTTATTTTTGTTTAAATCAAAGATAACAGAAATTGAGATAGTTGAAATCTACAAAAACAGCATTTCACAATGGTAGGATATAGTGACAATAATAATAATAAGATGAGAGGAAAATAAATCTTCTGGGATCAGTTAATGGGTTAGTCAGTCTGCAGACATGTATGTCATTCAAAAACAAGTCCCCTGTATTAAAAATCCACAGCATGTTCAAATCCAACAGTCCAGTAAAGGTGTAAAAAAAAAAAAAAAAACAAGTCACAGAACTTTTTGGGAAACTGAAAGCACACATCTAAAACTTAAAAAAAAAAAAGTTCTAATCTAGCCCGTGGAGCATTTCTCAAAGCACAAATCCTTCTCCGTCAATAAGTTAGTCCTTGCAGCCATTAGCCCCACTCTGATCTTAGTGTAACAAACGTATGCTGCAGAGTATGACTCCGTTTCTATATAAAGCCCTGAATTTCTGACTTTCCCCCAGTTTTCAAACCCCTTCCCTTCCCCATGTACAGTATATTATGTAAACCCTTCCCTTGTCAAACTGACAATGTTGTCCTTATACACAGATCTTCAAGGCGCTGTGGAAATAGTGCAGCATAAACTCCTTCCAAGTGTGTGTAGCAGGACAACTCCTCCATGACGCCTTTACTTTGCTGCCTGCTGAGCCTGACGCCGCAGCAGGACATATATCTTCTCCTTGATCCAGTCTTTGTTGTATGGTTGGTATGTTTGAGTGTCGGCTCTGTACCTGTATAAAATGTAAAAAATGTAATTATTATTTTTACTGGAAGTGATCAATATACATTCAATGCAATGTTGACTTTCATTCAAATCCATTAGCCAGAATCATACTTACACAAGACAGCTCAGATCTGCCAAGTCGTCAATAAAGTCAAACAACTGACTAATGTCGTAAGTGATGGAGGGACTGTTTGGATTCATCCTCTTAAGATGCTCTTCGTACATTTTGCAAACACCTGGAAGAGAGGGGCAGGATATGCTGAATAGAAAACTATTTCTAAAAGTGTGCATCAAAAGAAAATAACTAAAACTGTACAGATAACAATAATCTTAATTTAGAGTATATAACAGCTTTCACAACAATGTAAAATGGTTAATTCGAGACACTAAAGTAAATAAGAACACTACAGATTGCACTGAAAAGGGAGATAGACAGGAGAAACAAGAAAAGTTTAATAAAAGGAATACAATTATGAAATTATTAATAAAATAGTATAAGTTTAAAGGTACGATTGATAACTTGAGAAATCAGTGTCAAACTCTGCCATTTATTCGTTTTTTCCACACTAACTGGCAACTTGATCACTGACGATACAGAGATACTACGTGATACCAAAGTCGTTATACTGTAGGCTCACAAGCCTTGTTAGAAGTGGGAACCGAATGTCAGATATCTTCCACAGATAAAAACAAAACATTCATTTTGGACCCGTCAAATTATGATGAACTCAGTCGTAACATTTTTTTGAGGAAAAGACAAACTTTTATTCGTCAACTTTCTAAAAGCTCGATGGATGTATTATTTTTTTTTAAAATGATTCATCTACATAAAAATTTTATCAATATAACCTTTCAACTCCAGTTTATTGTGCATGCTGTGTCCAAACATGTTGCTGAACAGTACACTTTCAATAGCCAAAAAATTACAAAATAAATGTAAAAACATAAACACATGGGCATTAAATGGCTTTCACGTCACCTTACACATATCCTAATCTGTAACTAGTTTTAAATATGTTTTATCTGAGAATTAAATAGATATTTAGTGATCTTATCCCCCTCAAACGATGACAGGGAGCCATTACTATGCTTAAAGCCAAATTATTTATCATCCTCACTGAGGGATATCAATGAAATAAAAATGTAATGGTGCTAACAGATTATGGTTTTTAGACTACACTCAATACAACAAAGAATTTAATGGTGAAAAAAAGCTATATTAAACCAGCTGAAGACTCACCTTCCATACATTCATTCACTGACTCATAGTCAGCATATGTGCGGCCCTCAGGTCTCTTGGTTGGCTGGACAAGCAAAATTGTGTGCGACTGAAAAGATGATTAATAATATTAAAGACACACAATAATGCCAGATATATATAATATTAAATACACACAATAATGCCAGATATATATAATATTAAATACACACAATAATGCTATATATATATATATATATAATATTAAATACACATAATAATGCCAGATATATATATATAATATTAAATACACACAATAATGCCAGATATATATAATATTAAATACACACAATAATGCCAGATATATATATCTAATATTAAATACACACAATAATGCCAGATATATATCATATTAAATACACACAATAATGCCATATATATATAATATTAAATACACACAATAATGCCAGCTATATATAATATTAAATACACACAATAATGCCAGCTATATATAATATTAAATACACACAATAATGCCAGATATATAGATTAAATACACACAATAATGCCAGATATATAGAATATTAAATACACACAATAATGCCAGATTTATATAATATTAAATACACACAATAATGCCAGATATATATATAATATTAAATACACACAATAATGCCAGATATATATATAATATTAAATACACACAATAATGCCATATATATATATATAATATTAAATACACACAATAATGCCAGATATATATATAATATTAAATACACACAATAATGCCATATATATATTATATTAAATACAAAATAATGCCAGATATATATAATATTAAATACACACAATAATGCCAGATATATATAATATTAAATACACACAATAATACCATATATATATAATATTAAATACACATAATAATGCCAGATATATATATTATATTAAATACACACAATAATGCCAGATATATATATAATATTAAATACACACAATAATGCCAGATATATATATATATAATATTAAATACACACAATAATGCCAGATATATATATATAATATTAAATACACACAATAATTCCAGATATATAAAATATTAAATACACTAAATAATGCCATATATATATCATATTAAATACACTAAATAATGCCATATATATATAATATTAAATACACACAATGCCAGATATATAGAATATTAAATACACACAATAATGCCAGATATATATATATATATATAAAATATTAAATACACACAATAATGCCATATATATATAATATTAAATACACACAATAATAACAGATATATATATAATATTAAATACACACAATAATGCCAGATATATAGAATATTAAATACACACAATAATGCCAGATATATATAATATTAAATACACACAATAATGACATATATATAATATTAAATACACACAATAATGACAGATATATATAATTTTAAATACACACAATAATGCCAGATATATATAATATTAAATACACACAATAATGACATATATATAATATTAAATACACACAATAATGACATATATATAATATTAAATACACACAATAATGCCATATATATAATATTTTAAATAAACACAATAATGCCAGATATATATTTCTACGTCACGATAAACGGCTGGTTGTTTAGCAACAGATCCCTGACTATAACTTTAACGTAATAGCTTAATCTTTCACAAAATATCCCACGTAAGTTACTTTAACCACATAAAACTACGTGTTTGTTGCAACAGAAGCCTAAACACATGTGTGACAGAGTAGTAACGTTGACGTTAGCCTCTGTAGCTTGTTAGCTTAGCTCTGATGGATTAACAGTAGCTAATATAGAGAATACTGCGTGCTTTTAACCTTTAAAACATAAAACAAAACACTCTTACCATGTTTGTGCGGACTGCAGACCTCGACGATTAGTTGGAGATGAAAAAACTGAAAACAAAACTGTGTCTTCTCAGTCTCCCGTGTGATGAAGCTAAGCTAACTAGCTGGTTGAAGGAACAAGTATTTACAGGAAATGAAATAAGTGTGTCTCCGGTTGTGCGGTTGTGAGGTATTTTCAAAATAAAATGTTTTGTTTCAAAATAAAAGAATGGTTTTGAAAATATAGAATTTTATTTCTTATGTATGTAAGAAACATTTTGTCTGTTCGTGGGAACAGTATATATATGATTTACTTAATTATTAGCAATATATTCTTGCATATTTCATTACTGGATTATTATTATTATTGATGCATCAATATGTAGTGTTTAGATAGATAGATAGATAGATAGATAGATAGATAGATAGATAGATAGATGAATAGATAGATAGATAGATAGATAGATAGATAGATAGATAGATAGATAAATAGATAGATAGATGGTAACTTTATTGATCCCGAGGGAAATCCAAGTTTCCAGCATCACAGTTCCATAGTGCAAAACATGTTAGTAAAAAGGCAGTAAAAAAGTTAGTAATGCAAAGTGCAAAGTACAAAAAAATATACCAGATATAAAAATACAAGGAGATGAAAAAAACTGTTAAAAGTGAATATAGTGCAGGGTAACAGCTGTGATACACGACTATTAAAAAAAGTGAATATAGTGTAGAAGAGACTGTTAAAAATGAGTACAGTGCATTATTATCTGTCCTGCAGACCGTCCTCCTTTTTAATATTGTAGCTGGTCGATGCTGTTATATAGTTATAATCTCAATGCCTCATATTTAACAAACTGATCATATATTTTGTAAGTAAAAGTATAAATGAAAAGAAAATAAGTATTACTACCTCAAACGGTATTTAAGTGCTTAAGTAAATGTGTGTTATATGATCACATCATTGTAGTTTGTTTTGTAAAAACTGACCAATAGTTGGATGAAAAAGATTCTCAAATTAAAGTAAGCTGCATTTTTGGAGACTTTTCAAGAGCAGATGGAGACAAAGAGAAACCACAATTTTTTTTTATATCTGAACATTTATTGATTAGGTTTATGATTTGGGTAATCACCTTGACATTATTTTTTTATTGTAGTCCTTATCTAAAAGGTGAAATATACTGAGCATCACAAACAAAATACAACAGATCGAAAAGAAAACAAAATCAGACCCATGAGCTGGGATCATGTCAGATATAATGTGAGACTATTTAGATAACGTTTAATGTAAAATCTGATGTTAAATGACAGGTAGGATGTGGTAAGTTTTACAATACATGTTGTGTGTGTCATATATGTAAATACTACGTGTGTACAAATATCACGTGATTAGCTTCATAGAGGTGGCACTCTGATTATCCCATGATTTGGAGGTATTAGTGGTGAGCACAGTTATTTCTTTGCCATCAAAGCACCGCTGGGTGACCCTCTCCTTGGGGTCCCTCTGCGAGGTGCAGCTGAGGACTCCCTCGTCACCACACCCCCACATTCTCTCTGGCACGCTTCCAGGGTCATAAAGTTATTGGCATTGCCCTGGCAGCTTCCATACCAGAACTCAGTACATTTGCCAGTGCCTGAGTCGTAGTAGAAGCGGACCTTCCAGGTATCACAGGAGCCCTCATCACGAGGCATGGAGCACACGTTACCAGTGGGTGGAGAGGCCGGAGATGATGGGTGTTGCTTAGGAAGAGAAAGAGAGAGATAGTTACTCATCCTATAGCCAGTAAATTTAGCATGTACTGTATATACAGTATATGTAGCAGGGTCTATTAGAGTGTCAGTTCTATTGGAAAAATTAAGTAATACAGTGATATAATGAATTAATAGATTAAATAATAATGATCAAAACTTGTGCAGCAGACGCCAACATATCATGATTTGCGTCAAGCTGCTGAAACACTGGATCCTACACTTCCCATAATGCAACTCAATAGTAGTGGTAGAAGTATTCAGATCTTTGACTTAAGTAAAAGTATAATACCAAAGTGTAAAAGTACCCTACAAGTAAAGGTCCTGCTTTCAAAATTTTACTTAAGTAAAAGTACAAAAGTATTGGCATCAAAATATACTTAAAGTACCAAAAGCAAAAGTATTAATTATGCAGAATTTCCCGTTTCTGAATCATATATATATTATATTACTGTATTATTATTATTGATGCATTAATGTGTTCATCACTTTATTGTTGCAGCTGGTAAAGGTGTAGCCCATTTTAAATACTTTATACACTGCTGTGTAGCGTAACTTATACAAAATAAATAATCTGAACCTGTAAAGTGACTTGTGTCAAATAAATCTAGTGCAGTAAAAAGTATATTATTTCCCACTGAAATGTCGTGGAGTCGAAGTATAATGTAACATTAAATTGAAATACTCAAGTAAAGTACAAGTATGTCTAAATTGTATTTAGTAGCTATTTGTGCAGCACAATGTGGTCTTATTTAGTCCATATTTTCAGTAACATTGTCCCTTTTGTGTCCTTTATTTTGCATGTCCTGTATTGTGAGCCTCCATGTTGCATGTTTTTAGTGATTTTAATAACTTCTTTAAATATTACATTTTGTTTTTATAGTTATGTGCTTAGTTACATCCCACCACTGCTCAATAGCGTCTTTCATTAGACCCCCCCTGCCTGGTGAATGCCCACATGTTTCAAACTCCACGCCCTCGATTTGTAACTCAGGCTTTCTGTTATAGATATGTACTTAAAGCCAAAATAACCCTGATGACTTTCTCAGACTTGCCAAAGCTTCTCCCTTATATAACTATTTTTACCGGCTGAGAAGCACTTTCCATAAAGAGTAAACTAGTTTTGACTTGTAAAATTAGTGGAGTGTCCCTTTAATAAATCTACATTATCACAGATGTGCATCCTACCACAGCTGTCATGAACTCAGGACATCCAGCACGACCAAATCCGTAAGCTCGAGTCACCCCATCCAAACAACAGCCAAACCTATAAGGAAGAAAGATTTTTTTTAAATCAGAATATGCCATTTATAAATTTATGTCATATACAAGAATTGGATCCAGGGAGCAAGGTTACCTGGATTGAACACAGTCCTCTCGGGAGCAGCCCTCGTTCCTGGGCCCCGTGGCGGACATATGGCCGTCAGGACAGCAGCCATAGAATGACTGCGCACAGTGTGGACCAACCACAGGAGGGTAGGCAACGCTTGTATGTGGCCTGGAAGCTAAAGCAAGTAAACACAGATGCAGACATGGTCAAACAAGCATTCTGTATATCCCACAGACCGGTAAAAATATGGGTTCATCCTGTTTTTGAAGGTTTAGGATTAAATTTGGTACAGTTAAGTTTGGCAGAGTATCTTTTTAGAATGTAAATATTACGTTAAGTGGTAAGGTAGTAAAAGAAACATTTTGGGCTTTGTGAATGAGGAATGAGTAAGCAGTACATTCATGGTCTAGACAGCCACAATTACAACATAAGGGCACATTTTCTTTACTGCCCGAGGATGCATTCACATGAAAATAATCTGTGCTCTAATAACTGGTTGTGCATTTTCTTTACTACTGTTCTAGCTACACATATATAATATAATTGCACGTTCAATCCCACGCAGAGAGAGAGAATAACAATCCAACAAAACAATCCTCCACATGCTCTGCTGTACATACCTGAAGGGTTTGCTGGAACATGGGGCACAAATCCTCTTATGGTGGTTTCGTGAGACCTTGGGTCCTGCACACTAGGGACCACTAAAGATATAAAGTACATTGGTTATATATAAGCAATTACAAGCAGACAGTCAAACCAAAAGAGTGTTTGATTTTGGCTCACATTGTGCTCCAGGGCATGCCTGTGAGTTGCATGTCTCCACAGAGACGGGTCTGCTAGTTGGTCCACACCGGGCCTCTGGGTAAGAGTTCAAATCTGTATCGAAACAGCCCACCTTCCTCTCCCTCACACCGCCACCGCAGCTCCTGGTGCACTGCAGGGACACTATAGGGTAAATCATCTTTCCAGTCCACCTAGTCCAACACTTTTTTTTGCTCCATTTCACCTACCAGTCCGTAGTCAGTCACATGCCAGGTGATGTGTGTGTGGCAGGCAGGTCTGCGGCAGGCCTGGACAGAGGAGGGTCTTGCCAGTCCACTACAGGCACGGTCAGCCAGACGTTCACTTCCAGACCCGACGCAGGTCACCTCCCTCGTCTGCTGGCCGTCCCCACAAGTCACCGAGCACTGACCATCGTATAGGACAAATTTTGTCAGTCTCACGACAAAATAAACATTAATATAGCATTACCAAATCAATTTTTATATCTCGGCATAATGATCATAGATAAATAAGACCAGAGTCAAGACATTTAGTAGTAGAGCTGCAACTAAGGATTACTTTCATACTTTCAAATATAGCAAAAGTGAACATAGATTGGTACACTTCTGTTGTATTTTCCGCTCTGCTTTTAAAGGATAAATATACTAGAATTATATATTTGTTACTTCTTCTTGTTATTGCTTGTCTGTCTTATGCCAAAATGTGAAGTTACACACCACACTGTAGCTGGAGACGCTGTACTCAGCAGCACATGGGTGCATGTTGCAGGCCTGCTGGCTCTCTGGCCTCTGTATGCGCTGGTTGATGCAGTAAGACTCTTCCACCGCATGGGGGTTGGCTGAGTCCTGAACCATGCACTCCACGCTGCGGTACTGCATGCCTCCATTGCAGGAGGCAGAGCACTGGCCGTACACGCCGATCTTGTAGACGTATGTGAGTGTCTCCCTTGGGTGAGGAGCAACGACAATGGATGCAGCAGAGTGAACGGAGTTAGTGTCCTCATCCAGGCCCATAAACTCTCTCACCAGCATCTGGAGAGAGACAGATTATTTTCAGTTACACTACTGTACTTGTGCACGTGTGAATATCAATAAAAGGAATGTACACAATGAAATTCTGTCATTATATTGGGGATGCCAGTTTTGTTCCCACCCTGCAGACTCCGTCCACACAGATATCAGTGCGGCCAACGTAGCACGGTGTCCCATCCACCACTGCAGGTCTGTGTCGGTAGAAGAAGTTCTCTCCTCTTGGGACGCAGCTCAACTCACATGGATTGGATGCTACACAACAAATAGAAGAGAGGTCAATAGATCACATAGTATCTGCACTAACTTTTAGTATGGTTTGACTGCTATGAACCAGAGTTTTCTAGATACTGTAGCGCAATACAGAGATACAATCACATTAATCTCACTCCCTATATCTTTTATTTGAATTACATTTATATATAACTGACAACTTGGTAAACACCTCTGGTTAGCCAAAGAGGTTAAATAAAACACCAATAATTATTTGAAAGTATTATTTCACCTAGACTCAGGTAATGTGGATGTACAGTAGCCTACATAATATAATTATAAAAAATTTAGCCTTTAACTAGCTCAGGCCTGAAATTCTTTTGTGCACTTTGCTTTGCACTTATGCATAAATGTTTTTTTACTTGATTTAGGCATTCTATGAATTCTGGGTTTTTTTTCTATTTTATTATTATTCAATGGGTTTTAGCTTCCATTTTATATTATGCATTCTATGTATTTTACTTGAACTTTTATCAATTTATTCTGTTTTGAGGTTATGGTTAGAGCTGCATTTCTTGTATGAAAGGCAATATAAAATAAAGTTATTATAATAATAATAATATATATTATATAATAATAATAACAATAATTATTATTATTATTTTTATTATTATTATTACTATTATTATTATTATTATTATTATGTATTATTATTATTATTATCATTATTATCATCATCATTGTTATTATTATTATTATTATTAATATTATTATTATTATTATTATTATTAATATTATTATTATTAGTAGTAGTAGTAGTAGTATTATAATAGATCTTATACCTCCATAATAAGGCACCCATGACTGGCGTTTGCTCTGAAAGTCCTGTCTGTCAAACTGGGAGCACTGCTCCTCCCTGAAGTCCCTGGATCCACCTGGACATACCTGCAACGACACAAAATGTTTGATCATTATTGGCATAATTAAGGATACATTAGTGCAGGTTGTGAGTGGATGTAATCTATTAAGAGGCAACAAATATTTGAAGGATAATTACCTGTGTGTTACAGGTTCGGTAGGACTTAGAGGATCCTTGGCAGTTATGTCCTCCATCTGTCCTGTAAGAGAGAGAGAGAGGAAAAAATGCTATTTACTTGAAAACCAGATATTTCTTGTTAAACGCGTTTGGCTTTATTGGTCATGTGATCAACATTTAAATGTGCATAACTTTAAAAATGATCTTATTATGATTTTTTATAAAGAATACAATAGTGACTAAAAATAAAAAGGCAATGCAAGATAAAGGAAAAAAAAGATTTCAAACATAATAAGTGCTACTTTTATTATAAATCAAATAGGGCCGCTCATTGCAAACAATGCAATTAGTTCTCTATGTCGTACCTGGAAGTGATGCACTTCCTGGTTCTCATTGCCACTCCTGTGCCACAGGTGCGGCTGCAGGGCCCGTAGGCTCCAAACTCTCCCCAGTAGTCATGGGTTGGCCGTATCAGCTGAAAAACAACAACTTGTACTCACTCAGCTTCTGGAACACATAGTACTCTCTCACCCACCATATCCTGGCCCACCACGAACCACTAACACACACTAAGAGCATGCTACACACACCAAAATAGAAGCGGGAACATTTAACCACAAAGCTTCCCTTACACGTTGCATAAACACTCGTTTTGTGGCAACTAAACAGCATCAATGCAGACACATGTGACGGAGAGGACATTCTGTTTTGGACATACTGTACTACCTGTTCTTTGCAATTTCCATCTGTGCAACGTATTACTGACATGGACATTCAAAATGGTACAATATTAAAAAGTGGGACTCACAGTGAAAGCAGGTACAGCCAGCAGCTGTAGGAGACCCAGGACTTGCAAGATGTTCATTTTCACAAGAAGTTACTGCAGAATACTGACGAGGATAAAAACACAATAACTCAACTGGGGCTGCAACTAACGATTGTTTTCATTGTCTATTAATCTGTTGATTATTTTCTTGATTGATCGATTAGTTGTTTGGTCTATAATATGTCAGAAATGGTGAAAAATGTTGATAATTAAAGCCAAAGATGACGTCCACAAATATCTTGTTTTGTCCCCAACTCAAAGATATTCAGTTTACTGTCACAGACGAGTAAAGAAACCAGAAAATATTCAATTTTTTTTCTTAAAAATCACTCAAACTGATCGATTATCAAAATAGCTGATAACAACTAAGTGATTAATCGTTGCAGCTCTAAACTCAACTTTAAATGCAAGTACTTCTACTCATTATGAATGATAAGACCATTAATACATGCATATGAGATGATACATTTCTTGATATCCTTGGTGATTTCTTTGCTAATGTTTAACACATGCATTTAATGTGCAGATTGTATCACCTGATTAAACAGCTAATAACATCATCAGATCCTGTATCGTCTTACCTTATCGGAGTGAATTCCCAACTGGTCGACCAGCAGTCAGGAGGGATTTGCACCTCAGAAGTGAAGCTACAGATACTGACGCCCGGTTTTCTATCTCCTCACCCCTCTCTGCTCACCATCACCACGGCCCATAAAGTGTCAGATTTCAACCACATAGAGAAACAGTTTTTTTTTTAACCCACATAAAAATGGGACTTCTTTTTTTACCGTTGAACATAAACTGTGATTTCTTCTAGGGGTGTTTCCAGTTAAGACCCTCAGGCTGTGAAAGTGCTTACGTTGTAGTTTTATCTCAAGTCCTTTCATTAGCAGCAATGTGTTTTAGTGAAAGACATTATGGTTTGTACATAAATCACTTGGAAAAGATACTATAGAAAGCTTCTGCTCTATATATCTATGATTGAATGTTTGTTAATATCCTTCGTAAAACATCTTGGGGGATTTTTGGATCTTGTGGCGAAACATTTTATTGAATGCAAAGAAAATGACATGTTCTAAAAAAATCCTATGAGACCCAATACAAAATTATTCACAGACTACATGTGACCCCAGCTGTTTGATGTAAATATGACCTTATGTATGCTCTCCATTATGTCTGAAATAGAAAATAGCTGTAAAAATAGCTGTGGTACATATAGTGGTCGTGCCCTAAATTTACAATGTCAGTCCAAAACAAGATTAAGAAAGTAACTGGAATAGATGTACCTCTAAATCCGCATCATTTTGTACTGGGACTAAACTACAATTATAAACCTATAGGTACAGGTACAAGAGTCACTTTGTATGCTGCATGCTTCAAAATATTACAAAATGGTTACACAGAGAGCCCCCTGATATTCTGAAAGGAATTACAAATCCTTGAACAAAATCCTCAATTTGAGTAAAATGATTCAGTATATTAAATTATTCCCTTTTTTAAGAAATCAACTTTCTTTAATGAATATAACTTGTCAGTACCGCCTTCTGTGTGCAGCCAACAGTTTTTAATTGCACTGAAATTGTTGTTTTTGAAAGGCTAAACGCCAACAAATATGGACTGAAGCAGAATATTTTGTTAGATAAAAACATGTTGTGAATTTTGGAAATGATAACACCCATCTTTTATCAATAACTTTTGACTTTTGGACTTTACAACGCTCCGGGGTTATTGGAAATGTTTGGATCACACGAGTCTGAAACAATCCTTTGCAGCCACCACTGGAATCTAATTCTACTAATAATATAATATTAGTGGAGCCTGATCTTTATCTGCAACTGTGCAGAAATAATGGATTTAAACACAATGTGGCCTACTGAGTAGCAAAAAAGACTTTTTTAGAATTTTTCCACTAATTGTGTTATTACAGTTTTTACATGTGCAAATCTAATTTTGACAACTTCAGAGTAGACAAATCCTGGCGCACCCCCTGTAATCTTTGGCGCCCCCCTTATGGGAGCCCAAACCGCAAGTTGGGAACCGCCGCCCTAAATGGTACACAATGTTCCTTTAAGAGTGATAAGAATAGGGGTAACAAATAGAAACAGAATAAGTACACACAAACCACATTTTGCAAACTGTGTTTGTTCTTGTTTCATGGTTTTCAGTATCTCTTCTCTTAATTGTGTATTTGTATTGTATCATTATTACTGTTCAAAATGTAAAAATAATGAAAATAAAAATAAATAATGAAAAACTAAAATGTGCTGTTGTGCAACAATTGAGTAAAATCATTGTTTGTCCCAATACAGACAAAGAAGAGGAGAATATTTTGGTACACATACTTTAATGGTTGCATATGTACATTACATAAGAAACCCACTAAAATGAGATTGAGGATAAAGGAGATCTTGTGTTGATTGATTTTGTTTTTTTGTCAGGTTGCTGGATTGACCCTTTCACACGCTCCATAACCACTAAATACAGACCATTAAGTCACAGCACAGGAGCTGGTGGGAGGTAAACTTCGCCCTAAGGCTCTATTTAGGTTTATTTTAGTGAGAAACCACAATGGAGCCTGGATGGGAAGAGCATATGGAAGATGTACCAGCAGCCGTCGGTGAAGATTAACATTCCTTTGCCAGAAAGAAGAAGCTGGAGGAGCCATTCAGGCTGACAACAGTAACAACATATATACTTTACTCTTACAGAATACCACGGTGGTGGAAAATGATAACTGTGATGTGTGTGTGTGTGTTTGTTAGTGGGTGGGCAGGGAAAAAAAAGATGACAGCAGAAGTAAATCATTTGTTGACACGCAGCACAGGTCTGTACGGTCTTGTCATTGTGTTAAAGACAGCAGCACATGGTAATCTAGTATAAAAGCAATGCAAGAAATTATACCCTTGTTAAGCTCATAATGTTCAAGTTGAATTAAAACTATGACAGAGATGTGTTGATTCAACTTCATGGTTATTTTTGAGGCTACATGCATTGTAATATATTAACTTGACTAAGTGTAGTGATACAGCATTTTACAAACTCTTTATCGGTGAATGTGATTGTCAGATATAGACCTAAAAAAGTACAATTTGCACAACAAAAATGTTATATAATGTCATTCAAGAAACTCATTAAAGCATCTAACCCCACCTCCAAACCCATCCCGTCCAAATCCAAATCCACCCAATTCCACTGTTCAATTCGATAGGCCCTTAAATAGGCATTATCAGTCGCTATAAGCACCATATACATATGTGGGTCGTTAGGGGCCTTGTCTACTACGTTTTAAAAGTGAAACAAGCAACATGTTCTAACACATTGAAAAACTGAATGAAATGTTGAACACAAACAAAAAGGCTTCTTTAGTTTTAGTCAATAAACTATAACTTCTTTAGTTTTGGGGCAACAAAACGACAACTTCTTTAGGTTTAAGCGAAATTGACAATTAGGTTTATGCAATAAAACTACAACTTCTTTAGGTTTAAGCGAAAAAGACAATTAGGTTTATGCAATAAAACTACAACTTCTTTAGGTTTAGGCCACAAAACTACAACTTCTTTAGGTTTAGGCAAAAAAGACAGTTAGGTTTAGGCAATAAAACTACAACTTCTTTAGGTTTAAGCGAAAAAGACAATTAGGTTTATGCAATAAAACTACAACTTCTTTAGGTTTAGTGCAACAAAACTACAACTTCTTTAGGTTTAAGCGAAAAAGACAATTAAGTTTATGCAATAAAACTACAACTTCTTTAGGTTTAGGCCACAAAACTACAACTTCTTTAGGTTTAGGCAAAAAAGACAGTTAGGTTTAGGCAATAAAACTACAACTTCTTTAAGTTTAAGCAAAAAAAAAGATAGATCTAGGCAATAAAACTACAAGTTCTTTAGGTTTAGGCAAAAAAACACTTGAAAAACATTGGGTTTTTGCTTAAAATAACTACAAACGTAAGACAACTACACATTGATGTGAATTCCAGTTTCCTGGGTGAAAACTGTCTATACTACAGTGCCTGACTTCCACTTCTGCTCCTGTCATAATGACTACGGTCGCTAGAGGTCGCTGTTGTGTTCTTTTATACCTTCTTTCAGTGATTTACCACGTCAATAGATGATAAAACCTACTATAGTGTGTGTGGTAGGCTCCTATTGACCCACATCTATGGGGCTTATAGCGACTGATAACGTATATTTATATAGCCTGACAACAGTCTCCACACCCTACACATTTCTGGTTTTCCTCCTCGACGAGAAACAAAGTCTGTCAGTCGCTTTCTGTCCCTCAGAGCTGCCGGTTCAGTTTCTGTGCTTGCTTCTCTTTGGCTTCGAAGGCAGTCTTAGTGTTGAACAGGTCGTCCACCGAGTCCATGATCTCCTGCATCTCTCTGGACAACTCGGAGTAGCCCTCCTTCAGCTCGTCTTGCTGATGTCTCAGTTCCACCGCCGCACGCATCAGCTCAGTGGCCTGGTGGCTGCAGTGGCCCCGCAGCTGCTCTACGTCCGACAGCAGCACCTCCATGCTCTTCATCAGCTGCTCCAGCCGGTCGGCGGTCACTTCGAACCCGGTTGTGTCCAGAGACCCGACCTGGGAGTTGTCTGGAGTCTCAGACTCTGAGTCTGCCTTCGACGCCATCCTCCTGTCCTTGCAGCTCTAAGGCACCAGATACTCAAGTCAGACTTCAGTGAAACTGGAAGAAAAGGGACTCATTTAGCTGGTAGCAGACAACTGCAAAAGGTCAAAAGGTTGAAAGAATTCAAATATCGAGAGAAAAGGCAGAGAAATGTCCAAAGATGTAGCACCGCTCCACACCTCTCGTCTCTCTCAGCTGGTAATGACTTTAAGCTCCTTGCAGGGGGTGAAAAATGCACTTCTGACTAATCCCTCTGCTTGTGCACCTGCTTGTACAGTGTGTGTGTGTGTGTGTATGTGTGTGTGTGTGTGTGTGCGTGTCCAGGTGCCCTTTCACTGCCATGTGCTGTCCTGTAATCCATTTAGGGAAGCTATCCCGAGCAACAGTCCAGACCATTGCTGGCCGGAATGAGCGGCAGGCGGGACATCAGATTACGTAGTTCCTTCTTCCTCTCAGCCTATTCACCGCCACGGCTGTCTGCGTAGACAGATTAACCCCGTGCGTCCTCCTGAACTCATCTGTGGGTGGCCTTGACGCACATAGGCGCAATATTAATCTCTCCTCTATTCTCTCTCTCTCTCCCTTTCCCTCAGGTGTTGCTCTAATAATGAAACTGTAGGTTTTGAGCCAACCTCTTGTGAATGTGTCGAGTAATTACAGCATGTTGGTTTAAGACGTGGCTATTTTGAGGATACAAAGCTGATAGCACAGTACAGCAGCAGTGAAACAGATCTAGCTAAGACAGGGGTCAGCAACCTGCAGGTTTTTAACCCCTTTTCAGAGGCTCACGGTGGATTTTTAAAAAGATTAATGGAAATTAATAACAGTTATTTTTTAACATTTTCATTTTCATTTATCATTCTTGTAGGTCTGCGGTGATTCTTACGTTCTCCAGTTGTAAAAATCTGTTACCTATACACCGAATACATTTTTTTTTTTATCATTTCAGTCAACCAAAATGTACATCTGGTGCCTTATTCTCAAGTTTTGCTGAACCTCAATAGCTCAATAGGCTAGCTATGGATTCTAAATCCCAAAAAGGAAAGTCTCGGAGGAAAATACAGTATTTAATAGTGCGTTGACAGATTCAACAACAAAAAAAGTAATAAAAAGACATTTCCAGAACAAGCACGCTGGATTTGCTGAAAAGCCAGCAGCAGCAGCTTCCAGCCAAATGTCCTGAGATGTTTCTTCAATGTCCTGTCTCTCATTTGCACTTTGGCCTCTCACTGCATTAAACTTAACAGGCTGTGTTACATTCATTACTATGCTCAAATGTTTTGCAGCTCTTTTGATAGTAAAGGTTGCTGACCCCTGCGCTAGACACATGTGTCGCTTTCTTTCTGCTATCTTCTATCAAAAGCTTACACATGTAGTTTGGAGGTAAATTAAATAGTCCACTAAATAAAACCTGGATTCTCAATTTTCAAATTTTAGAAAGAAGATTGTGAGATGACGCCCTCTGATGGCTCATTTGGTAAAGGCTGCTCCATTAAGAAAAACATTTGATAGAAAAATATAACTTGTGGCTGAAGTAGTTTAGCTCAGTGGTTCTTAACCAGGGTGTCCCTGAGGGAGTTCCAGTGGGTCCCCAGAAAAATGGGCAATAGTTAATATTTTCAGTATTTAATTCTCTATACAAGTGAGCCCAATGAGTTATAAGAGTGACTATTTTGATCATATGTTTCACTTCATCCAAGGTTATCTCCTAAACTGTAGTTGACAACAGGGTTATTATAGTAAACTAACTGAAAATAAAACAAAAATAAGCGTGACAAATATTTTTTTAGCAGACTTAAGCTAATTAAAACTATATCCTAAAATAAATAAACTGCAACAATATTACCTGGGTAAAAAAAAAACCCTAATAAAATAAAATAAAAATGAACATGAACTAATTTCAGTTTTATTTTTTTATTTTTATTTTAGCTATAATATATCACTACCAAAAAAAGGTATGAACTTTCATCAACTCTCTCACTGAACCACATAAATTGAACAGACTTGACATCCAGGAGATGGTGCTATGCTGCAATTGCTTTACTAAAGTAATGCAAAGATTAAACATTAAATATTGGTACACAGTTCTCCAACCGTGTATTTTTAATGTAGCTACATGCGTCTGAGATATTATACCCCAGCAAAATTAAACTAAAACTAAATATATAAAACTAAAATTAAACCTTTCTGAAAAAACTAAACTAAAACTAGCAGAGACACTCTGAAAACCAACTAAAACTAAAATGAAACTAGCAGAGACACTCTGAAAACTAACTAAAACTAAAATGAAATTGAAAAGTCAAAACTAACATGAAATAAAAAAAACAATTGAAAATTCAAAACTATTAAAACCTTGATTGATAACTATAGAATTCTGGTCTTAATCATATCTAACAACCAAAATATCTTCAGGTAGAAGTCCCTGAAGCAAAATCTTATCAGGTTTGGACAATGTAGATGTTTAGAAAATATGTGGAATGTGTTAACTGAGATTTCAATTTAAGTAATTTACAGTGAAATTAATGCATGTTAAAAGTTTGAAGTTTGTAAGAAGTTTGTAAAATAATGTTTTACAGTTACTATTATTAATATACTTTGAAGTGATATGCAAAAAGTGCTTTAATGTTATTGTGGCTCATCTGTCTGAATTTGAGAAAACTGCACTGATGTCCAAGAAAAATATCACTATAATTGTTTGTTTAATTACTTTTTGTAGAAGATAGACAGAAGTCATAACATTTAATATAAAGACAGTATTAATGAGAATACTTTCTAATATGTGCAACAGCAACATTTCTCCTTCACCGCATAGAATTAAACAGTGAAATGAGAGAGCGATGGTGCAAACCCACGTGTTTAAAAAGGCTCCAGCCCTTTAAATGGCTGTAAAGATAAGGAGTTGAAATGGTGACCTCACCAACTTCAGTCTCTTATCAAAACAAACCAACTTGCTGCAGAGGGGCCGGCGTCAGGGGAAGACTATATGCTCTAATACAGAGATGTAAACATTAGCTGTGTCAGAGGGAATCATTAGTTTGGGTCTGAGTTTGAGATCATCAACCATAAAAACACCAACAGGAACAATTCAATTAACAAGCAGCAACAATTATATTATTGTAAAAGACAAAATGAGCACACAGTGAAGCATCGTGTTAGAAGACAGGACAAGAACAAGAATATACAGTAGTTGCTTTGTTGCACCTCAGATCAATGCAAGAACACCATGGTAAGCAGAGGTATGTTATTTATATGCACCACAGGGAAAAACTATAGCTTCAATACCAAAACATATGCCAAGAAACCTCTGATCGCTTAGATATTAACATCAAAACTTTAGTTCTGCAAAACTGATGCAAATAAGAATTTTAGCAGGAGGCAAAATCATAAAGAGGCATCAGTTATTAGATACACAATCAACATACAAAAGAGCATGTTAAAGGAAAAACTGCAAATATTTGGATTCAGTAATGTTGTAGACCTACTATTGAACAAAAACCTGGATTTTAGCAGATATAATTAAGTATAAAATGAGAGATTTTAACTCCTTACTCACTTGTTGCTGTGGTTATTGTGAGCATCCAGGATGTTTCATCATGCAGGCTGAAGATCAGATAGTGTGTGAAACACAGCGGATCTGCCCACCTCATAGCTACTATATTCACTCACTGTGATGACGGACGTAATGGTGCTATTTTAGACTGAAGGCTGCTTATCAGCAATTCACACAGAAACTTTAGTTGTGTGACAGGCGGCATCTTTATACAACTCCTGCATCCTGCATTGGAGTTTTTCCCATGTCCATGGTTTCGGACGTACTAAAATATCTCACATACTGTTTTAACATACTGAATAGCATAGTAGTGTGGAATTTTGGACGCAACCCAACTTCTGGGGACTGGAGGTAAAATGAGGAGTTTTGTTTTGAAGTGAGCCATGTTGGTCTTTAAAAAGCTGACTTTTCAGAATGAAATGGAACACTTGTGTGTTCTCAGACAGAATATAATTAAATAATCAATGAAACATTTAGAGTGTAGAAAACATTCTGCTCTTTGTGGCTGATGCGTGACAAGTGTGGCTCAATCACATGGAACCAACTGTTTAACAAATGTCTTCTGCAGCATCACTGTGACTTGTTAGCTCCTATTTTACCGATAACACTAATCTTTATAAAACTTCCTCATACTGAGAAAACACAGAAGAAGAAATCTTAGTGTCACGGTGGTAAGGTCACGGTGCCACGTCGAAACAACGATCTCACACTCCTCTATAAAAATGTTCCTTCCTTCTGACTGCATTCACTGCAGAAACAACTCGCCTCCTAACGCAGAAACAACTCGCCTCCTAACGCAGCAACAACTCACCTCCTAACGCAGCAACAACTCGCCTCCTAACTCAGCAACAACTCACCTCCTAACGCAGAAACAACTCGCCTCCTAACGCAGCAACAACTCGCCTCCTAACGCAGCAACAACTCACCTCCTAACGCAGCAACAACTCGCCTCCTAACTCAGCAACAACTCGCCTCCTAACGCAGAAACAACTCGCCTCCTAACGCAGAAACAACTCGCCTCCTAACGCAGCAACAACTCACCTCCTAACGCAGCAACAACTCGCCTCCTAACTCAGCAACAACTCACCTCCTAACGCAGCAACAACTCGCCTCCTAACGCAGCAACAACTCGCCTCCTAACGCAGCAACAACTCGCCTCCTAACTCAGCAACAACTCACCTCCTAACGCAGCAACAACTCGCCTCCTAACGCAGCAACAACTCGCCTCCTAACACAGCAACAACTCGCCTCCTAACGCAGCAACAACTCACCTCCTAACGCAGCAACAACTCGCCTCCTAACGCAGAAACAACTCACCTCCTAACACAGCAACAACTCGCCTCCTAACTCAGCAACAACTCACCTCCTAACACAGCAACAACTCGCCTCCTAACGCAGCAACAACTCGCCTCCTAACTCAGCAACAACTCACCTCCTAACACAGCAACAACTCGCCTCCTAACGCAGCAACAACTCGCCTCCTAACGCAGCAACAACTCGCCTCCTAACGCAGCAACAACTCGCCTCCTAACACAGAAGAAGAAGAAGAAGACGGCTTCAGAGGCTCCATCGAACATCTTTCTCCTCCAAAAGAGGTAAAGGAAAACCAAAATATTTCTGTTAAATGTATGGTAAATAAATCATTTTTAGATGAGATATGTCAACGAATATTTTAATGCAAATATTGTTGCATAAAGAATGGCAAACAATATAATGGCGCCGTCAAATGGGGGTTGTGTTTACCATGTTTACCAGTCCATATGAACGCCCCACTCATGTCGTGTTCATGACCTCTTAAGTGGAAAGTTTCTGAAAGTTCACGACTTGTGACATGTTTGTTGACGTTGTCAGAAATGGCGAAGGTCATGGAAGTTCATTTTTCAGTGTATAATAAGTTAATAGTACATTGTTTTTCTTGGTAATTTCATAATATGTCTGAGGAAAATGTTGATATTCATTTGCATTTCCTGCATTATGTTACCCGCTTGCTTGCTTGCTAAATTGTTAGCCTCTGTGGCTTCTAGACGCCAGCAGTAACGTTAACGTTGCCGTTGCTTAGCGGCGGCGTTCTTCACGACTTAACCACTTGAAAGCCCAGCATATCATGTACACGACTTCCCACGTTGTAAACACGAGCTCACAAGTTTCATTTGAAGGCACCATCATAATTAAAAAAACACACTAAGCATCTGTGTACATATATGTTATATTATCATATTGTAATAGTTTTGAATTTTCAATTAGTTTTTATTTCATTTTAGTTAGTTTCCAGAGTGTGTTTGCTAGTTTTAGTCTAGTTTTTGTCAGTATGTAGCTACATATACATACAAGATACACGGCTGGAGAGCTGTGTAAGAATGGCCATAATGATATTTATTAAAATGGTTTTAAAGTGAAAGTCTTACTTGTATAAAACCACAGTTTTAAAGGTATTTGAGTGACTTCAACATGTTTATTTTTAAAGTGAACATCCCAGTTCTTATTCCGTAACAAGTGCTATAAAGTGTGATATTCTTAAATTGAAGAGTGCATGCTGTTTGTTTTGTGTGCAGATGGCCGGTCTGTGTTGGATGGTGGTGGCGGTGGCCTTCAGCCTGTCTATTGGAAACAGTATGGCTGTGGGTCTGGATCGGCTGACACAAATTATGAAAGAAATCAAGAACAGGTGAGTCAGTTAGATTCCAGTACGAAAAAGCTCAGCATTCCTCGTCTTCACAGTTAAAGGTTATTAGTGGTAACATTTTAATTTAGATGAATATTTAAAAGAAAAAGAAAAAAACTACATCTACAGAGCTTTTAGAAAGGTGCTGAATAAAAGTATGGCTTTTCCTAAAAATATATATATATATATATATATATATATATATATATATATATATTATGATGGTGAATTAATCATTTTAAAAAATTTGGCGGGTTCAAATGTTTTGTTTATCTCTGTGGAAGTCTATCTGATGTCTGGTTCCCACTTCTAACGAGGCTTGTGAGCCAAACGACATTGGTATCACGTGGTATCTTTGGGTTGTCAGTTAGTGTGGAAAAAGTAAATGCTATGTAACGGAGGAGGGAGAATGTGACATCTAGTGGCTGAATGTTATCAATAGCACCTTTAACACAGACATTTGCTGTAATTGTAATTACAATAATTGGGATATTGAGCCAAATGTTTTGCTGTACAGTACAAAGGCAGTCTACAAGTATGACCCTTATGTATGCGTTCAGTATTTTCTAGGTCAATCGATTGAAATATTTAGTCACAATTAATCGCATGATTTTCCATAGTTAAACACGATTAATCGCAAATAAAAAAAATTGTATCTTTCCAAAATGTACCTTAAAGGGAGATTTGTCAAGTATTTAATCCTCTTGTCAACATGGGAGTGGACAAATATGCTGCTTTACGCAAATGTATGTATATATTTATTATTGGAAATCAATTAACAACACAAAACAATGACAGATATTGTCCAGAAACCCTCACAGGTACTGCATTTAGCATAAACATATGTGATTATCATAAAGTGTGCATGTCTGTAAAGGAGAGACTCGTGGGTACCCATAGAACCCATTTACATTCACATATCTGGAGGTCAGAGGTCAAGGGACCCCTTTGAAAATGGACATGACAGTTTTTCCTCACCAAAATTTGCGTTTGAAGCGTTATTTAACCTCCACGATAAGCTAATAAGACATGGTTGGTACCGATGGATTCTTTAGGTTTTAGGTTTTCTAGCTTTAAAACTGAGCTTGCTAGAACCTAAAAAATGTGTTAAAGAAATTAGTGGCGTTAACTCGTTAGTATTGTGTTTACTAAGTATTTTCTTAGTTTTGATGGAGAGATGTGTTGCCTAAACAGAATGAAAATCACCTTCAGCAAGTTCAGTAGGATTATCTTCACACATTAGTTTGCATGCCGTAACCTTGTTTTGGCCAACAATAGTCACATAATGTGAGTTAGTAGTGATGTTCTTTTGCCCTTTCTTCCCATCAGTTGTTATTGTCATGTCCCAACCCGACATCATTGGCCTTTATCAGACTCAATAGTTGCTAGCATGGCTAAAGGGAGGATGGTAAGGGCAGTCTAAGCAATGAAATATCTCCACAACTATTAGATGGATTGCGATGACATTCACAACAGACATTCGTGGTATCCAGAGGATGAACCCTAATGACTTTGGTGATCCTCTGACTTTTCATCTAGCGCCACCATCAGGGCAAACTTTTAATGTCTTCAATACTTTGGTTCATGACCAAATACCTGCAGAACTGGTGCTAATTAGCAAATCTTACCACGCTAACACACAACTGTTACTATGAGCCTGTTAGCATGTTGGTGTTAGCATTTTCTGAATCTCTTAAAATCAAACCCATCCATCTATTTATTCTTCTACTCCATCTCCATCCAAACCTTGTATCTATACTCTGACCCAAGATAACACTTTGTGTGTGTCTGTTTCCATTGTCAGGTACTTCATACCCAACATGCAGTTCAGTTTGGCTGCAAACATCCCAGTGGACCAGAACCAGCTTAAGAATGCCTTCAATGCAGACGATCCTGACGTTGTGGAAGATACGGTTAAAAGTGGTGAAGTGTACGAAGGTACCAATGTGGTTGAAGCAACATTTAAAAGAGTTGAACTGCCTGGCAGAGTGTATACTGATCATGCAGAGTACCGTGTACTGGAGAAAATACATGATTTAGCTACCAGGAGTGAGGGTAATATTCTGATCTTCTATTCCTACCTTTCTCCATGTGGTGCTAAGTGTGCAAGCAAGACCCATCCCTACAGTATCTTAAAGAAACTTAAAGACACCATTGACGGTGCCAAATGGAACGACAGAGCTTTTGTGTTTTCCAAAGTATTTGATGGTAAGACCATTGACGAGAAAGATATTAAAGGGAGCCTTGAAAATCTTGGAGAATCTGTTGGTCAAAACAACACATTCCGTTGCTACACGTCAAACAAAAGATGCATCAAGTGCTTCATCGATGGAAAACTTGCAGCTGAGTGTTTTAAAAACTAGGCATTTAAATGTGTCTAAGCCTCAACAAGGGGCGTAGGGGAGTAGAAGTGATTGAGGTCCAACTGATGGAGACCCGAACACAAACACAACTGGATAAATTGTGTTTTTAAAAAGATTATATATGCTTAACAACACGCTTTCTCCTTTTAACTAAGCTTATTGCACCGACATAAACTCTGTATTTACAGTACTAATGTCATTGTACTCTGTATCTCTGTAAAGCATTGTTATGTTTGTTTTTTTTCCCCACATTAAAGCTTGGCTCAGCATCGACTCTGGTCATTTTCTATTCTGTGTGTCAATAATTAGTATGTATGTCTGTCTGACAGATTTTGATGATTGAATGGATCGTTTTGCATGTGACGGCTCAAACGATGAAGAGATGTTTAGTAGTTGTGAAGAGGACGAGAACTTCACTGAGAATCAACTCGTCAGTTTTAATCAGCGAGACATGTGCAAGTGGTTATTGTACTTACTCTTCTGTACATGTGCCAAAGCGCGTGCAATTTGCTTGAATGAATGAGAAATTAAAACCTGTTGTGAACAACAAACTAATTGTTCAGAGGTTTAAAGTTATTGTTTTGAAAAAAAACATATTTCTCATTCAAAAATTGAGCCAAAGCGAATGAGAAAAACTGTGAAACACTGATATGGTTGCACATATGAAGAAATCCTAAATACTATAAATGCATTTTGCTCAATGAATTGCTAAAATAACCATTTAAGAATTTTGAACCACAATATCAAATGCAAGAAAAGGTCTTGCAGAGTATTGTTACTTTTATATCATAGGTTAATAAAAAATGCTTTTGTAATAAATCAAAATACATTGTGTCAATGTGGAGGAATACACTTCTTAGTTTAACTGTTTTTATTTGTGAAGTTAAACACAGCAACCAGCTGGGGGGGTACAGGGGGTCTTTACGGGAAGATATCAGGTCAGCAGTAAATGTCACATAGAAGTGTGGAAGCTGGGAACCTGAAAACTAATTTGAGATGCAGCTCAGCACTGTTTGTCAATTTGCTCTAGTCATGAATCAGAATAAAACATTAATTAACTAATTAATCAAACTATATTGTGAAAGTGTAAAACAGCTTAGAACATTATGATAGAAGTTACACAGATTTGGTGCTAAATGTAACCATTTTTAAACCAAGATCTCGAGGAACACCATAGAAAAAGCAAAACTGAATGCCACATAGGTACTTTTAGTGTAAATAAGGTGCCAGAGTGCATAAAAAAGCATCAAAATAGACTAACAGATTTTGTTTATTAAATCTCCCGGACCCCTGGATGTGCTTAAATCCCCCAAAATGCTTGTATTTACTAATTAATTTATGATTAACTAAATAAGTAATTAATAATTTACTTAACCAAAATGCAGTTGCAGCTATTAAATACATAAAGTATCTGATTTATCTGTCATATAGGCCTAGTGTCAATCCTTTTGCCAAGTTCATTTAGTTAATAAATTAAGTTAATAAGTCAAAGAATTTCAAAATAAAGATGAATTATGGGCCTTTAAATGTTTATTCATTTCATTGTTGCCTGTATTAATGTTTGTTTATAAGCTAGACCCTGGCTTCCTGTCATTTTGTGACATCACATTGCGTTGTCATGGAAATCACATTGCGTTGCCATGGAAATCACATTGCGTCGCCATGGAACTCACATCATGTCATGGGAATGGAAATGGCTTTGATCTGATTTTGTGATGTCACAATTTTGTGATGTCACCATTAAAGGCGTTGATCTGATGTTGTGATGTCATCATTCCTCTCATCTCTAATTCTGGAGTCCAGCTTCAGAGCCAGCCAGAGACAGTTCTTGACAGTTACTTCACAAGTCCAGTCAAGTGGATTTGCCACAGAGACTCAGAGCAGCAGTCTTTTACAGATAAGGACAGCTAGAGAGACACAGATAAGTCTCTCATTCTCTCTCAGTCTGCTACAGAGAACTACATTCAGTCTTCATCAAGGCAAACCAGCCCCTGAGAAAAATATGCATCGGGCTAAACTGGCACTTCTGCCAATTTTGCATCAGGGCAAACCGCCACCTCGGCTACCTTCGAATCAGGGCAGACCGGCACCTCTACCAAGTTTGCATCAGGGCAGTGAGGCAGTCTGGCAGGGAAGATTCAAAGCTTGGGAGGACAGATCTGCAAAGAAGCTGGCCAAAAAAGAACAAGCCTGGAAGACACTGCGGCTGGAACTCCAGAATAAGGTGGACCAGGTGAAAGATGAGTTCCACCGCAGGGACAATGAAGTATAGGGTCTCTCTCAAAAACTCAAAGAGACCAGCCAGCTGTCGCTCAAAGGAGGTGAACTCCTAAACAGGGAGACAGTCTGGCAGGACAAATTTAAAGCTTTGGAGGACAGATCTGCAAAGGACCTGGCCGAAAAAGAACAAGCCCAGAAGACACTGCAGCTGGAACTCCAGAAAAAGGTGGACCAGGTGCAGGATGAGCTCCAACGCAGAGATGATGAAATAGAGGGTCTCTCTCAAAAACTCAAAGAGACCACTAGCCAGCTGTCGCTCAAAGGAGGTGAACTCCTAGACAGGGAGACAGTCTGGCAGGACAAATTTAAAGCTTTCATATATTCAAAATATAAATCGCCACAAGATGATTTTTTATTTAAAAACAGCACAAAAATATGAGAAAGGAGAAGTTACAGTATCATATAAATGGAGAGAGATAATGAACTCCTCTGTAAAGTGAATAAACTGATTGTTAAAGTCCACAAATGTGTGATCCACACAGTATTTATAAAAATGTAAAATAGTTTGGGATCACTGAAAACTCGTAGCGCCGAACTCGGCCTCGTATAGAAACTGCTGGATCTTGGTTCGGACCCACGACTGTTTCTCTGCAGGGAGTCTCCTCATGGCCGGAGCCAAGCTCAGTAAAAACAGCGTGACATCGTCTCTCTGGTCCAGATCCCGGTCTCTCTGAGCCTCCCTGGCCTCCATCCTCCTCAGGCACTCCTCCAGCTGACCGTCGCCGCTCTTCCTCTTGGCCCGGGTGGGCCTGGTAGACGCAGCGCCGCACTCCTCCTCGCCATCGGTTTGGTCCAACAGCTCCGCCACCTCAGCTTCCTGCTCTTCGGTCTTCAAGTGGTTCAGCCTGGAGGCGGCGCAGGACGGCAGCGGGCCGCGCTGCGTCTGAAGGTGATGGAGGTCGGGCTGTAGGACCGCCGCCGCCAGCGAGGACTGAGCGAGAGGCGTCAGCTGGTCTGAGGGCTGCGAGGAAGATTGTGACGAAGCTAAGGACGCGGCTAGAGACGTCACCGACTGCATCATCACCTCAAACAGTTCCTTCATGTTGTCGTGTTGTTGTACTTGTACGCAGTCGTCCGAGGTCACCTCCATCTTTGCTTCTTTCAATCGGACGGCGTCTCTGCTGGCAGAAGACGGACGCTTCCTCTGGACGAACTCTGAGGATGATGATGATGTTGTCGTCGTGGCGTCTACTACGGAGATGTCTACAAAGACAAATAAAACAATCACATTCAACTTTCATCCCACAGCTGTGATGTGTTTTTAGGGATTTGAGTTGAACATTTTATTTGTAATAAAACTGTGAAGTCACTGGGATTCATCAGCAAACTAAGAAGTTTCAGAAATGTTTCTTGTTTATTAACCTTACATTATTCCCTGATTTATCCCTCATCATTGTTGAGCATCTTCTTTAAATCTTAATTACTAGACAGGTTAATCCTCTTCACATGGCCAGTACTCCCTCAGATATCGTGGTGTACAAATATGGAACACCAAAACGCATCTTATCAAGACCTCGTTATCCTTAGAATATCAAAACGTTTAATTCATGATGTCTAATTATCTTTTGATATGTTTAGATATATTTACTTTTTTGATTTTGTGCAGTTTTATGTGTGTGCATTGATTTGAGTATCACCAGTTGCTTAATTTTCCCTGGATAGGATTTCTTTGTTTCCCTGGCACAGCGCGGGAATAAATAAACTAGAAGGGCACTGGGAGAGCGCAGACCTCCGCCAAGGCCAAATGGCCTACAGTATGTCACAATGTTAACAAAATAATTTATGTATGTGCCCAAAATGTATTGAGGCGCCAGGGGTCTGCGGCGATGTCAGGCACACACCCGACCCGTCTTGAAACACGGACCAAGGAGTCGAACGCACGCTTGAGTCAGAAGGTGCAAGCAAAACCCTTTGGCGCAATGAAAGTGAGGGCCGGCGCGGCTGAACCCTAATGACTTTGGTGATCCTCTGACTTTTCATCTAGCGCCACCATCAGGGCAAACTTTTAATGTCTTCAATACTTTGGTTCATGACCAAATACCTGCAGAACTGGTGCTAATTAGTAAATCTTACCACGCTAACACACAACTGTTACTATGAGCCTGTTAGCATGTTGGTGTTAGCATTTTCTGAATCTCCTAACCCTTGTGTGGTGTTCATGTTTTTGTTACTCAGCCAATGTCCGCCGGTCTGTTGGACCCACCCCATTATTGGGTTTTTAAATCAATACAGCCATAACAATTCATGTAAAAATACTTAACAGATGTTTACTTTATCCCAATTACAAGCAATATAGACAGGTTCATATTTGCCATTTACTTCTGTAGGATATTATTTATGAACAAAAGTGCTATTTGTTTTTTGTGATAAAATGTAATAAAAAATAAAAATCAATTATAATAAACATATGGGTGGAAAAAAACATTTATCTTGAACAAATATAAATGAAACAATGTTTTTATTGATGTTTATTTCTTTGAACTTCATTAGAAATTCATGTCAGTCTACACAACACGAACCCCATTGAACACATAGCCTATTCATGCCAGCTTATACAACACATGAGGGGCAGAGTTTTACTGTGTGTGTGTTGCATCTTTTGACATCCATATTTCTCCACTTGCTGGCTGCTGATGGGCTCGTTTTTGAGCTGCCTGATGGACAGTCTCATCCTCGTCTTCATACTCATTGTCAGACTCTGAATTGACAGAAATGTGATCCTAATATTCTGAAAACTCTTCCTCTTCATCTTCATCTTCCAAAAGTTCTCTCTCTTCTAAAATCATTTCTAAAGCCCTCTGAGCAGAGAGTCTTTTCGCCATCTTGATCGATTGCGATAAGGAGCCACACAGCCGATTTGCAGCTTGGATATAGTGTGAGACAATCAGGTCCTGACATCCAATGATAACGGCTTCTTATTGCACATTCTGTGGCGTACACCATAGATTTTACACACCGCTCCATGTTTCTACATAAATGACTCAACGTAAAAAGCATATTGTAAATAGTTTTCTTGATTTTGCAGCTGAAGATAAGTACATACAACAATCGGCCGCTGTCACCGCGGGATTCTCACATGATGGTTAAAGTGACAGCGGTACAGCGAAAGCAAAGTCCGTGGAAGTGGGAAATGAAGGAGGAAGAGTCAAACATGTCGGGCCCTTCAGTACATCCAGAGGAGATGCTGCCTAAAATAATGGAGTATAATGTCCCTCGAGACGGAATCCTACGTCTCAACGTCGAGATCACGAATGAAACGGAAACACTCACAATTGATGTAAGATAATCTTTTTTTTATCACTTCTAAACTCGCCCTTTATTCTGACTGCATCCTCAGTCTAACTGTGTATCGAGTGTGTAGTAAAAAATGACAAATGAGAACTCACAGCTGGAGAAAAAGTGAAAGAATTTGGGATTTGAATGCAGCAGATCAATCGCTAGAATAGTCTTTTGATTTGTCCACAGGTAAACTTACAGTTCAACATATATAAATAAAAAAGTTTCTACTTGTAGATAAATAAATTACATTTAAAGGGACTATTTGTAACTTTCAGAATGTCTTGTTAACAGCTTCACCTGTGGCCGTTAAGTCAACGAAAGTCAGCGTCCTGTTGCTGGCGCTTGTGCTCGCTCTACATAGACATGAAGGAGCATCGCTCAACACAGTGAGGAGACACACGTCAGCTAAAAGCACAATATCACTCTATATTTCAGCTGCTTGGCAGTAATGTTAGCTGACCAGACCAAGGTCTCTCCATGAATCAATGCTGATCCTAGTGTTGGCTTTTCCCGCCTCAGCCTCCCGACCGCGGCCGGAGGGAACGGGGGAGACGCCGGAGTTTTGGTCGGAGACGATAACGTTTCTCTCTGCGGAGCCCCGTCACTTCACAAGACACGGGAAACCTCTGTTGGTCTGGAGGAGCTGCAGCAGTTATTTCTGCACAAACGTCCACTGTACATTCACTAGATATTCTCAGAGCTACTAACTCTTCTGTAGTGTGGCGTGAGCGCGCATTCACGTCTAGAGGTGGAGTAAGACAGCGAGAACGCGTGCGGTTTGTGAGTGAAGACAAGCAGGCAGAGGAGCAGAGACTCCGGCCACACGCGAGCCCGCATGGGATCCCAACCCGGTAGATTTATACGTGTAAAAAGTTACAAACAGTCCCTTTAATTCATACTAAATTACATAATTATTTTCAGGAAACTTCCTTTATAATAACAGACCCATAAAATAAATCATTACTGTCACATTTTAAATTGGCAGCAGCGTTCCGATGTCGCAGTTACATTGATCGGTACATTTTCTGTAATATTTAATATTTAATCACGATTAATTTAATTTTTAATTAATTAAATTATTATATATAATATATATTAAATATTTAATTTAATTTAATATTAACAATTGTCCATAGCTAATCGTGATTAATCACAAATTACTCACAAAGTATTTGAAACTCTTATCAACAAATATGCAAATGTATGTATATATTTATTATTGGATCAATTAACAACACATATTTATCTGTTTTTGTTTGTTTGTTTTCAGGCTGACTTAGAGGACAGCCATGAAACGCTACATCTCCATAGAAGCTACACATCCCCCAGTCACTCCTACCTGCAGATAGGAACACCTTACAGACATCCAGAGGTGAATATGAGGAACATAGTAACATCTGTGTCGCGTGGTTGTATCTGGTAGCCTTGTGGAAATACTGGTGGTGAGGTAGAATGTACATTTACTTCCATGATGTACCTAATAATCATTAAACTGTCTCTTCCATCAGGCTGTTTCAATCCTCATTCTGCCTGTTCGGAGCAATTTTCCAATAACTGAGTTTCACTACATAGTGAGTACAACATTATGACACTCATTAGTCAATATATTGCATTTAATTGATTTACATTTCATTCAATCGCCCGAGGCTTTCATTTAGAGTGACTGACATCGAGTGCAACTGTAAAATAAAGTTGAATTTCTAAACAATATACACGGGATTTTGTGTGTTTTTACATTTTGTGCAGCATGTTGCTAAAGTGCTATAGACCCTTTTTGTGTCAACGTCATGACGAGGTCACGGTGTTCAATGGAGGCTCAACAAAGGAAAGACTGGAGGCTAACGCTACACACAGAATCCAGATATCACAGACACAGACGTCTCTGAAACGCTTTTCCGATGTTGTCCGACTCTCTTTCTGACTGACTTTACTGAAGGATAGTTAACTATAGACATCCAGAGATTTATACACCCTCAATTTATCTTTAATAAATCTCTAATCTGGTCCCGTTGGTTCACGTTAACTTTCTCAACTACCACTGGTGATCCTGGAGAGTGAGTGACAGCACATGTTGAGAGAAACTAGGATTTTCTTCAGCCATTGTTAAAAAAACAAGCCAACAATACTTGCCAGCCAGCGTTAACTAACGTGTTCGGAGAATTAATCTGCCTCCACTTAACGCTCCGCCCACTAAACACGTCACCATGGTTACCAGGACGGGGTCTATATAAATAAAGTTTGTTATTATACAACTTTAGAAAGTCACAATATGTCTGTCGACCCCCTAGTGGCCAAAAACAGTTACTGCAGCTTTAAGTGTAGAATGTATAACAGAATTAAGGGCTCCCGTCTGTCTTCTATGTGTGAAGGTGATGTCCAGAGGTCAGGTGGTGTCTGCTGGGAAAGCATATCGTTTTCTCTATCTGGAGCCAGAAACCAGCTGGGCTCCTGTGGCCTGCGTCATCGTCTACTGTGTGCGTCCCGACGGAGAGATCGTCAACGACGTGATGCAGCTGCCCGTCACCCAGACTTTACAGAACCAGGTGACAGGTTTGATTAAAGTGATATTTGAGGTGTCCTGGCAGTGTGATTGTGAGTATGATCTGTTATCGAGGTGGTGAAACAGTGCACAGATAAGTGGAGCTAATAGTAATCTAGTTGATTTGCTCAATCTGTGAGCCAATCAGAAGTGTGGGAAATGTTGGAAAAAGGGGAAGTTAGGGGTAAAGTTTGATTTTCTTCAATCACAACAGTCTGCTACATGGACAGAAAGTCTGAAACATTTTTATTAAATTATTTAATCGCGATTAATCGCATGATTGTCCATAGTTAATTGCTTGAAATGTATCTTAAAGGGAGATTTATCAAGTATTTAATACTTTTACCAACATGGGAGTGGACAAATATGCTGCTTTATGCAATGTATTATGCATGTATGTATATATTTATTATTGGAAATTAATTAACAACACAAAACAATAACAGATATTGTCCAGAAACCCTCACAGGTACTGCATTTAACATAAAACAATATGCTCCAATCATAACATGGCAAACTGCAGCCCAACAGGCAACAACAGCTGTCAGTGTGTCAGTGTGCTGACTTGACTATGACTTGCCCCAAACTGCATGTGATTATCATAAAGTGGGCATGTCTGTAAAGGGGAGACTCGTGGGTACCCATAGAACCCATTTACATTCACTGATCTGGAGGTCAGAGGTCAAGGGACCCCTTTGAAAATGGACATTCGTACGTTTGGAGCGTTATTTAGCGTTATTTCATATGATACCAGTATGTTCACTCTAGCTTAAAAACTGAGCCGCTACAACCTAAAAATCACAAGTTGCGTTAACGCGTTAAAGAAATTAGCGGCGTCAAAACTAATTAGCGTTAACGAGTTATTATCGTGTTAGCCCTAATATTTATATCATCGAGTAGTAACTAAATTGATTTCAAAAGACGTCATGCCGTCAGAATTTGTCTGGTGTGGTCCACTTTAAGGTGGTTTTAATGGATCCTCAGTTCAGATGTTAATTGGAACATAAACACTTTGGAACCCGTCTTTTGAAGCTCTCCCACACGGCTTTGTTAAATTAATTCATGCTTCCGTGTGGTTATGAGGTTTTTACAGCAGCTAGACTTATTTGTCTTGAAGTCTGACCAAAAACAATTCAATACTTGTCAGCACGTACCACCTCTATGCTCACCTCTGTGTATATGATTGGCAGGTGTCTCTGAGCTTTAACCAGGTTTCGAGGAAGCCAGGTGAGGAGGTCAGACTGCGGGTCAAGGTGGCGGAGTCCGCCTCTCTGGTCGGCATCCTGGTGGTCGACAAGGCGACAAAGTGGAAGGGTGACAATGACATCACCAAGGAGGCGGTGAGAACAACACCGGAGTCATCGCTTGTTCACATCCAACAACTTTCTCCCAGTTTGTCCAAGACCTTGGTTTAACACACTGGTTCCCAATCTGGGGGTCCCGACCCCGTGTGGGGTCGCCAAAGCTTCAAGGGGGGGTCAGAGGCCTTCTTGATTTTAAAGGGGTTTAGGACAACTTTTTTTTTTCACATATAGAGTTGGCGTTCATCTCAGCAGTTCATTCATTCTGTGAAGAAAACTGAATTAAAAAACTGAATTTGTCCAAAAGGAAGCCTACTAAGCAGAGCTCGAGTTTTAGGATGTCCCGTCGTCCCGGGGCCGAAAAGAAAATAGGATCGGGGAAGATTCAAATCGATTTTGGGACGAGAGTTGAACGAAAAATACCCGTCAGAATGAATGGCAATGAAAATGAGAGCAGGTTTTGTGAAGCGCACAGTTATTATCAAACCTCCTTGACAACATAAACACACACACACACACACACACACAGCACATAACGCCAAACTAACATGCAAATTATAAATAACAAACCAATTAAATTACTTTTTAAAATGTTTTGGATGAATAATACATCCATGAACTAAAATAAACAAATCACTTTTGATGTTTGATTTATGTTAAAGGTCACTTTGAATGATTTTAACTAATGATAATGTAGAGAAACAAAGATTTTAAAGTCGGGACGCTCCACATTCATTCAGGTTGTATTTCAGGACGGTTCTGGGAGGATGGTGAACAAAGTTAGAGGCAATTTCTCTCAGGTCCGTGTGGTTCTTTCTTCGGAATAAACGCAGTTTCTTGCACAAACTTATCTTTCAAGGTCCTGATACTGATGATAATGTGGTATTATTTAGTAGTATAGTAGTAGTATGGTATTTTGTTATTTGTGAAACCTAAACTAAAGTGTAACTTCACAAGATGCTCCATGTTCCTCATTTTCACACAGGCGGCATGCTGCTCTATTTAACCTCTAAAATAACACGTAAAATTACTACTTTATAATATTATGACTTTATTCTCATAATACTGAGACTTCAGTCTGACCCTCAGTCAAAGAAATAAATCCTGAAGATTTGAGTCACATGTTTCCGGTTGATTGTCACACAACCTGCTTCGTCATTTACATCTATCCATCCAGTGATCTGTGCTCACGAGGGTCCTCTCCGGTTTAATGTCATCCAACTGTTTTCCAGCTCCCATATTTTCCCCCTGAAGGTATTTCTATGAAACTCAATCTGCCGAGCCCAAAACTCAGTATCGGTTCAATGTGAACCGAAGCACCATGAACTGTTTTTTAATCCCCGCTCGGTCGAACAGGTTTTAAACAATAAGTGTTCTCTTTGTGTCCCGTGTCTGTTGTGCTGCTCTTTGTTGGGCTGCAACAGTAGCAGCTCTGAGGAAGTGTTGGTGTTGCTTTCACAGGTGCTGAAGGAGATGAAGGAGTACGCCACGGCCGACGACGCCCACTCTGACATGATGACAATGGGAGATCCTTTCTCCGTCTTCAAGGTTAGCCTCAGAGACACATCAGTTCCTATCCGGTCCCTCCACCCTCCGACTCACAGCTCAGTGAAGCTCCCTTCTGTAGGGTGGAGGAACTATCACTAAATCAGAAATACTTTATTGATCCGTGGGGGGAAACTGAGTTACGTTTTGCTCCCAATCTAGAATATAAACATTGAGAAATCATAAGAAAATATAAATAAGAAATATGTACCGCCGCATCGTAACTACTTCACCGCCACAGAGCGGAGAGAGGACCTCAACTCAACAACGCTACCTTATGACAAGTAACTGTGGCAGTCCTACTGCAGGGCTGAGTTCTCTCTTCTATTCTCCAGGAAACGTGCGGCGGCGGCGACGCGCTTTGAGTTCAGGCTGGTGCACGCCAAGGGTAGAGTACGAGCAGGGAGGCATCTGATTGGTTCTTTCCAAGCGGACCGCGAGGCAGTGATTGGTAGACGTTTTTACAGGATTACAGCAGCTACAGATGACGGCTCTTTTCCTTTTTCAGAGCTCATCAGTAATGGATCGCTGTCGGGGTGTAAAGACCATTTCAACCAATAGCACAGAGATACTGGAGAACATCGTCTACCCTGACTTTAAGTGTGTAAAAATACAAGAATAGTATAAATAAATAAGGATATTAGTTTAATAAATGCAGTGTTAATGCCGGAGTAAACCAGATTATTGCACAGCTGAATTAGAGCACTAAACTATTGTACTGTTAAGTCAGTATTGCACGTTTGTACGTGATGCACGTTGGATGTAATGAATAAAATAAAACTAAGAGATGCTGCTTTAGAACATTAACGCCATGAAACAATTAGAAAATAACTTTTCTTTCTCTCAATCACAGCACCGCCGCGCTACGTCTCTCTCTTCTAACGTTTCCGCTCGCGATCTCTCTCTCTTTTTCTCTTTTATTTTAAATGCGTTGGGAAGCCGACAGCAGAATGAAGTCGTACAGTTGAAGCAGCGGCGCTGTGTGTGTGTGTGTTTCACCAATCAGCGACTGTCATCCCTGCAAACTCCACCCTGAAAGTTCCTGTACTTTCAGACAGTACTACCTCCCGAGCAGCGCCTTCTTTGGGCTAAAAAGGCCTCGTAAAATGTCCCCGGAACTTAATTTAGACCTTTGGTCCCTGCGGTCGAAACGCAATGAGTTCCTCAAAATGTTTTTAGTTCCGAGGGAAAGTTCCTGCGGTGGAAACGACCTTACTGGAATAACTTGTAATTCTCTTTAGATTTAAATGTAGTCGGCGGCTGTTGAAGCGGCTGAAGCTTTAAATGTGCTGACCCTTAATAAGCTTTCCAGACAAATGTGGAGTGAAATGTGTATTTTTCAAGTCCTCCATGTCTTTGTGCAGACATGTGATCTCGTAGCGTTGACCGACGCCAGTTTACACGAGATGAGACCGCCGCCGAGGCCTGAATTTCGTAAGTTTTAAAAATTCTCAAACGTTTCACAGTCACTTTTTATGACTATGCGATGCAAATGTAACTGACTTCTCTTCTTCTAAACAGCAGGGGAGGAAAGGTTTTTCATGACCCAGGGAGACGGTTCACATGTGGAGCAACATCAGGAGCCACGAGAGCGCAGGAACTTTCCAGAGACCTGGATATGGATGGACATCAACACAAAGTGAGGTTCATGTTATGATTTCAGCATATTGTTTTATGCTAAATGCAGTACCGGTGAGGGTTTCTGGACTATATTTCAGACTTTTTTTCTTCCGAAATTTTTTTGACATCTTTCAGACTTTTTTTTCAGACTTTTTTTCGACTTTATTTCTGCCGACATTTTTTTTTGACATTTTTCAGACTTTTTTGTCAGATATCTTTCAGACTTTTTTTTCAGACTTTATTTCTTCCGAAATTTTTTTGTCATCTTTCAGACTTTTTTTTTCAACTTTTATTTCAGACTTTTTTTCAGACTTTTTTTCGACTTTATTTCTTCCGACATTTTTTTTGACATCTTTCAGACTTTTTTTTTTCCGACATTTTTTTGACATTTTTCAGACTTTTTTTTTTTTTTTACATCTTTCAGACCTTTTTTCTTCCAACATTTTTTTTTGACATTTTTTTTTTGACATTTTTCAGACTTTTTTTCTAAAGGCTTTTTTTTAAAGTCTTTTTTCAGACTTTTTTTTCTATGGACATTTTTTTTGACATCTTTCAGACTTTTTTTCAGACTTTTTTTCGATGGACTTTTTTTTCAGACTTTTTTCCGAATTTATTTCTTCCGACAAGTTTTAAACTTTTTTCTTTGTAATTTATGGTCAATAAACCTCATTTACATGAAATTATAACTAATTTTTGATTGAGAAAACCCCCCAGAAAAAATGAATTACTTTCATTCATGTTATTTTGGGGCAGTTAGATGAAAGAAAACTATATTTATGATAGAATGAAGTTTGAAAACGGGTAAAATTTTACCTGAGGACAACAGGAAGGCTAAAAATAATCATGTTTCTTATCTGGGTTTTTTTCCCGCAGTAATTCAGACACAGCAGAGATGACTCTGACTGTACCAGACAGCATCACAACCTGGACAGCCACCGCCTTCGTCATGTCTGAGAACCTGGGTCTGGGCATCGTAGAGGAGCCTGTAGAGGTATTCACATCACGTCAATAACCACCCATAAATAAAGACTAAATAATACTCCTGAAAACACATGGAGAAACATCCCGAGACCAAATGTTTGTCTCTTCTTTTTAACCTGTTTCTTTGACATTTCAATCATTTTCTGATGTCTATTTAGAGTCTGTATTGTTATTTTACTGTTTCAGTTCAAAGAACTTTTAACCCTTTGAATGTTGTGTAGTATTATAATATGGGTATTTATAGTATGTGTTTTGGTAGAGCTGACTTGTATAGACAGAGGAATTATATTGGTAATAGTATAAAGTTTGCACGTGATCTCCCTGCAGCTCAGAGTGTCCCAGTTTTTCTTCATCTCCCTTAACCTGCCGGCCTACATCATCCGAGGAGAGGAGCTGCTGCTGGAGGTCGTTCTGTTCAACTCCTACTATATAGACCTGGAGGTCAGTCTGTCTTCCATCAGTTTGGTTTGGTGGATCGCTCTAAATACTCTGATACCCATGAGCCTCAGCTGCTCAATCAAAAAACAGATACTTTCTAATGTTCATCTTCTGTACTAATCATTCAGGAGGGTTTCAAGTCCATCCAGCTGTCAGTCATCTAACATCGTCTATATAGAAAATTAACAGGACTTTTACTTCCAGGAACAACTTCCACTTTGCAACTGTGTAGTGACAAGTTCTCATGCTGGAAAGAAGCATCAAAATGTCCATAAAACTTCTCAGTAACACTATATAATAAGCATCACATCTTTTTGTAAAGACGTAACGTTGACTTGAACAGTTGATAATGTGAAAGATGCTTTTAGGAAAATGTGATATGATTGTACTAGTTTTTAATAATGACCTAATAATTGATTGAATATCGAAGGACAGACCGCTGAGCCATGAACCGGCACGTTAGTGACATTAACGTATTTAACGTTTTTTCACCAAAATCTTTTAAAAAAAAAAAAAAAAAACGTAACGATAACTTAACGTTACTCCTCGTAGATCATAAATCTTTGAATATAAACCGACTCGTTGAAATCGGTTGAGAAATTTAGAAGTTATAGTGCTTTTTATCCAGAAAAACGGCAGCTCCCCCGTTCACTACAGTCTTGCCTGGTCCGAGATGGCGCCCACGTTGACGCACAATCCAGGAGTCAATGCGGCGTCTATTGGTGCCTTCAAATGGGGTCGTGTTTACCGTGTTTACCGAGTTGGACCCATATGAAACACGCCACAAGTCCGAGTTCACGACTTGTGGCGTGTTTCTTCAAGTTGACAGAAATGGCGGAAGTTATGGAAGTTAATTTTTTGGTGCATAATAAGTTAATATATTATAATTTTAACAGTATATTGTTTTTCTTTGTAATTTTATAATATGTCTGAGGAAAATGTTGATATTCCTAACGGCCTCATCCTTTTCCTCTGTCATTATACCTTTACATTTACTGCATAATGTTACCTAAACTGTTAGCCTTTGTGGCTTCTAGTAACGTTAATATTGCCGTTGCTTAGCGGCGGTGTTCTTCATGACTTAACCACTTGAACGCCACGCACATTGTGTAAAAAGTCATGTCGTAGGTCATTCAAGTGATGCTGGAATCAGACGACTACAAGATATATCTGCTTTAAAGGGACTGTTTGTAACTTTTTAAGCGTATAAATGTACCGGGTCGGGACACATGCACGCTCGCATATGCGCGTTCGTGTGTGGCCGCTGCCTCTCCTCCTCTGCCTGCTCGCCTTCACTCAGACAGAGCGCGCGTTCTCGCTCCACCTCTAGACGTGCATGCTGCTCACTCCACACTGCAGAAGAGTTAGTTTAGCTCTGAGAATATCTAGTGAATGCACAGGGGACGTTTGTGCAGAAATAACTGCTGCAGCTCCTCCAGACCAACAGAGGTTTCCCGTGTCTTGTGAAGTGACGGGGCTCCGCAGAGAGAAACGTTATCGTCTCGTTACCGACCGGGTGCCGGTGTCTCCTCTGCTCTCTCCGGCTGCGGGCGGAGAGAGCAGGGAGACGCGCTGCAGAGCCCCGCTGCATCAGCCTGCACTTAGGCAGGAAAAGCCAACACTAGGATCAGATCTAAATCATGTTCATGGAGAGACCTTCGTCTGGTCAGCTAACATTACTGCCAAGCAGCTGAAATATAGAGTGATATCGTGGTTTTAGCTGACGTGTGTCTCCTCACTGTGTTGAGCGATGCTTCTTCATGTCTATTTAGAGCGAGCAAGCACGAGCCCGATGCTGACTTTAGTTGATTTCACGGCCACAGGTGTTGCTGTTAACAAGCATTTCTGAAAGTTACAAATAGTCCCTTTAATTCTGTTGAGTGTGATAGTGGGATGTATATTTCAGTGTGTACCAACAGTAAAACAGAGCAGGTGTTGGATTACGAGTTTGTGGAGTGAATGTGGTTCACAGGGTTAGTGGGGGTTGTTTCAGGCGTCAGGTTGCTATAATCTAATGAGGTTTCAACATCTTAATAAGACTGCTGTCATCTCTGAGGACACGATGAGGACATGACCCAGGTTCTCTTTAATCTTTAAATCCTTCAGCACATCGTAAACAAGAGCTCACGACTCCCGAGAGAGAGAGAGCTGTGATTTGTGTTTTAATTTGTTATTTGGTTACAACAACGCCCTTCGTACCGTCTGATCTCCGTTTAATGTGATCTGGGCGGGTTCTTCTTCTGCTCTTTGTTCTCAGGTCGTGGTGATTGTTGCAGCGAGTGAGATTTTTGAGTTTGTGTACGTGGACGATGACGAAATACATAATTGTTCCCAGCAACAAGTTTTGTTAAGATGAAAACCTCAAGAAGAGTCTGTTACAGTTTAATACAGCGGATAAGATGCCACATTTGACATTTTTCAGACTTTTTTTTCCGGACATATTTCAAACTTTTTATTCCAACATTTTTCAAACGTTTCTTTTCTTTTTTTATGTCTGGACTTTGAATCTGCAATAAAGTTTGAATAGACTGAATATGAATGAGATTTTCACTTCTGGAAACCTCACTGTTGTTACTTTCAACTCTCATGAGAGTTTGTGGTTTTCCAACATTTTTCAAACTATTTTTCAGACATTTTTTTCAGACTTTTTTCAGACTTTTTTTTCCAATAATTTTCAAACTTTTTTTTTCAAACATTGTTTAGACTTTTGTTTTCCAACATTTTTCAAACTTTTTTTTCAAACTTTTTTTTCAGACATTTTTCAGACTTTTTTTTACGGAAATTTTTTCAGACTTTTTTTTTTTTTTTTACCTTTTTTACACATTGTTCAGACTTTTGTTTTCCAACATTTTTTAAACTTTTTTTCAAACTTTTTTTTAGGGTTACTTTTTCAGACTTTTTTTCAGACATTATTCAGAATTTTTTTTTACGGACATTTTTTCTTTTTGTTCTATTTTTTTTTTTTTACCTTTTTCAGACATTGATCAGACTTTTGTTTTACAACATTTTTCAAACTTTTTTTCAGACTTTTTTTCACCTTTTTCAGACATTTTTCAGACTTTTTTTACGGACATTTTTTTTTTTTTACCTTTTTCAGTTATTGTTTAGACCTTTGTTTTCCAACATTTTTCAAACTTTTTTTTCAGAAATTTTTCCATCTTTTTTTTCACCTTTTTCAGACATTTTTCAGACTTTTTTTTACAGACATTTTTTCAGACATTTTTTTTTTTTTTTTTACCTTTTTCAGTTATTGTTTAGACCTTTGTTTTCCAACATTTTTCAAACTTTTTTTTTCAAACTTTTTTTTCAGAAATTTTTCCATCTTTTTTTTCACCTTTTTCAGACATTTTTCAGACTTTTTTTTACGGACATTTTTCAAACTTTTTTCAGACATTTTTCTAGACATTTTTTTCCAACAATTTTCTAACTTTTTTTTTCTAACTTTTTTTTTATGGACATTTTTTTCCAACATTTTTCAAACTTTTTTTCAGACATTTTTTTATGGACATTTTTTTTAACATTTTTCATTCCTGAAAGTTTGATTGTTTTCATGTCTTCACTTTGGAGGATTGTATCCATGTGCATCAATATGAGTCAAAATGACTAATAACCTCAAGAGTGGACACTGTTTTGGTACTAATTTTAACTAACTGTGAAGAAGAAAACACATTAAGCAAAGCTATTGTATTTCCTCAATGTCTCCACATGATGGCAGCGTTGTATTTCTGAGTTTTCTGATTCTGATTTGCTCTCTTGTAGCTGTTTAAACTTTAGAGTTCCTACATGTATTATGTGAATTTTCTGCTTCTCTGTTTGATTGTGAGTTTATCATGTTTGCTTACGATTATAGCTTCAGGTGTGTGCTTGTAAACTCTACAAGAAGTGAGCCTTAACGTTTCAGTGAGCCCCAACACGTGTGACCATTTAAGTGCCAACACGTGTATTCATGTGTGTGTTTCTATGTATGTGAGTGCCGTGTGGGGGGTTCAGGGGTATGGATTATTTCGCCCTGGGTCGTATTCAGAGGAGCCAGCCGAGCGTGAGGCGGAGAGGAGAAAGGGGGCATTGTTGTGGTCCAGATGAGTGTCATAGGTGCCTCAGAAAATAGATTCAGTCATGGGGGTTTAACAGAAACACACTTGCAACAACCGCCTGACCCCTTCAGACTATGACCACGCATGAACCCCTTTTACAATAGTGAAGGGATTAAATGTATCATGGTCTGGCATCTGTATATGTGGTTTATGTTGGCTGTAACCTGTCTTTTGCCATATCTCTGTCTTCCTTTGTCTCACACAATCTCCACCCAGACATCTGGTTTGTCTCTGCAGAACGCTTCCAGACAACCCGCCATCATCACTGGTTGTAGCCCAAGAAAAAGTGCGTGGCAGTGTTTCCCCTCTATGATTTACTCACAAGTAAATGAGAGCATAAAAAGCCTCTCTGTCACTGGAAGAATGGGAGAGTTATGAGCCAGTGGCTCACATGCTGCCTCGGCCCTGCGGACCTTTGGGGGTGGTCGGGGGGACCGGGGGCTCGCCGCGACGTCTTTACCCTCAGAACTGTTACACTATTTATGGACTCTCCTGGGTGTGCATGGGCCTGTGATTTATGGCTCTCCATCTGGTGCTGTGGGGGCATTGTTGTCGATACTTAGGACATGGAGTTAAAGATGGAGTCTCTCTGCTGGGAGGTTCATGGGCGGAAACAGCGTGTGGTTAAAAGGGGGCAAGTCGGGTGGGCTAATAAAGTGTGCATTTGTGGATGTGAAGTGGTTGAAGCTGTTAAAGGAAAAGGCTGAAGATACAGGAAAAGCTTGAAAGATATATTCATACAGAAGTGACCTCTGAGGCCCTTTGAGACAACTCTCATTTGACATGTAGTATATTTTCACATGTCCATCTCAGACAAAGATAAAGTGAGAGAAGTCAAGTTTATTTCCTTTATTACAAAAAGGCAATTTATCATGCTTTATACAATGCATTAATCAAAATGTTTATATCAGAAATGGATCAAATTACAATGTTTAATGTGAAAAGGGTCCCTCGTAGCGATGAACCCACTTATAATTGTCACCTAACTCTACATTTCAGCTCTTTGGAGCATTTTAACGTCTTTCAACTCAAAGTTTTGGTTTTACAGCCAGCCACTTTACTGTTTAGTTTCACTCTCAGGTTGCTTGAGAATATAAAGCCAAACGCAAGCTAATTTTGCTCTGTGTCCGCTGGATGTGTAAACAGGAAATAGTTTGCCAACACATTTGCAATATTCAGGCCCAATCCCAATGTCTACACTCACAGACTCACAGACTTTGAAGCGTGTTCACGCAAAGTCCGAGAGGGTTTACGGCTTTCCCACCGTCAGATCGTCAAGTCCTTGAGGGCTTTCTCGACATTTTGAGCCCTTTATGAACACTTTCCGTAAATCCACATTTCTGCAGACTTTGCCTGAGGGAATTACCCACAATTCATAGGGTTGTGACGTTAAACATAGGGTTACCACAGTTACCAGGAAGCCTGTAGGCGTGAAAAAAAAAAAAAAAAAGGTAAACAAGGAGGATTGCACATGGGTGTTCAGCCAGGCATATTTAAATGTACACGGAAACATTAACTTTTTTTAATACTTTTATTGCAAATTACTCATGAATTATACATCCACAATATGAGCATTCAAATGCAAACATGTATACATATATATACACATATATACATACAGTATATACATATATGCACACAAAAAAAGGAAGAATCTGCAACCTCACCGCTAGATGTCTCCAGATGTTACATACTGTTCCTTTAACACAAAGATGTTAAAAAGATCGGAACTATTTCAAAATAAATTAAAAAGATGACCTCAGGCTTTTGCATCATGCTCAAGAACAAACCATTGACCCTCTCTAAATGCACCACAACATGTCACTTTTTAGTGCAAGAACATCATCTATATCCACGTGCTGTTGGTATTTACATACCGTCTCATATCTTGAATCAAGGACCAAGTGTTGCTGGTATTCCCTATCTATCTGTAGAATGATGAATATGCGGTGTGAAGCAATTTGAGACATGCTTTGTGGATGAAAGTGATGATGGAACAAAAGTTGACCTTCAGAAGGCGGCCATTTTTACCTTGAAGATTTGAGAGGTATTTCTATTTAAACTGTCCTTTACAGTTTCTTTCAAACGTCAGTCACTCTGAATGGGAGTGTCAGTTAAATCCCTGCAAAAGAAAGAGTTAATACCTTTTGAGATTATATTGAAAAGCATTGTAGATGGTTTTTGTTAAAAGAAAAAGGGAAAGAAAAACAGCCAAGCAACGCTCCACCCCGAGCCCTCAGATCTCGATCAGTTTCCTCGAGACGCAGCCTTTTTCTTGTAAATGGGTGGGATTCCTGATCCCGTCCCTCCAGGGGAGTACAAGTGCATGAATAGCTAATGTTCCAACGAGACCTCCCCCACTTTCATTTGGTGCCAGAGAATTTCTTCTCCGCCGTCAGACAAACAACAATGTGAATTTTACCCAATTCTTACGAAACTACAGTTGTCTGATTCAGACGGGAAGTTCAAATATTTCCTTCCAGATTCGTCTAGAAGAACGGGCCCAGATTGTGGAAAATGAGTGATTTATGTCCCTATTGGCCCCTGTTGAAAGACAATGAATCATCTTACTGGTATCGGTTGTAATGGTTGGATGCTTTAACAGTAAGTTAAGCCTATAAAACTCTCACCTGATCAGCGGACAAGGCCAGAACAATCAGCACAGTAGTGATCCCGATAGAAGACCTCGGAAGATAAGCAGCAAATTACAGGGATGTAATTTAAGGTGGAATGCATCAAGTTGACCTTCTCGTGACTCTTGTGTCCATTATGAATGTCTAATGTGTCCAGAGTGTCAGTCAAGTGAAGCATTTGGCCCTGTTCATGGTACATATGACATTGATCTGCTCACCAGCCCAGAGCGCTCCATTGTTGGGTCGTCCGTTGCACCTGATGTGCGACGGCTGCCAGCGCTGCCTGTGCTCCCTCAACAGAGCTTTAATTGTTTTATTTCCCTTCCACATTCTTGAGGCTCGCAGTTTCACCTCAGCACACACACTCACACACACATGTGTCCATACTGTACACACAGATTGAAGCAACACTCATCAGACATTATTTTCTTTTTCCAATGAAGTGCTGCGCTTGGCCAGCAGTACTAACAAATACTAGCATGTGGGAATGTGACCCTCTCAGGAGTCGCTGAGTGAAACCACATTTTATCCGAGCAGAGTTGAGTAAAGAGCTCGGTACTAAGTAAAATTAAAGGACCAGTGTGTAGCATTTCGGGGGATCTATTAGCAGAAATGGAATATAATATTCAAAATTATGTTTTCAAGAGTGTATAATCACCTGAAACGAAGGATCGTTTTGTTTTCATTAGCTTAGAATGAGCCCTTCATATCTACATAGGGAGCGGGTCCTCTTCACGGAGTCAGCCATGCTGCTCCGCCATGTTTCTACAGTAGCCCAGAACAGACAACCAAACTCTAGTAAGAGCCTTTTGCATTTTTACATTACTCGAAGGTCAATATAGTTCTCCATCACACTCGTGAAACTGCGTTAACGCGAGCCGTTGCTCCTAAAGTAGTGTTATTATGGTAAGGATGGCCTCTGAGCGAGGTAAATGGTGTTCCCAAGGTTTTGCACTCGTCGGTTCACGTTACCGCAGTCTTGGAAGAGGAGGAGTGAGCAGAGGGGTACTCAGTTGGTTGCAATCTGCAACCACACCACTAGATGTCACCAAATCATACACACTGCACCTTTAATGATTCATACTTCTACAATGCAATATACAGTATACTGTGGATGCATTTTATGTTGATATTGTAACTTGAGAAACTTTCACTACGTTTTGAAAATAACTGTTTACTCTTCTATAATAGTGGTTCCCAACATTGTCCGACATCAGAATTGCGGCCATAGCAACGGTCTGTTATACATAGCAACGGTCTGCTATAAAGAAATAACGGACCGTAGTGATGTGACCGAACGCTGTGATTGACCAATCGGAATCGAGTATTCAACAAAGCCTTGCAATAATGTTCTATAAAATGGAGAAAGTCGTTAGTTACCACTGAACAATGTAAAATATTTGTCCTTGTAATACCACACAGAAGAATAAAAATGTCCATTCCCATTTACAATAACTAAACCACACTTAAATCAACTGATAAACCTTTATATGTATCATAGGATCAGCCATGTTTTTCTTTTTGGATGTTTCCTGCTGCTGCAGCCAGGACCTCATTTACTCTTATTCAGGGCTGGGAAACAGGTTTCAGACACCAGGGAAATCTGGTGTGCCTCTGCTCCTCTCACAGCTAATTAGTGTGTGAACTAATTGCATTGCTAACTTTAGCAAAGCGACAGCCTAGTTCCATCTGTTGGCTATCTATAAAGCAGGGAGGGAGATGGAGTAGAGCCTACTGGTGACATCCAAGCTGCTTTTAGAATATTCTAGCAAGAACTTTTATCTCGGGAGCCTTTGAGCTGCTCCAGCCTCGTTCAAATGATCTTTTGTCAGTTTGGCTAAACACTAAAGGAGACGGAGACCTTTTGCAATTGACCACAATCATGCATCTAGTTTACTGAGACTCATCATCAAGTCTCTAAATGTGGTGTTGTGTCTTAGAACATGGAGACAAACTAAATCCTTTGAAACACAAGTCCAGCTGCTCTGAGCATCCATCACACTGGCAGACCTCTAAAGGAATAGTTAGTCATTTTGGGGAGATAGATGAGAAGATCGATACCACTCTCATGTCTGAGAGTGGTATCGATCTTCTCATCTAACTCTCGGTAAGAAAATAAATGTGTGAATTTCCCCAAATTTGTTTCCCTTTAAAGCATCTACACTTCCATCTCTGAGATTCATGCCTCATCCCAATACAATATGGGAGAATGAAAATTAATGTTTGTGCTCATAGCATTGAAAAATTACATTAAAGGAGCAATGAGTAGAATCTGGCGGTATCTAGCGGTGAGGTTGCAGACTACAGCCAACTAAAGCCTCTCCCGCGTGGTCACAATGGCCAACGCAAAAACGCAAATGCCCCTCTCTAGAGACAGTTGTTGTAATCTAGCATAGGTTATTTAGAGCAGAGGTGGAAAGTGAGTGGTGAAGCAAGAGAGGGAGAGCAGTGGCAACGAGTTACATTATCGACTCTGGCCCAAGCAGGAAAAGTTAACAGAGTTTGGTTTGTCCATTCTGGGCTATTGTAGAAACAGGCGGTGCAACATGACGGACTCCAAGAAGAGGACCGGACCATAGATGTAGATATAAACAGCTCATTCTAAGGTAACGAAAACATAACGATTCTTATTTTCAGGTGATTATACATTAAAGAAAACATACTTAGTAATATTATATTCCATTTCTGCCAATAGATCCCCCTAATTCTTACACACTGTTCCTTTAAATTATCCATAGACCTCACTATGAACAGTTTTCATTGGAACTTCCTTCTACGGATGAAATAGTCCCCAAGCAGCTGACAGATGTTTTCATTGCCTGGGCAAATACTGTACAAGTAAGTGAGGAAACATGTTTTTTTTATTATTATAGTGAACCCTTTAAAGTCGACTCAGAAAAATCATGTCTTTGCCCAGTTGAGTTATGATGTTTTGTAGTACTGTATGTCCTTCTAACTGCGTAGACTCACAGCAATTGCTACTGCCATGTTTTTCGTTTATAGGCAAATCAGGGAAACATTGCTCTGTCACCACGTCTTCAGATTGAAAGATTTCACACACATTCTCACTTTCACAGCTTTATAATAATGGCCCTTGTTTAAAGCTTTAAACACTGCTCCCTTTGTGGCTGTCAAACGAAACCCAAGTTTGTCTGAGGTGAGCCAGAGGCTCTTGTGGTTTGATGATCTAGACTTCCACTGATGAGGAAAACAGACGCCCACCTCCAACAGACCCCCCACCTTCCACTCGCCTTCCTGTGGTGTGGATGAATCATCCACTGTGGATGAGACTCAAATATGATATGCAACGCAACCATCACGCAACAGATGACAGGGGAGAGAAAGATGAAGCGAGATTATGAGAGATGGATTTAAGGTCAAGGTTTGTAGGTAGCCGTGGATCAGGTTTCTGGGAAACTGAGCCGTGGGTTGTACAGGGGTGAGGAGATGGGGCACAGTGGGACTTGACGTCTAACTTGCTTGTTAAAGTGAACATGTAAACGTATCAGTCAGTCAGTGGCACCTCGTTTAGAAATGTCCATACTAGGTGCAAAGTGAGATGGTCTTGAGAGGTATAATGTGAGATCAGAGGTCAGTGTGTGGGTTGCTGCTGCTGTACAGTGATCCACAGAGACAAAAAGAGAGACATTTTAATCTTAAAGGGGACGTATCATGAAAAACTCACTTTTTTAGTGCTTGTGCTCATTTGGGTATCTAGAGAACCCAGAAACTGTGAAATAAGACAACCCAGTCAGTTTTTTGTGGGCTGCCCAGATCAGAAACATGTGATTCAACGAGCCATTCAGATTTGGCTCCCCCTTCTTATGTCACATGCAGGATCATTAGAATATATCAACCACAGCTTGAGAACTACCTTTACAAAGGTGCACCATATTTTTATCACAAGCCGATCAGAGCAGACTGGGCTTTTTCAGGAGGGGGTCTTAAAGAGACAGGCGCTAAAAAAGCGTTTCAGACAGAGGTACAATCAGACAGACACTATGAGGTATAATCAGACAGACACTATGAGGAAAACAATGTGTTTTTTTTTAACATTAAAGCATGTGAACATGCTCTTATAACCAAAATACAAGTATAAACCTGGAAATGAGCATTGTATGTCCCCTTTAATGTTCAGTTTGTTTCCGTATTTTGTCACCTTCATGAAATGCGCTATCCCAGTTTGAAGCAAAACAAAGAGTTTCCACTTCAACACTTTTCTATATAGATTTGGTTTTAAGATAAGGTTGGAAGAAAAGGAAAAAAAACAGTTGGTTTTGCAATTATTATTATTACACATAAAGCAGTTTGAGTCTGTAGTACCCCAAACAATGAGCATTTAAAGCCAATGTCAACAGCACAAATGGATGAGAGAGGAAGTAAACTAAGAAAGGAAAGGAAACTCCTCTTGTCCCAAATGTTGTGTTTTGTTGTGATGAAATCTGAGATAAAACGAGTCTGGGTTTCTCCAGCTAAAACTAGTCTCAGTCAACTTATCATTCATTATCAATTTAAGGTAGAGTCTTTTTAGTTTTTGATCAATCATTGAACTAACTGAACAACAGAGTCATTTGTATGAAGGCGTTCCCAGGATCGTCCTTTTAGTTCAGCCAGTTAATTCACTCAGATGACATCATCATTTCTGAACAACTTGACACCAGGTAGTGATGTCACAAAAAAATCAGTTAAAAATAGAAAAATAGGGGCCGGGACACCAGACATGATGAATAGAAATGTTCTCTATTGAAGGTCAAACACTAATGGATTGTGTGTCTGTGCTCCTCTCGTCATATTCCTTCACAGGGATGTTAAATTTATCATCCGATCTTGTGCCATTGTCAGTTATATATATAACGTACATGCAGGCGTTACTGGCCCATAAAGAAGGATAAACTGTTCAAAGTGGATTTACAAAACATGTCCTACACATTCGCCCTCCTGATACCATAACACTGATGTTGTCGTGTTCATGCTGGCAGCTGCCAACCAGCTGCTTGCACGTCCACCTTCATTATTTTGATCCTTCCACAACTGCTGAGCCAAAAAGAAAAGAGTTTCATTGTTAATCAGTTAATCAGTAGAATAACAAAGTGTGAAAGATGATTTTGTATGAGCCCGATGACAGTGATGACTGACCCATGGTGGTTTCTTCCTGTGCTGATTAGATACCAGCCTGCTGTCTCTCTGTTTCACTGAGTGTGAAATACACACATACTTTAGGAGGCGAGACTGGGTTCAGGCACCCGCGAGATATCGAACTCTCTGTAACATGGATTTCATAGTTTGCAAGACTTTTGTACACATAATTAAAAAGTAATGCATATAATAATACACACAAACTAATTTGTTGATTTCTGTCAGAATTAAAATTAAATGCTACTATCTAATTTTTGTGTTTTTTAGTATTAAGATTTTAATTATTTATTAAATTAAATTAAATTAAATTAAATTAAATTAAATTAATTTAAATTAAATTAAATTAAATTAATTTAAATTAATTTAAATTAATTTAAATTAAATTAAATTAATTTTGTATATATATATATATTGTGAATATTCATATGTAAAACACATTGGACTGCCTTTTTTTATGTCTGTGAAGGAAATAATAAAAATCATATTAACATTTTTTATTATCTCTGAGACTCTAATTTAGATAAAAGGACAAAGAGCTCTTTAAGCAAGACGTTTTGTGGGGACAAGGTAAAAGCAAATTCACAGTACAACTGTTGGAAAAAGGGGAAAAAAAGAGTAATGTAAAGCTTCTCTTTTTTTTGTTTTTCATTTAACTTAAATTCTATAATTTTGGATCAAAATTAAAACAGTTACACACTCTTGCATAATGAGAATTTACTTTGCTTTAGGCTACTGTAGACATACATAACAGTGCTAATAAATGAATAAATAAAATAGGGTATACACTCTTTATAAAATGTCATTCATTAGAATACGTGGTGTCTTAAAACAGCAACGCTACAATCACTTTTTCTAAAATATCTCACTATATTTAGCATCTCACTTGTGTGCCAAGCGTACAAAAGCCTCCACTATTTTCCCACCACATCAGCATACATAATGCGGGTGCCACATGGGCAGTGATCAGAGATAGCATTACACACCCTCTGAGGCATTTCCTGTGGAGTTTCCTGCTTTCTTCACGACTTCATGTGCTAATGTCCATTAATCCTGGCAAACCCTCGACAGCTCTTTCTGTCTCAGGCTCTGGTATCACAAAGGCTCTCTCTCTCACACAGTCGTCGCTCCGAACTGAAAGCAGCAGACCGGGGGGCTCCCAGTATTTCACAGCCCGATGGTGGAGATAAGCTTTCTAATGAGTGTAGGTGTACTTGCAGATGCTTGTGCGTGCATGTATGAGAGATCTGCCATGTATACAGCTCAGCCCTAGGGGGAAAAACTGTCTGGGAAATAATAAAACTGATGCCAAACTGTACAAAAATCTGTGTCAAAAACGTCTGGAAACGAGTGCTAATCCAAACGGATGTATTGAGGTTAAAGACATGGGGGCATGAGCTAAGCATAGTGTTTGAACCTGCAATGCATTTTGTTCTGTATTGCAATGCCTGCAAGGCTGTGTTAAAGAGTTTCTCTAATCTAATCATATCTAACAAAGTTTCAGTCAAGTCTACAGTGATTTTTATTATGGCTGCCCTCATCTTTCTCTCGCCTTTGTTTGTAGGAGAGCAACATTTCTTTCTCTATTTTTGGCTCCTCATCTGTCACAATGCCTTTTGACACCATGAACACCAGACATCATTTATCTCTAGCGTGACTCAATTGAAAAGCCTTCCTTGCCACGTCTTGTCCTCCTCCTCAGTCTGCCTCAGATAAGGTCGCTCCTTAACCACCTCGCCATACAGTGTTACACAAGTCAGCTGAGTCAGCTGAGTCACACACCAATATAGTGATCGAAACTCTAAAACCAGGCCCACATACCTCTGTCTTTCAAGGAAAACCAGCAGTGATTGATGATGGATAACTGCAGAGATTTAGATGTTTGAACAACATATAAGTTGTGTTTCTGCATCGTCGTTACGGCCGTATGTGTTCCCAGTAGCTCTGCCCAGGTGTGCTGCGTTGCTCAACATGGTGCACTGGCTCCTGTGCCAGCAGCAGAAGGGAGGCCTCTGGCGTGGCGACTGCTGGTCTTGCTGCCTCTCAGTTTATAGGATTTTGTGTTGTCTTGTTCATATGTCTTTATGTTAATAAATCCCATGGATTTGATTGTTTTAAAGGTGTCTTCTGTGCTTTATTTGGGTCAGTGGTGGAGTGTTGTTTGCCCCATAGGGCTGCCCAAGATTGGGGGGTAACATTCGTCTTCAATAGGCCCTTTTCACAGCAGCCACTTTGACATGTCATAGCAGGATAAACTTAAAATGAATTATGGTCCCAATCTATTTAGTGTGTCACAGCTATTCCAGTGAGCCAGCAGGCACAATGCCAGTATCCTGGCCCACCTAAATGGAACAGTTAATGTTATTAATTACACCTTGTGTTTATGACATGTCAAAATGGCTATAAAACATAACTAATATTCAAAAGGTCACAATAGGATGTGCTCTGTCATGCTTTACAGTAATAGCCTACTTGCACATCCCCGTTAAAACAAAGGGCTCCTGTTCCAAATGTTTTTTGCATATGCAGGACTTAAAAGCATTTTACTAGCACATTAAGCAATGATTTCTTGTACTTCTTATACAATTTGAATAGCAAAGTGATTTTCTTGGCCTTAAGTGTAGCTATTCAGCGAGCTACAAACACTTCAAATAAAAGTTTAGGACAATAGTTGATACCATAAACAATAGGCTAGCTAGTTGGACTGAAATAAATAAACTTATAAAGTTGTATTAGTGACACATTAGCCTTGGTTAGCAGTAAACAGATAACAGACAAACTAAATTAACAAATCAACTTTTATAAAACATCTAAAAAAAAAGAGTAGGCTACCTACAGATAATGCTAACATAAAGTAGATAAAAGATGACACAATGGTGGATGAAACCATAGATAAATGTAGCCTATAGGCTGTCTATGGATGTAACAATGACAGTTAAACTGTTACTATATGGAACTGTGTCAGCAGTGGTTGCTACGAGCAACAGAATGATCAACAGCAGAAAAGAAACGTTAATAACATCCAATTTTTTCATAGAAATGGCAGCAAGTGCTGTAAACAATGACCTTCATAAAGACGGGTATAGGCCTACAAATGGATGACTATGGCAGGAAATGACAACTCATGTGCCTGCGTTATCAGACGTGCATAAACATCGTTAAACGCAGGAAATATCTATCTGAAAGTCAGGAAGTCATTTTGTATGTCTCACAGTCCCAAGTCATCTGAGATAAATGCCTGTTTTGAACAGCACATCAGGAAATGATGTTGCAGAGTGTTGCATGATACGACAAGGCACTATAGGTGACAACCAAATTACACTAATTTCATCAGAATTTCCTTTATTTTGGAAAAGCACACAGAAATGCAGGACGCTCAAATTCTTACATAAACAGCAGTTGAACCAGATTTCTATATTTTTAACTAATAACAACTGTATATGTCTCTGTTGAGTCACAACCAGTATAGCAGTTTGTTTTCAGGCTACTCAAGGTTTATGACAGCAACCTTCTTACTTGAACTCAAAACTATTTGGACTAACTGAAACTGGCCAGGCATGCCCATACACGTCTGGGGAAAAACAGTTATTATCCAACTATAATTTCTTTCACTGGAGGACGAAAAATTGACAAGCTGAGAGGACAGACAAGTTTGGCATTGTTTGTCTGTTCGGCTGCTATACCTGAGGGGAAATCCTTATCACTTTCAGGATTTCAGCGGTTTCAGTTGACAATGAAGTCATCCTGCTGTGAGAAAGATGATATCGTATGGGGAGGCTGCGGGGCCAAGCCTATCCCCTGTGGGACAATCATTTAGGCCGCAACCTCACCAGAGTGCCAAAAGGTATTACTCACCACAAAGCATGAGACGTCACAATGTGAAGGAAGGGTCATTTTTATTATCGATACTGTCCACATAAAGTGATTTGGTTCTCTTACATGAAAACACAAGCTGGAAACTGTGACATTATTATTTCATTTCAGTATTTCTCAAGATTACAGGGAAGTGTGAAGTCAATAGGAAGGAGGTGCAGTTCTCCATCCCCATGGGCTCCTCACAATGACCCAGTTTCCAATGAAGTGATCACAGACACGTCCTGCCCCTACACTGTGTGTTTGTGCCCTATATGAGGCTATTAATAAAGACGAAAGGACTGAGTGTGGTTTTGGGTTTCTTTTACTTTCTGTTAGCATGCAGGGAGGTTAATTACTGTTACCGTAAATGTCATTGTGACAAAAAAAGAATCAACTTTCCAAGGTATTACATTTAAAGCAACATGATCTCCGCAGGGACACCTTTGAGATGTCTGATAAAAAAAAAATTGTATTATACTTTCACTTCTCAGACCCAGAGTTGCACACTGGTTCTTAGATAGATGTAATATGTTTTTCACTTTCCTTAAAGCCCCCAAATGACCACTTAGAGTCACTTATTATCACATTATAACACATTGTAACAGTGATTATAATGCATTATAAACAGATTATAATGTATTACAACAATGGGAATTAAAATGATCCTTGCAAAGTGTCATTATGACGCAATTATTACATGTTATGATACTTGACCTTATAAGTCATTATAAAATGCTTTATAATTCGTTATGATTATTGTTATAAAGCATATGAACATTATAATATTAACATTTATGCAATAGACATATATTTATTATATATGTGTATATCTGGAAAAATATATCAAACATATATGAAAGTGGCCATTTTAGCTATATTTTAAAATATATCTGTATAATACATACTGTATATGCATAATTAGGTGACTTATATGTACATCCCATCTATACGCATATATGTGTGTGTTAGCAACTGTCTGTAAATCCTGCAAGCACCTTCAGGTACTAATTTTTACACAGGTTTCTGTGTCACCTTCAGCCAACTAATGGAGATAAAGTGAAGTGAAGGTTTAAAGCGTAAAACAACATGTTATGGGCCCAGTGTGGAGACTGTAGCGTAAACAGATGATGTGTCAGTCTGTGTTGTTTGTAGCCTGCAGATAACATTGGGATGGGAATTTCTGAAGAGGGAATTCCACTCATACCAATACCTTTTACATTTTTTTACGTTATGCTATGTCATCTTTGTGTTTGGACTTGTTTTCCACTGGGTTCTGCAGTTTTTATAGGAAGGGTATGTGCCAGAAAACTGCCCCGTCTCCATCAGATATCAATAGACATACTCTAAGTCGGACTATGTGTAGTAGCCTAATATTACAAACAGAGTGAATATTAAATATTGCAAGACCCATGGCTTTCATGATTTTTCGAGTGCATTTTCCAATTACGGTTATTTCAGTCACCTTTAAAGCACTTTGATGAACCTGATGCTAAATAAAGTTTGATTTAAAGGAACAGTTTGTAACATTTAGGGGGATCTTTAGGGGAATGGGAGCATTCTGGGGCGCGCCACCATTTTTGGAGGGTATAGCGTAACGACAGCGATTCGAGAAACTGAGCGTCACGACGCCCACTCCACATTTGCATAAAGTTAAGGGCTAGTCTACTTTATGTAAATAACGGGCGTCCGACGCGACTCGCCGCCTCTCGAAACTCCCAAAAATCTTTTAAAATAAACGTTGTCGATCCAAAATAAAGACAGATTCAGCAACTCCATCGCTTAATTCTCGCCTCAAATGTTCTCAGAAACACATTTCGGTGAACTATTTTCGTGAAATAAGAGAAGAAAGTTTCCAAACGAGCCTCCGTACTGTTTCCGGTTTGATAGCTGGGAACAGCAGCCCACGGAGGGAAAACGTTCGTCCAATCAGGTGGGGACAGCCTGTGTCTAGTGACAGCCCACCAAGCGTCCAATGCTGGGAAGCGAGGCGTCCCCTCGTGATAAAAAAACGCCCCTGTGGACACTTACCATAACTCTCTGCAACTTCACGCTAGATGCCGCAAAAATCCACACTGCACCTTTAATTTAAGTAAATAAAGATGTTTTTTTCAGTGCCTGTAATAGACCTAAAGCTAGTATTTTTCTTTAGCAATTAGCTAGTACACTGAGGGCAACTCTGGACCACTAGAAGTAACATTATATATCTCAAAGTCTAATTGCAGACTCCCCCTCTCATCTCACATCAGGTGATATCGATCCGCCCAGTGACGTCAGTGTAATGATGACGTAATGTGATTGAAGGTTTTTACCACCGGACCAACAGGACAAACGAGGACACCGTGTTGGAGCTGGAGAACTTGCCAAGTGGGTCAACGTGAGAGCAGTTTAGTGAAGTGTGAAAGGAGAACTTTAATAATGAAGAAGGACTTGTCTCCATCAGCAGCAGCAGCAGCTATACGAAGAGCTGCTCATGCGCTCTCTGCGAGGACGTCGAAGGAAAAGAGTGAGTGATAACTGTCTACTGTCGAGCCCACTTTCTCTGTGTGTGTGTGTAATGAACAGGCCCACTGCACAGCATGCAATGCATCCAATGCAGCAGGTGTGCTTGTTGTGCTGCAACCTGCAGGCCAGACTCCTGGATAAGAGTGATGATTGCTGACAGATGCATGCTGAAAGAAGATAATACAGGGATTGATGGAGGAACAGGTTGCATAAAGGTTGCATAAAAAGACACAGGGCAGTGAAATTAACTCTTGATTATGAGATGGCAGCCAGGTGTGTGTGTGTGATTGACAGGATCATGCTGTCATTATGGTCCTGTGATGGTGAGACATGATCAACTTTGACCCTTTTGGAAAATTGTTCTTGCATAACTGGAGCATCATCTTATGAAACACTTGTTTTGATCAAATATTGATGTTGTTGTCTGGACACAACTGCAGAGGAGGGATCTTTGGCTGTGATTGCAGCTGTTTTTGATTCCCACACAGAATCAATTAAGAGATTATTTATATTGAACAGGTTTTTAGTGTTTATGTTGTTTTTTATGATTATTGAATTTTATGTTTTGAAAGTGCTTGTGGGGCATAACATAATTTTAGAGAATGAAATGTTGTATGATTTCAGGTATTTTAGGGTTTTAGAAAATCTCGCACAAACAAACAACAATGTCCTGATGGAGGTCCTTGTTGACCGAAACGTTGAATAGTAAAGCAGAGAAAAGTGTGTGTGGGTGCAAGTCATTTTTTTTAAAAAGTACATATTGGAGGGGATCTACTTCCAGCACCACAAACAATTTTGAGAATGTGCATGTTTTCCTCTCCTTGTTGTCAGGACACACTAGTCATGATTGACAGTTTCAAATCGTCCTTTTTTCTTTTTTAAAACTTGGACAGACTTCAGGATGTTATTCAACAGCAGCAGATGGAGGAAGGAGCTAGAACTGAACAGTTGTTTTGGCATTCACACTTCAGTCTTCTCAAGGAGATGATTAATGCTGAATGTCAACATAAAAACACGTATAAAGTTTAGTGTCTATGATTGACAAGGCCTTTTTTCTCACCATGACTTCCACTCCTGCTGTTGCACACTGAATTACAGCTACCCTATACGATATCCAAAGCATTAATATAGCAGTAAACAACTATTTGCTTTAAAGATATAGAGGAGTAACGTCAACCTGAGCAGAGAATGAAGTCATTCCCCCGCATATTTGCCAACCTTGAGACATTCAAAAGAGGGAGGATTACATAACCAAATATCAAAATAATAAGTACACTGCAACAGCATTTTTATGTTGAATAGGCCTGCTTTTAATTTTACTTTTTATTCTCAGGAAAGAAAACTGAATAATTCACCCCTCTGGTGTGAACTTCTGGTATAAACGAGGCTAATATTCATCCGTTTTTATGTATTTTTCTTCCTGCTTGGGTATTTCTTTCTCTTAGTACTCTCTATTTCTCTCTCCTTCTCTCACTTACTGAAAGTCCTTTCAGACACAACGCGACAACGCCACCACTGCAGTCTGAAAGCCATTATTTCCAATGGCTTGCTCCACGCCACGAGGGCTTTTCGCTGCGTCCAGTGCTATTGACTGCATCCAGCAAAGCCAAACTTGGGCGCTGCACGCTGTGATGTGCGGCGAGCGTAGCTTAAACCGCATTGTGTCGGTCACAAAGCGTATATATATCTATGGTCGCGAGCAGCTCTCTTCCGCCAGGAAACGACACTTGGTGTAGCTGTATTGCCGTCCTGGTGGAAACAACAGGGCTTATACACTTTACACACAATTTTGAGGCTAAGGTGTGTCTGTTTACTTAGTTAGTTGGATGGCAGGTTCCTTCCTCACAGTTAGAGAAGGATGGCAGGTGTTCTTCCCACTTGTAAATCTCGTGAGAACGTAATCTGAGATTGGACGACCTTAGCACCATCAACCCCCCCCCGGTGTGCCACCCTGTAACGTAAAACCCAGGACAGGCCAGACTCTCCTCTCATGTCCTGTCAGTCGTTTGGTCGTGCTGATTTACTGTCTTCCGCTTGTCTTCTAATGACATTGTGGCTCTGGGTTCATATAGCATGTGGTTGTAGGAGCTTGTTTTTAACCCACGGCAGTAGCATGGATGACTTTGGTGCACTCATGCATGTTTCCCTCACAATGAACTGTAATAACTTTGATTCCTTAACTTTATCATTAGGACAGAATGTTAATTTGTCAAACACTTTGATTTATGACCAAATACCTGCCAAACTAATGACATTCCCATCAACCTCAGCTGTGCCTTGTGTTTAGTGCTAATTAACTCATGTTTGCAGGCTAATACACTAAACTAAGATAGTGAACATGGTAAGCATTACACCTGCTAAACATCAGCATGATAGCATTGTCATTGTGAGCATTTAGCACAAAGTACAGTCTCACAGAGTCACATAGGCTTTGTCTCGTGTGAAATACAAAAGAGTCAGTCAAATATTTCCAAATATCTTTCCATGTTATTAGGATATCCATTCTGTGGAGGTGACGGATGTCCTTGTGTGTCATTCAGTGGGCAACCTCCGGGTCTGAAAAGTGAAGCCAATGCGGAAGTGCCTTAAACTTGCATTCTTTCTACTAGCCAGCAGGGGGCGACTCCTCTGGTTGCAAAAAGAAGTCTGATTGTATAGAAGTCTATGAGAAAATGACCCTACTTCTCTCTTGATTTATTACCTCAGTAAACATTGTAAACATGAGTTTATGGTCTCAATCGCTAGTTTCAAGTCTTCTTCAATACAGCATGATGTTCATTTAGTAAATGATGGTCCCCTTTAGAGTCAAATAGACCATAAAGCAGGGGATGCTTTAGGGCGTGGCTACCTTGTGATTGACAAGTCGCTACCACGGTGTTGTCCGGTCTGGGAGTTGTTTTCATCTTACATCTTTAACTCGTTCACAGTGTGTTTTCAGTTCATGAAAGTTAATTGTACCGTATTGGTCGGCAAAAAAAATATCTTATTCAGCGATTGTCATGTCACTTCTGGTTGCAAAAAAACAAGATGGCGCCAGCAAAAATGCCACAAACCAATGGGTGACGTCACAGTGACTACGTCCACTTCTTATATACAGTCTATGGTACCATTGCCTCAAACAGCCATTTTTAGGCCTACTGTACTCCTCTTTGTCACATGGTAGTAGTGGTGACGGCTGGTCAGGTTCCTGATGAGCTGCAGCTGTCAGGTAGCTTTCTCTCTCTCTGTCTCCTGACTGATGTTTTTACTGGAGGTCGTTCAGACGGATGCCTCCACAGGATGTCTTTGGACCCGCGCTGTATCACGTTTCTCTCCCTTGAAGTTTATCTTAAATCACTCCACAACCTGCCCTATATATGTTATATTGAGGTCCAGGTGGCGTGCAACTGTACAGCACTCGTTGTGTGTTTGATGGTGATAGTATATTTATAGTGTGTAATATGTACTTGCCTGTGTTTAATGATTATATACCTGCCGTCCTGATGTCCAGTGTCATCCAACACTTTTATCTCTCCTGCCTAAAGCAGCTCCAGATAGCATGCAGAGTTCAAACGCACTGCATGCGGAAGAGAGCTGACTGTGCTTCCATATGTGACATGATACATGTCTGCAGTACTTTTTGTGAGACGGATACTACAAAGCACAATGAGATTGGAAGGAGAATTCACAAGAAAATAATGAATGGTCGGATTTATTTTAAGAGACAAACAGGAAACAACTCTATTGTTTCCATATCTTCTGTTTCAGTTCATTGCCGCCAGTTTAATAATGGGATTTGCTGAATCTCCATTTTCTACCGACGGCTACCTTTTAGTGTTTTGAACCCCTCCCTGATAAACTGTTGGCGTTGAGAGATGTGATATCCCCCTGTTTCCCTAATCTCTGCTTGAGGCTGGAGCTGAGCCCTATATGCCTGCAGGAGAAGGGCAGTGAGTCTTTGTATGGGGGGGTCATGATCTTTCACCTGCTGCTGGCAGCCCCCCCTGCTGGGAGGTCACATGTAGGAGCTGGAGCGTGAAGGAGTCGACAAGAGAGGGGGGGAGCAAAGGAGGATGGGAAGAGAATAAGATGGCAGAGGAGGAAGTTAATAGGAACAGAAACTTATTTCTGTGTTGTTTTACCTTCAACACCTAGGTTGTGTCTAGAAGGTAACCCGCAAAATCTGATCTGAAATCTGCAAAAACTACCAGACGAACTGTCTTAACCTTAACTATTCGAGATCAATGCCTAACCTTAACCATCTCACGAGTTTCCCCAACTTGTGTGTTCCCTTCTTGACTTGACCAAACACTTGTATATAACTCAAAGCAATGATGTAGGAGCGTATGTTGGGTTCAAAGGTGATGAGCAAAATGGACTGAATATCAACAATCAGGGTTCAACATTGATGTCTTTTTTCACTTGCCGGGCCCAGAAATGTACTTGCCCCAAAGTGAAATTTTACTTGCCCCTATACGAATTGTTTTATTCATTAGCGGTTATCAAATAACAACAAAGACCAAAGTTAATTGTCATGTTTAATCTTTATTTAAATTAATGAATCTAGAGTCTAAAATCCTGTTCCAGGATAACTGAAATGCTCGCTTTGTCTTTCTTGCGAGTTCCTATTCGTTACTACACATGTGCAACTCTCAACAGAGATGGAAAGGAAGCGAGAAGGCTCACTCCTTAGCTCCTTCCATCATCAGCTCTGGAGAAAACAATATGTTTGATTATTTTTTTTTTACCATTTGCCTGATGGGGCAAGTGAGTCGCTAGTAAGACGAGCAGAAATAAGATCGTCTTGCACTCCTGAGAAGCCGCCACATTATAGTACAGCTATCATCACCTCGCTTTGTCTCAATCAGACAACCCTGGTTTCAGCTGCACAGCTGAATGACCTTTTCCTGCTTGTCATACAGGAAAAGGAAGTGAGCTGTGCTAACAAGCAGGGCATCCAGCTTTAAATTTAGCTTCTTCACAGATAGCCTACATACAGGGTGCACACTACTTCACAAAATCCCTGCATTGTGTGAGGCGTAAAAGTTTGCTCTATAGAGGTGTTGTTAACCTTTTTAGTGGAAAGTGTGTCAGAAGCCGCAGCGCCACCCTTCTATTAAAAGCTTTTCATCCAGAACTTGTCAGCATTACGACACGCACTGCCGCCTCTATCAGAGATTAAAACACCCAACATTTTCTCAGTACCTGCGTGATTGGAGATGCAAACAATATACCGCCGATCTGGGACGACATGCAAAGCGTGCCCTTTCACATGCAAAGCTGTGTGGCAGCCACACGAGGTGCAGCCTGGCATCAGAGATAGAAATGCGAGGTCATACCGTGTTTCAGCATCTATCTGGTTGAATGCATTAATCTGTCACTAGGTGCAAATAATGAAAGATTTCTTTGTTGAAAACACATTTTTGGTCAGTAAGCAAGGTGGTTTATCTGGGCAGGTTCTGATCATCTCTTGTTTATATCATGTTTTAATAATGTTCCCTTGACGATGGATGAGCTGCTGTGACCGCTGCTTCCTGTTATAATTTCCAAGATTCACGGTTTGTTGCCTCTGTGTGCGTGCATGACAGAGGACAAAAGGTTGATGTTGATATCACCATGTGTTTCCTGTTATACACTAAGGCGTGTGTGTGTGTGTGGTTGCCCGTGGGTCTGCAGGTCCAGCCCATATTTCCGCGGCCCAGACTGGAGCAGCAGCAGAAGGACACGCAGAGACCTGCTCCGCGCTGCACGGGAATATTTTTAGGACTGTTGTGTTACTGTGAGACAGGCTGTTGGAGGAACTTCCTCTTCAAAACCCACTTTTTTCCAGGTCTTGGATGCTGTATTGTCTACACAGGCTGTTCTATTCATAGTGTATATAACTATATAAACAGCATTATAGTAGTGTTTACAGACAGTGACGTTGTAACCAACACCTGCAAGTAAATAGTTCACTGAGATTAGAGGATGTGCGATTCTCTCCAAGTGAAAAAGGAGATTGTCCTCCGTCATGACTTGATCTAGATGTGAAACCAACATAACCTCCTTGCTTTGGGGCTAAATACAGATAACCCACATAGGGAACCTTGACCCGGTCTGTACTGACTCACATGTACACACACACACAGAATCATCCTGAGGTGGTCATCTAGCCAGAAGCAGGGGGAAGATTAGTGTTGACCGTCATAGAGCACTCATTATTTATTCATCGTGAATTAAAGTAGGATGCAGAAGAGCAGTGTGCATGGATGATTTTTGAGGATTTCCACAGATTCTTTTCATTAGATTTTAGTTGTTATGGTGATCGTTGAGTTAAGTCTTTCAGTCTCAAGGCCGGCTTACTGTGCACAAAAAATGGGAGCTACAAATTTTAAAATGTCATCTTATACCCCCAAGATATGAGTGAGTTTTGTTTCCATGGTGATAATGTTGACAGCACCACTGTGAACCCAACAAACTCTGCTTTCTTGTCCAGCATTAGTCCCACAAAACAACAAATACTTTCAACACTATTTAATCAGACGTCCTTCTTTTCTTTTTTATAAATTATTCTGAAGTTGCTTTTGCATCGTGTATCATATTTTTCAGCCCATTTTGTATGAATGCCACGATAATGCTCAAAGCATTTAGCATTCGGCCGCCTTTCCTGCTTTTGGCGTTTCATTTGTACACAATGTAGTCTGTGTCAATATGCTACTCTCAATGCTAGTGACGTAGAATAAAAGGCGATTATAGTGGGCGGGTGGGGAGGTGGATGGGTCCAACAAATGCACAACTGTTTTCAACACTGTGTTTTGTTTTGTAAGTTACGTTGGTGACATTTGTCATGTTTTTGTAGTAATGTTTGTGACGTGTTTTCCGTACTGATTATGCATTGTTTCCGTACATATTTTACTTAGTTCACTGTATATACTTATTTTAAGCCCAACCATGAAGTTTTTCCTAAACCTATAAGTGTTTTTTTTGCCTAAACCTAACTGTGGACGTTGGCGTAGTTTTGTTGCGTGGCATACAAATGACACACAAAAAGCGGCGTACAAATATAATGCGTCCTCATGACACGTGGAATGTCATCCTATGTATACACCTTCCTGTGAGACCATGTGTATTTTATATCTTGTTTCAACCTTTTTGACGCTTGTGTTGACAGCTGGATTTTTTCTTATTTACTACGGTCACTATTTTTTCCTCTGTTACATTTTTTCCATTACTACTACACTGACTTTTCTTTGTACTGTCTTGTACTTTCTGTTGAGGTGAACAGCGAGGAGTTTTTTAAATCTACTATTGTTGCTCATAAGGCTTCTTTATATATTAAAAAAACATCATATAAAAAGGACTCTTATAAGTCCCCTTTAATATAGTCTAAATGTAGACCGCTCTGTGCAGCTGATGGTAGCATTTAAATTTGATGTCATTTTCCGGCTCCGTGCAGAAATGACTCGGGTCATCCCAGGTTTTCAGGTCTGTGGGAATGTGTCTGTGTTTCTGGTTTAAATCAGATGAGCTGAGACATTTGGATTCCCAGGGGGCACAATGAACCCGACCCGAGCTGTCAAAGGAGCACATATGAAACCTGCTGATTACATACACACATCATGCATCCACTTCAGACGTGAAATGAAGCGTGTGTGGGCATAATTGTGCACATGCACTATATGTCACGACCCATCCTGCGCGTCTGATAACACACCGGCGTCTGTATTTGTTCAGCAGATAAAAACATTCCAGCAGACGTACCTATAGGCTGGGATTTAAGTGCATGATGTGTTCTCTCAAGCGTTTTCTATACTACTAACCACCACTTAAAGTGCTTTAGAGATCTGCTGTAAAAACATGTTTCCAGTAATTACAAGGTTTGTGAGGAGGGCAGGGAAAGTTTGGCCCACTGACTTTAACATGTAAAATGGTAACCTTAGAAAAAGGTTTAATGCATGCTTTCAGAATAGTTTTTAATACCCGCCTGGTTGAACAAGAGCTGCTCTTAAGAGAAGGATTACCAAGAATTAGATTTGTTGAATGCTAAACACTCAACCATGTAATACAGTGTGAAAATGTACAAAGCTTGTAATGCAATTGCTATATAATTGCATTGTATTTGCGTGTGTTTTCTTTACATATTCCTTTATTGTTTTTAAATGTTTTATCAACCCAATACCTCTCGGAACTTCTGCCCTTAAAGGGGAGCTCTTACGCTGATTAACCACTAGCTGCCACAAGTATAAAACAACGAAATCTCAGGCCTAACTATCAGCGGTCGAGTTGCATTGTGGGTAATGTAGACACCAGGTTTTGACTTTGAATGTGAGGAATAAAAAAGACTGGTTCTGCTACATCAAAGCTAAATTGGTGGAGCGCTCTTTTAACACCTATTTGTTGTAGTGAATCTGAACATTTTGCAAAAACTGGACGATGCAAAGTTTTTAACCAACAGCAACTTTTCGCTTGTTGTGTTCACTCCACCGGCTCGGAGAAGTGTTTGCCCATGCACTTGCCTCTCCCAACTCCTTGCAGGTTGTGGCCGTGTAAACTAAAGGCTAAAAGGTTGAAGGTCAGGGGCACGGTGAGACTGAAATACTCCTGCTCTGAATGCAGCAGGCTAATTCCAGATAGCACGAAAGGAATCCTAATAGTAGTGGCTATATATGGGAGTGCAGGTCGGCTGACGCACTCACTTATTGTACTGACGCTATCACTGCCCGCTAAGGGTCTGTAAACATTATGAAGGGCTGAATGTGGTGTTTTTTTGCTGAGTGTGGCCCAACTCACCGGACAGTGGAGAGTTAATTCTGTATAATAATGGCATCTAAACACACCTGCTGATCAAGCAGCTAAATGTGGCCCTTTGTCCTTTTTGTGCGTTACCCTGCTGGTGGTTCAAGGTTCAATTTATTCATCCATAAAATCATGGACATTACATTGCTTCCCATCTAATCAACCGATACTCATTACAGAGCATAACATAGATTAAAGACCTATAAAAGCCATATATATTAAAAACAACATAAAACATATTTATTCCACAATTATATTCTCGTAATATGTATGTACGTAATACGTGTGTGCTCGTAATATACTGTATGCTCTTGGATATTTCACGTATTAATGCTGTGGTTATTTTAGTACAGTTTAACTTGTGTGAAGGAAGCAATGCAGAGTTTTCTCTTTTTGATTGTCTGTGGGACGCGAGTGAATCCGCTCTCAAAGCATTGTGGGATAGCAGACGATGTGAGACTTACGTGAGACTTACTTTTTTGCAGATGATGATGAAATTTGCCTGGAAGATCTGTCGTGTTTTGCCAAAAAAAACTGAAGAAGTTTAGCCTTGTGAAGAAGATTATTTTTGTTCTTACTTTGATCCCTCTTTGTATGTCCTTTGCCTCCAAGATTACAGGTGAACAAGATGCGGTGCTTGATGCAATGTTAAGTAAATTATTGGAGAAAGTCGTAGGTTGCTTAATGACAAATCTACTGGCCAGCTTGTATGGAATAAGTGGTGGAGGCAATGTTACCTAATTCGTTCTCTTCCAGTGGGATCCATCTACCTCGCCGCAGCTTTACCATGACTACTAAAGTTAGTCTATCTCATCATTATAATGCAATTACATCTTTTTTCTTGTGTGATAGAGCAGCTTTAAGCCAAGTTCCCAAACTCCATATTGAGAACTGACCCTCATGGGACTTTTTTTTACTCACTTCATCAAGTCACTCAGTGAAACAGCCCTGTAACGATCCATCGCATGATTACTACGGGGGGGGTGGGGGGGGAGAAGAAGAAGAAGAGGAGATAAGAAGGAGAGTGCCAGGATGGGTCAGGGGTCACCAGCTCACCATAATGGATTCCTTGCTAAGTATATCAGATTGGTGAAGTGGGAAACTATGCAGGGTTGAATTTTGCGGTAGAAAATAAATTCCTCTAGTTTTATTTAGATATCCCCTCAGCTCTACATCGGCAGTGGGAATCTGTTGATAAAGTGCGAGGGCGAGGAGGTTGGGAAGAGTGACCCCCCTGAGATTGGTGGATAGTCCTACTCTTACTTTCACAATGAGCTCTTTCCATTGTGTGATTATTTTTTTAAATTCTGAAATAATTTCTGAAATCCCCTCATGTTCCTGTCTCCCAGGGCGGGTCAGCCCCTGGTTAACCTCAAACCTGAGATGTCATCAAGTATAAATAAGACAGATTAAAGTCTGATGACTGAAAATAAAGCTGTGGGAGTGACATCGGGGGAATTTAGTTGGGAGATTATACTTTCTGTTTCAATTACTCATAACACTTTCAGTATTTGGTGGTAATGCACAAGATGCCACACTAATTACATTTCCCAGTAACGAGTGACACACATGCCAACCCTACCGTTATCACAACCTGTCTCTGGCACTGTACAGCATGTATAGGCCTTAAAAAAGCTGTTTAATTGTTGGAAATAATGGTTGTTAGAGCGCAGTGGTGGCGTTGTCGCGTTGTGTCTGAAAGGGCCTTCAGTAGGAGAGAAATGCAGGTGCAAAAAATAAATGAATGGCTTTATTTGATCGAGATAGTGATAGTCTTGTAAGGGGCGGAGAGAGGGTACGACATGTAGTAAATGGCCGAGGGTTGGTACGTGGTGCATGGGGCGCCTGCTCTACGAGGTGAGCTACCGGGGAACCCCACTCCTCCCTATTTATGAGGTCTCAAGATTGGCAAGTATGACGAGTGATGATGCGACATCATTTGGTTTGTTTTCATCGCCTCACATCTTAGAAGAACCCTCACTGCTTGCAAAGAAATAACAATAAACATTGGATGCAGTTATCATTTACAGTATACATGTAACTATATTACACGAAATACAATCAATAAGTTGTTTTAATAATTTTGAAATGGGTAAAAAGTGCAATACTGGCTAGTCCATTGCACTTCATTTGAAAAAGAAGTGCAAAATCCAAACAAGTAGTCACCCATCTGTTGTTTATGGTGCTACTCATCATGATACAGTTCATTTGGGAGAGAGTTTTTTCATATATTCACTCTACCTTTTCAGTAATGTTTTTTAGAATACCAGAATTGAATTCTTGCACCGACTGGTGCTCCACTTCTGTGTGCTAAATAACGAGGTTGAACCAGAATGTGAATGTGTGCCATTGTCGGCCTCAGCAGCGCCGCTCTCCTCCTCCCAGTGTCCTCCCCAAGGCCCCGTATATGTGGCTGGCTTCTTTCCTCCCTGATTTTGTTATGTCTACAGTGAGTCCCCCCCCCCAAATACACGACACTATTCCTGGCCTCCATTCGTTTTAATGTACATGTTAAAGAGGGCAAGAGACGAGGAGCGGATGAGAGTCGGGCAGCCTATTTAATGCTAACAAAAATAAAAGCTGTGGTGAGGAAGTTGGCGAATTGCAACAAACAAACTTACTCTTTTTAAGCTTCTGTATTAAAATAGAGACTAACCAGCTTGTTACCAAAAATATCCCAAATAAATGTACTTTTTGGGCCTCCAGTTGCAAATCTGTTTCCACTCTTCTCATTTGCTGACTGGTGTTTTATAGCAACATGCTGAGTGGAGTGAGCAGCTGTATTTGGATGTCGCCAAGGGCTGTACCAACTCAAACAGACCAACTGTGCATGCTGGAGGGGTGTGTGAAGTGTGCCTTGTTTGTGTGGACCTATAGCTCGCATACTTGTACATCATTTGTTTCTTGGAAACAGTCAGGTAACCAACAACAGGTTGTCAAAGGCGTTGTAAACTTTATTGGGGCAGTGGAATGAGGATATGCTGTTTTATCACTTGTTAATATCCAAAGCACTAAAACAATAATGGTTATGTTGTAAATGTATGAGGTAACCTATTCCTGAAAACTAATGTGTGTCTGCTGACGTGACGAGTTAAGGACGACTCAGCAGAATAGATTGTACAGCTCTTCTTTATGACTTGAAGAGCAATAAATGAGTGCAACAAGCAAATGAATGAAAATGCCTTTCGATAAGTAGAAAAACCCAGTCAGTGGGTTTCTGATACAATTTTAAATAGAAAACAAACCAAAAGTATCAATTTCAAATTGATCCGGACTAGCCAAACCGACTATGGCTCGTGAAAGCGTCCTAAGATACAATCAAAACCGGGACCCTCTCATCAAAACGATGCTCTGTAGCACCACTAGTGGTTCAAAACTCCACAGAGTACCTTTTAATAATTAGCTCCAGGAATGAAACCAGCAGTTAAAATGGGGGAATTTTGAAGTCTGACCTGTAGAACACACTAACACACACACACCTGGCCAACCTCCCGCTCCTGACTTAACAGCAGCTCCTATAGTTGTCATCTCCATCGCTGACTGTGTTTAGCAGGTCTGTCAGCAGCGACACACTGATTCTAATAAGGAGAATTCCTCAGAGACGGACGGGAGGATCTGTAAAGCAAAAAAAATTCTTTGTGTATGAGTGCGTGCACGTTAGGATGCCAACACGTCTGTGTGGTAAAGCTTTTTGAGACATTTTTGCTCCACACTGAGCCCATATTGTGCAGAGAACAGTATAGCTATAAGCTGCATCATTGTGCGCTTGTCAATTTGTGTACGCCTAAAGAGAGCAGAGGGGGGTTCTCACCCTAACGATAGCCTGAACAGGCCGCAAACATAAAAGTAATTTATTTCACTGAAAGAGAAAAGAGAGAACTTCCCCCTCCTTCCTCCGGCTTTCTTTTTCTCCCGTGTCCTCCCCCTCATCCAGCTCTCCCACTCAGCAGCTGTTCCTCTCACTTTCCGCCCTCCTTCCTCCACCACCCCACCCTGCTGCACCCCTGCATGCCCCCCCTTCACCCCCACTCCTCCCCCACCGGCCTCAGCAGTGTGATGGCTTTGTTTTATTGTTGTGCAGCGTTCGGCAGGGAAACCCCCGTCTGGAGTGGGGCAGGGGTCCGACCCCCTCTGAACGCCGGGGGTGCAGCGGCGTGGATGCCCAGATAAGCGGAGGATTAGAAAGAGGCGGTTGGACATTTGCTTTCTAAATGAGCTTCATGACATTTTTTAAGCTGTTAGTTTTGGCGCCCCACACCCACACACACTTTTAACACCTGTTTCACATGTGAAACTGAACTGAAAACTAGGGCTGTCAATAGATTCAAATATTTAATCACCATTAATCGCATGATGTCCATAGTTAATCAGGATTAATAGCAAATGAATCACTCATTTTTTTTCTGCTCAAAATGTACCTTAAAGGGAGATTTAAGTATTTAATACTCTTATCAACATAGGAGTGGTCAAATATGCTTGCTTTATGCAAATATATGTATATCTTTATTATTGGAAATCAAAACAATGACAAATATTGTCCAGAAACCCTCACAGGTACTGCATTTAGCATAGAAACTATGCTCAAATCATAACATGGCAAACTGCAGCCCAACAGGCAACAGCTGTCAGTGTGTCAGTGTGCTGACTTGACTATGACTTGCTCCAAAACTGCATGTGATTATCATAAAGTGGGCATGTCTGTAAAGGGGAGACTCGTGGGTACCCATAGAACCCATTTACATTCACATATCTTGAGGTCAGAGGTCAAGGGACCTCTTTGAAAATGGCCATGCCAGTTTTTCCTCTCCAAAATGTAGTGCAAGTTTGGAGCGTTATTTAGCCTCCTTTCCGACAAGCTAGTATGACATGGTTGGTACCAATGGATTCCTTTAGGTTTTTCTAGTTTCATATAATCTATGTATCTTCACTCTAGCCTCACAACTGAGCCCACTACAACCTACAAATCACAAGTTGCATTAATGCCTTAAAGAAATTAGTGGCGTTAAAGCAAATGAGTGTTAATGTGTTATCATCGCTTTGACAGCCATACTGAAAACACATATTTCTGTGCTGAGGTTACAGATTACGCTTTTATTAAAATTATAGTCCAGTTAATTTGTTTAAAGTGAATCCAAAAAATCCAGCGTTACAAGCGTTAGTGTGTTTTACATTTTCTGTAAATATCAGCTCCAGTCTTTATTTTTATGTTTTTGCTCGGCTTACAAAAACATGTATCACATTTCAGCTCCAAGATCTGTCACGCTGCTGCCAAATGAGCCGAAAAATCCCCAGTCAAAGACAGGAAACAAACATCATTTATGTGCGGTGTTGACAAGCGACTGCTTCCTGTACGGAGGAGGAAAATATGTGGAGGGAGCGTAAAATCTGGAGCAGCCTCTATTCCTGCAGTACCAGCCAAAGAGTACATGAAAACACCAAGGATGTGTGTTTATTCTCTAACCACCAATCAGCATGAACACGGTCCTACGGGGGATAGGAAGAGCCCCGGGGTGTGTGGGGTTGAAAGTGTGTTTACTGCAGTGTAGATGATTCTCTCCTTGAATGCCCCATTGCTCGTTTTTGTTGTTGTTGATCCAGTTTCAGCTCATACAGTAGTTATTTGAAGGTTGTTTCCTACTTTTCAACTGAGATTCTATTTACTGATTTTGCAAATCACTGGATTTTAAAGGTTTATGTGTCTTTTCTTGACATTGCTGCACTTCAGACTAACTTTTATCTGAACAACTTTAGAAAAAGTATGAAAGTAAGGTTAAATTTACTTGCAGTTTAAGGCTCTGATCATACAGAGCGTGTTTTTTTGTTTTTGTTTTAGTAGTTAGTATATAATAATAATGTATATATCCCAAAATAGCCCATGCAATATAAGGAATAACCCCATACATTATGACATTATTAAAGACAGACCGAAGAACATGTCTGCTTTCGAATATTTCTCACCGAAGCTTCGAAGTCCAAGAAATGGTATTCGGGACAGCTCTAGTTGCTAGGCAACCACCAAATGAATGCTGACGTTACCTTATTAAAAACCATGAACTGTGCATGACCCAAATAATCAATAGTACAGTTTAATTAAATGAAACTTATCTCAAGTGCCGCACTAATTTGCCTCCTGCTGTTTTCTGTTCAGATCATGGTAACTACGGTTGGTAAAGTCATGAAGCTCCCAGTATCCAGCAAAAGTTCCCACAATAACAAAAAAAACACTAATGACGTTGGGTGCTTTTCCACCCTGAGGCGTTCAAAGCACTCCTGTAAAACCACGAAGTGACAGAGCGGATAAACACGAGGCGCTCAGCAACGCAAAATCAGCAAACAAAACGCTTCAATCTCATTGAAAACGATTACAAGAAGCCGCCCCAGGCTGCTAAAAACGCACTCGGTCTCATCAGGACCTAAGTAATGCAACTTGTAGTGGGTGTAAACTACCTTAAATTGCAGGCTTTTACAGCATGTTACTGTGCATACCTGGACCTGATTTACGGATATCTGTGGTGGGATGGTTGGGTCAGTGGTTTGGAAGTGAAACCACAGTGGTTTCCTGTACCCCCAGTCTGGCCCACCACTGTACCTCTGTGGCTGGAGAGCTGGGGAGATAATGATCTGAGCTGTTTACCCCGTAGGGGCCGTTTAGGGCAGCTCCCGTCCTCATAGGAAATAACTCAGAGTAAATGTCTAAAAGGGGACGGTGAAGTTTTTAGGATTACGGGAACTGAAGGTCATTATGTGTGTGAGTCGATCCTACAAGATTATGCAGCTAACAGACTTGTTGTTTTATGTATATGTGACATGTGGTCCGCTCTGAGCCAACAGCCTCCGAGCCATGAAGGTTATGAGCTGCTGTCCGGTGGCTTTTTTAAAGCCCCCGGCTGACTTCCTGTTGTATTAAAGCTGACATGAAACAGACAGCAGGCTGTAATGAGCTGTCATCTCCAGCACTTAGCCAACTGTGTCCAATAGAGCTAACATATGACATCTGTGCAGGTTTGTGTGCAGGCGCGTGTGAATTAATGCACGTTTGGATAGGCGTGTGTATGACTTGTGTTTGTTTGTGGGGGTATGTGTGTGTGTGTGTGTGTGTGTGTGGGTGTGTGTTCAAGAATGCCAGGCTGTGTAACAGGTGGTATCAGCTTTTGGAGTTTGTCACTCGGACCCAGAACAAAAGCTGTGGATATGTCTGAATGCTGGCTTGTGTCTGACTGCTGCAGGGCCACACTGTGTGTGTGTGTGTGTGTGGGTGTGTGTGTGTGTGTGTGTGTGTGGTCAGCTATATGGACCGGCCATTGTGCCCTTGGCCCTTAGCAGATGTGGTCTGAACAATGAGCAGGGTAAATAAAAGGAAGTGGTGTATAAATAGCCTCTTACGTCTGCATGAGTGGAGTTCTTGTGCTGTGCGTGCGTGTGCGTGCGTGAGTGTGCGTGCGTGTGTGAGATCCTGTTTGATGTGAATGAATTGTACTTTAGGAAGTTGCTCTGTATTGAGCGCTCCACAGGTGCAGTTTGCTAAACTATCAAACAGTTGTAAATTCCCAGCACAGCAATATTTCTATTTTTTTGCTTTTGTCTCTTTTTTTTCCAAAGAATTTTTCTTTTCTTGAGAACATCAGCTGCTACTTTTAGATGTTTCATCTCCGTCTGTCAGCAATGCGATGTAAAAAAAAAAAACCTTCACAGTGCTTCCTAAGCGTCGCCGCAGGTCTTTATGAGCAGTGAAGCTCAGTTAGGAACTTGTCTCTGAATCACGTCCTGGTGATAAGTGCTGCGCGGGGGGACAATGCTTAAAATAAAGAAGCCTCCTCCCTCTTCCCTCTTCCATCCAGCTCTCTGCTTGGCTCTCGTGTATCCAGGCCACATATAGACCAGCGCCATACATTCTTACCACCAGCGTCGTCATCTCACACATCTTCATACCACCTTTGTTTTCTTGCTCCGTCACTTTTGCTCTCAGTTTTTTTGTGACCGTTACACAGCAGTTCCTCCTGAAGGTCCACTGTGTGCCTTACCATGGATTTCATGGCTGACTGATCACAGTATCTGAAATGTTATTTAATGATCGCTGTATCAATGTCTAAACAAAACAATTCAGGACAAGATATACATGTATCCATTAATGGTAAAATGATTAGTTAATTGACAGCTATTGTGGTAACTGATTAAATAATCTATCAAGCAAATCTGCCAAATAGGTCTGTGTGATACGGTCAAAATCTTCTATCACGATATAGGACGTTTCATATCTCGATAACGATATATATCACGATAAAGCATGTTTTCTGGTAATTCAATAAATAATTAGTCTATATGAAATAACCACATGCTGAAGCCTATTTTTGTATGTGTGACTTAAATACCTGACAAATGAAAAGTATGAAGTATTTTCTCATTTTAACAGTTTTAAATTATAGAGAAAAAATAAATAAATACAGGCCTAAACTATATTGTGATAGAAACAATATAATAGAAAAACATAAACGATAGACATTTTTATATAGTTTTGATGATATTTATTGTCATATTGACCAATTGTAATTAAGATATCTTTGGGTTTTGTACTGCTGGTCAGACAAAATAAGCTATTTGCTAGATAAGTCACTTTTGACTCTGAGAAATTGTGATGGGTGTTTTTCTAACACTTTATAGACTTAATGATTAATTGAATTACTGTAAAACAATCATAAATGAAAATAACCATCAGTTGACACCCCATTATCAAGAATAATCCATAATATAGGCTATACAGAGATTTCACTGATAAGCTTCCTAGTTTTAAGTACAGAGTAGCAGTGGAGTAAGCGATGTGTGTTTATGTTGTAAACATCCATTTTAATTGAGTCATCTTAATATGAAACATTGCAGACTTGATGTCTCTCTGCTTCTCTCATCCTAGATCCACAGTTCTGTTACAGCTCCACGGGGGATGTGTGTGTGCTGGGTGTTGTCGCTAGTCGTTGATGGCCTATATTATTAGCAGCACACTTCAGCTGAAACGTAATACAGCTGGCGAACCTAAAGACAGATAACAAGAGAACGAGAGGGAGGGAGACAGAGTTTACTGTGGAATGAAAATGATGTCAGTATCTCAGGCTTCATTTATTATTGTGAGACTTTTGTGATCTTTTCATATGTTGAGTAATAATGATGCAGATCAGCTTTAGTTCCAGCAGAAACATATCAAATCAACTGCCAGCACAACTGTTTATATTAGTTTCATCTGCTGATTTTGACCTCATGACAACATATTTGTGATTCCACATACTGTAATACCATGCATTATTACAGTGCCATGCAAAACAGTTTCGATTGATATTTACCACTTGAATGCAGTTAAAGAAACAGTTCAGTATTTATTATCACGCTGCAACCTCTTCCTGCTCTGTGTCGGCACTTTGGAGCTCTCAACATACACGCAGTGAAGTCAGCGAACAGCTGATTAGAGAGTCCACGGTGGAGACAGGGCAGTCAACCAGGTGCAACTACGCTTGTTACTGTAATAAGTGCAATAAAACCGTAGCAATAAAGCAATAAAACTCAGCATTTAAATGCAGAAAACACCCAAATAGTTACAATCCTTTAATAGCTCAGTGTTGTTATCTCGACATTTTCAGCATCCGACACTGTGGATGCACATTATACCACCTTCTTTTCTCTCTAGGGAGTAGAAAGTCTCAGTCTCAGGGTGTCTGTCTGTGGGTGTTGATGTGTTTACGGGGCCCATTTTCCTCTCGGTCACATCTGGGTCGAGTTAAGACCCGTCACTAACATCTGTATTTACTGTAAACACAGGGGTAGGAACTTTTTCCAGTTCCAGAGCCTTTTTACAACTTTATTTAGACGGACTGTGGACATATTTCTAGTCATGGTGTCCAGCTGTTATTGCAGCGACATGTGACCTCATACTCGTCTCTGTCAGCTGGACCACAGTTTAGACTACTGTTTATACAGTAGCTGGTAATGGAGAGGCTGCAGATTGTTGGAGAAAAACATCGGCCACGGATCATGTTGCAAAGCAACTATTAAAAAACCTGTTGTGCTAATACCTGAAATGAATATCACTCCACAGTTTAATCTCCCGATAAGCCAGACTTCATCTGTGAAACATTCACTTTAATGGGAACTGTGTGCAGATACTCTCAAAGCTGGTATGCTAGATCTTATCTATTGTCTTTCTATCTTAACACAGATATCCTTGTAGTTTTGATGCATTAATAAAATGCATTCATAACACACTTCATAGCGTGCCAGTAAAAAGCAGGGAACAGCATCATTTGCTTTAGGTTATACTGGGTAAAGCAACTCTAATGCATGCACTATATGCTCAGATTTAGAATATAAGACACTTTCAGCCAGATTTGTGCTGCATCATGTCTGCATCTTTACTTTGTGCATAGTTTTAAGTCCATGTTTTTGTGTGCAAATATGAATACTCTTGAAGGAATAAATGTGAGGCTGTTGTGTAAAGTTCACCAAATGGAGTTCCTCCTCTCAGATCATAATCAGTGTGGATTGTTCTGCCTGTTTTGAATGGCTCAGTGAAGATCGGCAAAGCCACGGTTTGAGGCTTACTCCTAATTTTGGGCTTACTGGTTACAAAACCAGCTATTTATTTTATTATGGTGGGGCGAGAGGGTTAGAAAGAGAGAGAGAAAGAGAGAGAGAGAGAGATGATTGGAGGAAAGGGAAGCTATAGAGGGGGGAAAAAAGTTAGAAAAAGGAAGGGATTGGAAAAGGGCAAAATAGGGGAAGCATTACAAGGAGACAGACGGCTGATGCTCGGAGGGAGGGTGGGGGGGTACTGTTAGGGAGAAGAGCGATTTTCTTTTGGTACTGTAAATAATAGCCCCTGCTTGAGTTGGACGGCTTTCACGGCTCCTTTTGTGTGCAGTGACATCTTAGGTTCCCTAAAGAGAGGAGAGGGCTCGGCTTCCAGGGTTTTCACTGGCATGGGAAAGACCGAGTATTAGCCCAATATGAATATGAGAGAAAATAAAGCCTCCGCAGGTCAAAGGGAACCTGCCAACACGCACTCCTGGCTCTTTATCCCACTCAAACCCACATAAGCAGACATGCAGGCGCACACACAGACACAGACACAGACACACACACACACACACACACACACACACATCAGCTCTGCTGTATCTTAGTCTGAGCAATAATGTGTTTTGGCTCCTACTTCTGACGGCAGCAGCCCAGCGGTTGAGTTGTGGCCTCGTCTCTGTTTCTAACTGTAATGTAAAGCTTTTAATCTTAATGCCAAACACATGCACTCACTGAGATGCCCCATTCATATTTATAGCCGTGGAGGTAGTATCAGTTACACTCTTCAAACCACACCGAGAACTATTATTTTGATCTAAGTGTGTGTGTGTTACGGAGTGATCATCATTCCAGAAGTCACTTTAATGCTGACGTCAAGGCTTTTCTACACACTCCAACACTACTTTGTCAAGTCATTTAAAGGTTCTCTATGCAATATCCAGAGCATTAATATAACAGCAGATAACTATTTTTGTAAAGATATAGAGGAGTAATGTCTACCTGAGCAGAGAGTGAAGTCACTCTCCCTCTTCGTGTGTTGTAATCTGAGCTTCACCGTGCTTTGTTGACATAGCTGGGCCGGCCGTATGTGCTTTTAGTGCATGTTAGTGCATGTGAGCGTGCCCCACTGGCTGGCTCACGGCCGCCGCTCTGCACCGCTCTCATATGGCGTCGTCGCGGAAGCACCCACCCTCCGATTTTTCTCATTTTTCATTGAGTCATAAGTAATGAGTTATTGATATGAGTAATTGGTATGAGTTGAACCCTAGTGACATCGGAGAAACAAAGACCACTTCAAGAGAATTTACAAGGAAGAAGTAAGTCACACTCATTAATATTTCCCGTGCTGTCAATTTGAGACAAAAGCCTAATGTTTGGTCACGCGGGAATGACAAACCCATCACATGAGTATGATTCACCTGCCCGATGACGTCACATCCTGTTTGATTCCTTCATCAGTAAACAAGCAGCTGAAGACGGGCAGGAAAGGGCGGCGGGGAAGAAGGAAGGAGGGGTTTCCTTCTGCTGTTAGTTGGGGAGGTCCTGAGCTGCTCTCTCATTCACATTTCCACTTTTATTCTGTTTTCCTGTTGTAGAAAACATCTGTCTGTCAACACTGGAGGGATCCCACCGGTCGCTTCAGACATAAATATATCTACTTCTTTCCTCTTTCCATTACATACGGCTATTTTATTCTGAATTTCAGGCTTCTGTTGAGAGGCAGCTCCCGTTTATTTGGAGTGGGATGTGACTGGTTTCCTCTCAGTGATCACACAGTTGAATGAAGAGTATGACATCAGTGCAGGCTGGACTTTGTAGGGCTGCAAATCACTGTCATTCAGATTATTTCCTCAATTAGTTGATTACTAGTTTGGTCAGGAAATAGTGACAAATGGCCGGCAAGAGTCATAACAATTTCCAGAATGCAACTTTACTTATTTAAATTATTATTCTTTTGAATGCCAGAGCAGATCATTCTCGGAAAAAAGGAAAACAAACTGACCTTATATTTGCCTCAAAATGCTCTGCTAAATCTGCCTATATGTTGTCCATCTATTGTTCATAGCCTTAAGGCCGTTACACACCACCGTGTTTGTTTTCGTGCAATTAATTCAGACATCAGTATATTTTTTCAAACTGTTGTTTTTGTCACACAAAACACAAACATTACGCAGTGAAAAAGCGGCATCAATTTTTTCCAGATGCAATTTTTAATGCCAATCACGTGGTACGTAACCGGTTGAGTTGCGCCTTTATTTATGAAACAACAACACAGAGGCTCCGTAGTCCGAACCAGGACGGCAAACTTTATTACTTTTTTCAACATCGACAAAGGCAGCGCAGACCAGATCCACTTCTCCAGGTCTTACCTTTCACAATAAAAACTCTAGACTAGGGCTGACAATCAATTAAAATATTTAATAGCGATTAATCGTGTGATTGTCCATAGTTAATCGTGATTAATCGCAAATTAATCACGCATTTTTGTATCTGTTCAAAATGTACCTTAAAGGGAGATTTGTCAAGTATTTAATACTCTTATCAACACGGGAGTGGGCAAATATGCTTGCTTTATGCAAATGTATGTATATATTTATTACTGGAAATCAATTAACAACACAAAACAATGACAAATATTGTCCAGAAACCCTCACAGGTACTGCATTTAGCATAACAAATATGCTCAAATCATAATATAGCAAACTGCAGCCCAACAGACAACAACAGCTGTCAGTGTGTCAGTGTGCTGACTTGACTATGACTTGCCCCAAACTGCATGTGATTATCATAAAGTGGGCATGTCTGTAAAGGGGAGACTCGTGGGTACCCATAGAACCCATTTTCATTCACATATCTTGAGCTAAACAACAAGCCAACAAGCTAGTATGGCATGGTTGGTACCAATGGATTCCTTAGGTTTTCTAGTTTCATATGATACCAGGATATTCACTCTAGCTTTAAAACTGATTCTACTCTAGACATACAATATTCACAGGTGATTATTTTTTGCATTTTCGTGCTGTATATTCATCACTCCCCCGGTGTGTGAAGGCCTTTACTCTGTATATGGAGATTACTCACAGAATAAACAACACATTAAGGAATACTTCAGCCCTAAAGTGTTGTGATAAATGTATACTATCAGGTTTTAGATATCTCAAACAATCACAGGAAACTGTTTAAAGTCTAATTTTCTATGTTTGACAAGCTACCTGACACTTCCAGTAAACTCCACCCGCCTTGTCCTCGAAGCAGAATAAAAGCCGTGATAAGAGCGACCGGTTGGCAGCCGGCTATCAGCTTGTTTTTCCTCAGACACGGCGCTATCGTCTGTCATTGTCTCTGTGTGTTTTAAAGTGCAAGGTGTGGCGTTGGGTTACAAAGGCTCGGCGCTGTGTTTGTGTCTTCATCCAGGTTAGGATAATAACAGCTGACCCACGTCAGGCCTGTTTGTACGGTCACTGGTCACTGCTACAGTAGGTCACAGACAGCGGAGTTAACAAAATCCTCAAGTTGATTGACGTCTGCTAAAAGTCACTGCTTGCTCTATTGTGTGTGTGTGTGTGTGTGCACAGATCATGTATGTTTTTAGGAAGATTTAGGTCATTTATTTTAAGTCAAGTGTATCTTAGTTGGCTTCTTATCAAAGGTCAATGTTTGCGATCTTGCAGCAACCACGTGCAGTTTTGTTTTCCCTGGAAAAACTTAAAACCGGTGAAAACATGGAAATGAGAAAGTGTGTGCGCTGACGGGGCCAGGAGCCGCTTTATCAATCCCAGGAAGCCTCGCTACCAGGAGGCCGGAACAGCAGCCACTGGCTCCGAGAGAGGGGACTTTCCTCCATCCTGCTCTGTTAGGATGCAGAACAATGCCCAAATTACTCACACAATGACCACTGGCTTGGATATTTTCTGTGTGTGCTCATACAGACCAGCTCACAGCAGGTTGAGCCCTGTGATCTCTGCTCGCTGGCTGTGTTTTTGGGTACTCTTTACCCTGACCTCTTATATCCAAGATATTGAAAGCGTCACTGGGGAGTCGAGACCAAGAAAGCGTCAGAAAAAGAGGCTCTAAACTGAGTGATGTGACCCACTTGTCGTGTTTTTTGGGGTTAGACGAGTACAGCTCGTCCTTGCGCTGCCCTCTTTTTTCTCTCCTCCTGCATCAGCTTTCTGTCTCACACCCCTCTCTCCTGTTATCTCACGTTAACTCTTGATCACCGTCTCTTCTCGTCACAGCTTCAGCAACGCTTTTTTTTTTCAAGTGTTAATTTCTGTGACTTGCGTCGCCTGCAGTGCTGGAACCTCTCCAGTCCTGGCCACTCTCCAGTCCTCGCAGCGATCCCACAAAGAAGTGAGAGAGGAGAGAGAGAGCGAGGGCCCACTTGGAAAGAAGGAGAGAGGCTAGTCTTGCAGCAGTAATTGGTCAGGAAGTGGGCTGCTTGGATGTGCGAGCTCTTCTCTCCCTCGCTCTCCCCCTCCCCTCCCAGTGGGCAGTCAGTTCGGTTGCGTTTTGCTTCCATCTGTCCTCTCTCTCTGTCTCTCTCTCTCTCTTTCCTCTCGGTGTCTCTCTTTCTCTCTGATCTGACCTCATAGAGGGGTGGACCGCGGACCGGGCCGTCTTGACACGAGCCCTACCTACCTCTCTGAAGCCAGTCAGCGTTTCTAAGACTGTAGCGTGAAACTTTTCTAACGCCTGGACATGGATCTAACCTGTGATGACAGGATACTGGGATACCAGCGGCTGAGGAAAGGCTAAACGTGGGGATGGTGTCTCTTGAGGTGAGTTTTTGTCATTGTGTGGCGTTGGACACAGAGAGCTTTGGTTTTTGGGTTAATTTACTGTAAATGTTTCTGCTCTCACATCATGCTCAGACGACACAGTGACACAGAGTTTTTTTTCCTTAACAGCCCAGCACAGCTTTATTTAATCATAATTGCAGAGGTCGACTCCACCAAACGCAGTCTGACCTCCAATTACTCGCTTCAAAGTCTCAATTTAGCGCGACTCTAATGGCACCTTTGCCCGCTTGTCTGATTAGGAACAACGCTGACTACCAGTCTGGGTTTAAGCTTGGGAGTCGATGCTGGATGGACGTATAATAATACTTTCACCTTAGTGTATCTGAGATGATGATCATCATGTAGGTGTGTTTGTTATGTCTCATCTTTTGAATACCTGATTTAATAATGTTTTTAGTGCAGTTTTACATATATGGTTAGAAAAACATTAGAAATAGCTAAGGTCTTAGAAGTATCATAGCTCTAACAGATGTGCCATGTCTCTACAGGGAAAGTATCTTAGTCAATTAGTCGACTAATTGGTTGTTTTGTTCTTAGTTGACTGAGATTTCTTTTATCAATTAGTCGTTTTTTATGTTTTTTCATGCTGAATGATGTATTTCTAAGATGAGCTCATCTCTGGTAAACAAAAGATTTAAAGTGTTGCTTTTGTGTGATTCTTTGTGGAGAAACTCAGTTTTACCGATCGATTAGTCGACAAAATTGTACGTGTGTTTGTCAACTAAAAATGTCATTAGTCAAGATGAGCCTTGGAAAGTTTAATAATGAACATTGGATACAACAGATATCTAATTTGTCAGTTTTTATCTCAAACATGGTCATTTTATAGTGTAATTTCAATAAAATAACCCTCACACTCTTACCTAAGTGTCTGGTGTGCTTGAGTGTGAGTGTGTGTGCACACACACATGTGTTGTCCTTTGTGGTGTGTCCTCATTCTGGGCGCTCTAACTGGAGCACCCAGCTACTGAGGGACACACATTTACAGACGAAATGGGATGGACTCATTTGTTGTCATGACTCATGTCATAAATCATTAAGTTTTATGTTTTTTGTCACGTGATCGTTGTTTGTCTGACTTCTTTATTTTTACTCTGGTCCTGGTTTCTTGTACTGTTCGCTGGTTTGTATAATACATAAGACTTTTTGTACATTTTTGGTCTAAGGTCTGCCTTATACGCCAGGTATCAGATGGTGGCATTTGGATCATTTTCCAGTATTTCGAAAAGCAAAACTAGTTCAAATAATATGATGATTATAACCTTACAAGCTGTTCTCAAACACAGTTATACCTACAAAAAAAGTAATGCATTGTAATTCGGATATATCTCAAATTGTATGTAATTTATGATTTGATTTATTTATCACGTGACTTCTGTACTTAAGTTACGCCACTTCTGGTGTTATTTTAACCCAAACCACGATCATTTCCTAAATCTAACTAAGTCATTTTATTTTGAAAAGACTGGAGTGGAAATTGACACATCACCTGTTGCTGGACATTCGTAGGAAAACGCATGAAGAATGAGGACTAACTTTTTGTAAGATATCATACGAACCGTTGATACGTTAGACCTGAGGATAAAGTCTTCATAAATTCAGGGATAAACGTCCTCTGATATATATTTTAATTGTTGTTATACATGACCATTTTGTCTTTGGTCACTTCAAAAACACAAATATAAGATAAATATAACGCAGCAGATCAGAAATATGTGCATGTAATATATTTCAAATATATTCCTGAATCTCTTAAAAAGGCAAATGACACAAGTGTGCATATTAAACACATCACTTCATATTTAAGAAATATAATATTTTGTATTCTCATAGTATTGTGAACACTGTATTATTTTAGTATGTGTCACGTGTTTCCCTAATGGGACAAAAGTCCCCATGTCTGCGCTCTGCTGGCCTCCTTTCCTGGAGCGGGACCCTCGTCCTGCATTTTAATCTGAGGCCAAACACAGCTTCCTCCGTATATCCGCCACATATGCTCACATACACGCTCAACACACAATAACTCTGCACACACGCACACAAATATATGAGCATAAAGAAATTAATGCTTTCTTTTCAGTCTCACACGCAGCGCAGATCTACTGTATGCGACACAAACTCAATAAAAAGAAGATAATTGCTTCATCGTGTTGATGTGTAAAGAAATATCCATCTACAAAGATCCAAATAATATTCACTTACAGAGAACGAAAGTTATAGTTCCTGTAAACCACCTGTTTTTCTCCTATCCTCCTCCCGGTGATTTCCTTCTCGTCGTTTATCTGCCTCTGTTAATGTGAATACTGACTCTCTGCATAGTTGAGTACTGATATTATCTCCCATCGTAAATTCTTCTCCTGGGTTCTGCCGTGGCCGCGGTGCCACCCTGTTCTATCATTAGCTGCGGCTGTTGACCTTGTTTGTTGTTGACGTAGCAGCTGTAGTTATTTCTGTGTTGCCGTTGTTTAGTCTGCTGGGATGGCGAAGACGCTCTTTGTTTTCCTGGACGCTCCTCGGGCCAGCATTTTGAGGGATTCCTGCTCTTATATAAGCTGGAACCGGTGCCTCAGTCGGATTTCTGGCCGGCTAGAGTCAGAAATTCCTGGACTTGTCCTGGCACTGCGAGCAGACTGCTGCGGCCCGAGGGAATACCGTACGGGAATCTGGAAACCTTGTAAAATCTGGGAAAGGGAAAATCAATACAGGATATTACAGAGTTGATCAGGATTGTAGATTTAACACAGATGAAACTAACCGCAGCACAAAGAATGTTCTTACTGGTTGTTGTTGGCTCACGATCTATGGACTCTGGTGATCTAATAAGACAAATGTGCTGCAGCGCATCACTTACTGGACAACAAAAGATCACTTTCTTACAGCCTGAAGAGAAATCTGGTGTCAATGTGCAGCTAAAACGAGGGAATCAAACCTCTCGAACCTCACTTGTTACCTTTAGACAGAGCCAGGCTAGCTGTTTCCCCCCCGTTTACAGTCTTTGTGCTAAGCTAAACTAACCAGCTGCTGGATCAATCTCAACAAACTCTGTGCCATTAAGCGAATAAACACAGGCCTATCTCCCAAAATTTCAATCTATCTAACTATAAAGCAAGAAATCTCAGTCTGTCTTTCTGTGTGTCCTTTGCATATCTCGAGAACTGCTCATCCGATCTACTTCACACTTGACGGGTGTATTACTGTCCACCATGTCATCCGCTTTCCAATTTTCAGTTTTGCTGCTGGATGCTGGATAAACTAATGTTACAACTGAACTCTTCTTCACTTCCCTGGAGTCTAGGAGTGATAAGCGGTTCTCAACAACGCTTGGGCCACTCTGAACGAGCCCCAAACAACGCTGCAAGCAGCAACACCGGGAGGCAAGCAATCGGCCAGTTCAGAATGGGCACAGGCTCTGAACGGCCACGCCATGAACAGGCACTGCACACGTCCTTTTAAATTGGCATATATTTTAATCACTGTGAAAAATATGACCTGCTTCTAGCAACCGCTACTGCTTCTGTGTAAAACAGATGAGTCATGCACTACTGATTGTTTAGAGCGAAACAACAAAATATCCCCCTCCCAACGAGAAATTGGCAACTCACTCTGTTTATCAGGTTAATACAATGATGCAAAACAATGGGTTTATTTTCTTTTCAACACGGCAGCTGTTCGTTTTCCATTTCTAACAAAAAGTCACTGTTGTTTTTTTTGAGCAGGACCACGATTGTAAGGTTCAGACTAGCAATGCAACGCTTCAACAAGCCCACGGTTCGGTTTGTATTGCGATTTTTGGGTCACGGTTTCGGTTCGGTTGGTTTTGCATATTAGGGAGAAGAAAAACAAACATTTCTAATGTGTTTGAACTCCAAAATATATAAATTGAATGATTGATTGATAGTAATAAATGATATTTCTATATTATATGAAGCCAAAACACTGATTTTTATACATGAAATAAGGCAGGCTACTTAATGGTCAAGTAGGCCTATGTTCAGATAATTTCTTCTGCTGTCTCTGGCACCTCATCAGATAATTAGCAGGCCTGTATTTAATAGCAGTGCAACGGTTCAACAAGCCAACGGATCGGTTTGTACATCATTGAATGGTTTGTTTTTTTACGGTTTGGTTTTGCATCCCTAGTACAAACAAATGATGATGTCCTGCTGATAGGTAGATCAGAAAACACTTCTATAAGTCCAGAGAGCACGGACAAACGATGGATTTTGCCGTTAAATTTGGAGGATTTGTTAGATACAGAATGTATACTACTGTCAGACGGTGAGGAATGATTTTTTCCAACTTTAAAGTTACTTAAGGGGTGAAAAAAGGAAGGAAACTGTGTGTTAAGGGGTTAATGAAGAGCTCAGGCGGCAAGAACAAAAGCTTTAAGAGTTGTGACACTTAAAGAATCTGTGTGTGAGAGAGAGAGAGAGAGAGAGAAAGAGAGTGTGTCTGCAGATGATCCATCTCAGCAGCGACAAAGACAGACAGGGTCACAGAGGGAGGGGGAAACTGTATATGAATGACCCCTCCACCCACAAACTCCTGTCATTAGTCACAGTCTCTCTCAGTCTGAATCTGATTTCCCTCCGTTTAGTCCTCCAATGTGCTGCGGAGACGTTACCACAGAAACAGCCTTCACTTTAAACTGTGGACAGCTGAGAAAATGAAGAAGCTGTCAGGCTGTCTGAGCAAGAGGTTGGACCTGATTTCACACACACACACACACACACACACACACACACAGACGCATGCAAACACACACACTGCAATAACAACCATCTAATAAGTCCTCCGCCTGCAGCCCTCCTCCCTCCAGGACATGTTTAAGTGGACGGGGACGGTTTTTATGTCTGATTACACACACACACTAATACATTTTCAAGAAGTTGTGGTCTTTTAAGTCAGAGTTTACAACGCTGTTGGAAAACAAACGATTGTGTGAGTGTGTTTGCACCAGTAAAAGTTGAATAGAGTGTGTATATGAACCCCGTGCCCTGCTCCACTGTTTGCACTGCGCGACTATTATGAGGAATGAAGTGGTTTATTGACAATAAGCATTTTCTTCCCTCTCTCCCGCCCTCTCTCACTGTCTTTCCACATGCCACTCTGCCTTGGAGATGAATGCCTCGCTGTCGTCATAGTGACCACCACGGCGCTATGGCACCCGATCATCTTGGCAAACACCGCAAACTCTCAAACCATCAATTCTGGCTCTTGGAGAGAGCATTGAGAGGGTGTTTGTCTGAGTGTAGCTTGTTGTTAGCCTTGAAAAGAAGGAGGGAAGTCTGTTGGGAAATCTGCTCTCTGAGTGGAGAGGGATGACATGCGAAGGAGAAATGACATTGAAGCAGAGCTGAGTGAGGGCGGCGGCGTTGAGAAGGAGTTAGGTGTGGAGCTTTGGCCGCACTTGCATAGGGAAAAAACACATTTAGTCAATTTACATTTTTAATAATCGATTAATCCAGGGTTTCTGCCAGTGTATTGCAAGCCTGGCGCCCACAGGCCCTAAAGTAACTCCCCGCCGTGGTAAACTTTAAACTAGTTAAATTAAAACTAAAATGTGTTATACAAGTAGCAAACTCCTTTAAGGAATACCTGCAGTGCCGTGTGTGTACAGTCTAGGCTGGCGGTGAATAAACGTACAACTCCTCAAGACACAAGCCAAGTTCCTGTGTCTTGCTTGTCTCACAGTGTGTTTACTGAAAGGGGGGTCGGCCCCAAAGTTGGCCACAACTTTGGCTCAGGCTTGCTAAAGGTGGGCTGACCTTTAAGGTGGACCAGCGCTATTGTCATTGTCATTTAGTCTTGGAACTTGCAGGGGACAGATTAAATAAAAAAGTTGTCAATATTGATGCAGCAGAGGCTGAGATAGATATCCTGAATTTTTCTCCCTTATGTGGAACTAGCTCCAAAAACATTGGATCCTACATTTCCCATAATGCAACTCAGTAGCGTCTTTCGCTTATTGTTTTTACATTTGTTGATGTATGGACTCAACAAATGGGATACAACATGTTCGTTATGGAGCTTTAAAGGTGCTGGCAGGCAGATTTTTTACCACTGGACAAAGCCAGGATAGCGTTTCCCCGTGTTTCCAGTCTTTATGCTAAACTAGGCTAACTAGGTCTAGCTTCATATTTAGCGTACAGTCATGAGAGTGGTATTAATCTTCACGTCTAACTCTTGGCAAGAAGGTGAATGAAGTGTAGTGTATGTCACAAAATGTTGCACTGTTTCTTTAAGACTTCCAGACTAAACCAAGGAAGACGTCACCTTTGGTTCTGGGATATTGTGTCTGGCATTTTTACAGATTGGACAAATAATGAATTATAATCAACAGATTATATCAGTAATAAAAATGTATCATCATTGGAGCACCAACTACAAGCTGCTGTAATCTTTCTTTCTGCAAGGGAAAGATATTTGAAAGAAGTTTTATTTTGCTGGATCAAATCTGCAGCCAAAACATCGAGCTAATCTTTGATCTTTATCAATAATCCTCAGCCTCAATATCTCCTCTTTCATCCCCTTTTTCTAAAGCACCATGTCTAGATGTGTTGCAGCTCTTATAGCGATGGTGGGCATATTCAGTAAAAGAGGAACAATGTTGTTTCTCTGGTCGATCTCCTGCAGGGAGGCCGTCGGAGCACACGGGGGGCATCAGATAAGCCGGACTGCTGCTGTAGGTTTCTGTCATCAGCAGGTTGTGCTTGGCTGAACCGAGGAGTTTAGACGCTCCCTCTGTGTGTTTGCCAAGCTAGAGGTGCCTCATTATGGGCTGTGTGAGTGGAGGTGGCAGGGGGAGGTGGACAGTGTTTGGTTTGGGAGTGGAGCTTTAGGGGCTTCGTGGGTCAGCGGACCCTCAGACCATTAGAGAGAGGGGTCGTGCTTCTCGGGGTCTGGTCTGTATGTGTGTGTGTGAGAGGATGGTCCAGGGGGTCTCTATTATTGTCCTGGTGAGGAGAAGGGGGTGGTGTTAGCAGGAACCCATGCTGCTGGGACCAGTCCCTGTCTTTAAAGACGGACGACAAATAGTCGACACATTTGCTTTAGTGCGAGAGACTGAGGGCCTATTGTCTCACGTGTGTCTTCCTTATGGGACACATGGCCTGTCCTGAACTATAACTGCTCTCTGAGATTATACACCTTTAGAGCAGAGGGTCCCAACCTGGGGATCACGACACCTATGAGAAGTCACAAGATGAATCTGAGGGGTCCAAAGATGAGAACAAAAAGGACTTATGTCTGCTAGGTGTTTATGTTTATTTTGCCAAACTTTCCTCCAATCTTTGCTTTTTTATCTTGTAAATTATTGGATAATTTTAGTTCCTCAAACAAGGAAAACAAAAATCAGTCACTCACACATAGGGCTGGGAATTAAATTATTTTAGAGTACCAACCAAAAAGCTTTATAAACTCCTTACAATTTTGTATCAGACACTATCAAGTATCAAAAGTTGGCATTAAATACTTGGTCAGATTCCTGTTTGAGTCTTTGTTCAAGTATTTCCTGTTGTAAATCATATCTAAACTAGCCTGTCTTTTACTTAGGCAAAGTTCTTGTTTGGCAGCTTGTGTTAAGGCAACGTTAAAGGGTTAATCCAGGGACTTGACACTGCTCTCACACTCGTAGCTTTGCCGGTTGGCTGGAAGTTCCTGTCGTACTGGAAAGAAGCATTTATGCTTTGTTCGTTTACAGTTTCTTTGTGAACTTCACAATAGTTTTTCAGAACAAAATAAGCATAGACAACAAAAGGAAAGTGCTCCGTTTTATGTCCATCACCCTCCTCAAAGCCACAAACGGTGCCTTCAAACGTCCGCTCCATAGACAACAAGGTCGGCAACACCTGTAATTTGTTATCTATGTTGAATTAATCACTTGTACTTGCGTTTCAAAAAGAAAATGTATTAGTGTGGATGTAGGAGTCTTACAAGAGACATACTGAGATTGAGAAATGGTCACAATGGCCGAGATATCCCGACTCTAACTCCCTTGTATGAGTCAAGCTCCAAAAACAATACTACAAATACCACAATGCAACTCAGTAGTGTCTTTAATTAGACCCTCCACGGCTCCTAAATGTCCCACACCTCCGTTTCGTAATGCAGCCTGCATTACGTTAAAATGTTAAGTCTTAAGCTTCGGTTATACTTTCCGCAAGGACGGTTTCATGGAAATGAGCTGACGTAGCATCGCGATAAGGAAAAGTTTCGATCTTTACTCTGTGTGGGTTTCTCCTCGCAGCAAACCGACATTCTCAAAGCTCCTCAAAGTTCTCCATTTCCGCCGCCCGTCCACGTAGTTAGAAAAAATTCGATGTGCAAGGCCAGACTAAAACCTGCCGCACGGAACCCCCCGCGAAGGGCCTTGACTGATGGTGTGACGTCACTTTGGCTGTGCGGACACTCGCGACCCTAAATCACACTTTATCCTGTGTTCACACTACGAGCAACACTGCAACAGGCAACGGACAAATCATTTTCAATGGAAGCCGGTGACATGAAGCCACAAACTGACCCACGACACAAAACAAATCACATTTGAGCTGGTCTCAACTTTTTTCAGCGCTCCAATGACACAGTGAAGCGTCAACCATTCGTATGTTGTTGTTTCACCCTGTTCAATCCCATCTGAAAAATGCCGTTAGCTAGTTCCCAGTAATATTTAACACTTCAACGACGACTCGCCGTCAATGTAGGTGGCCAACGCTTGGCCACGTTTTGTTGCTTTTGTCGTTTGTAGTGTGAACATAGCATTAAGCCCAAGGCGAAATAACCCTGATGATGACTGCGACGAGTAAAGTGAACTTTGTACCTTTTAAACACAGATGGACTGAGAAGTTTGACGTGTTTTGTTAAATATAGAAGTGGATTTGTAGAAAAGCTGTTTATTTTCCAGACTAAGGGATTGAAAAAAGCCCAGAGGTTTGGGAACCGCTGTGTTAGCGGAGTTCATCATCTGTGTCCATTTCCACTGATGTTCATCTTGAATCCCACTTCTGACATTTTGTGCGCTCATTGGGTCCAGCCTCTCTCTGATCTGGGACACAATGAGCGGTGCAGTGTCTCGCAGTGGACGAGGAGCTTTTGTTTGAGCTGGCTCCCGGCCCTATTGATCAGCCGTAACCCCCCCGCCCCTCCTCTCTCCTCCTTGTAAAGTGTACGTGTGTGATCTCTGGAGCTGTGCGCTATACCAGCAGCAGTTCAGCTGCCCGCTGAGCGTGCAGCAGACGCACACACACACAAAAGGTGTCGCCGGCCCTACGAGCGTTACGAACCGAGCTTAAAAGTTAGATTTTTGGAAGGAGAGAAATGAAATGAGAGGGAGGAAAAGATAAAAGAAAGAGAGGAGGAACTCCCAGCTCCTTGTAATTTGCTGCGGGAGAGAGGGAGGAGGAGTTAAGGGGAGGGGAATACCCAGCAGGGAGGGAGCAGGAGAGAGCAGAGGCCATTCACTCCGACACACACACACACACACACACATGCAAACACACACATGAACACTTCTAGACGCACACATGCAGGCGGTGGATGTGTTGCCAAAGGAGAGAGGGAGGGAGAGAGGCATTCAGACCGAGGAGATCCTTTAGCAAACTGAAGTGAGAGAAAGAAAAGACAACCAGAGGAGTGTGTTGGAGTGTGTGTGTTCAGGAGAGTGTATGCTCCTGTGTATGTTTTGGAGGAGCGGACTGCACGTTTTGCTCCCAGGATTCACAATGATTTGGGATAAGGGATTTCTTTGCTGGGAATACTGTTTGGAATACTCTGGATATGTGACCTGCTCTGGAAATCCTGCTTTCCTTTAAACCTGCGCCTCACTTTTTTTTAAAAGAAAAAAACTCATTCACTCTAATTTCTGTTGAATTGGAGCCAAGCCACAATGCCTACCGGTAAGAAGCAGCTTCTTTTCTTCTTCTTCTTCTTCTTCAAGTATGTTCAGTGATGTTTCCCAGCATGTTCAAATTATAGACACACATGTTTTTTCCTGAGGTGATCCTGTGATGTGGTGGGACTAGGATTTCACTGTCAAAGGTGTTGCATGTCTACAAACCTCATCAAACCACATTCATGTAGAAGAATATCCTGTTTTTAGAAGCTATTGATGATTATCATAATAAGATATCATGTGTGGCATCAAAAAAACATAGCAAAAGGTATGCATTTTGAATCTAAAACGTATTAGTGTGGCCTTAGTATAGCACTAACATAAAGTTTGGGGTTTTACAAGAGACATGCTGAGATTGAAGAATGGTCACAATGGCCGAGATATCCTGACTTTAATCGCCTTGTATGTGTCAAGCTCCAAAAACTATCCTACAATTACCACAATGCAACTCAAGTATTGTCTTTTTAGAAGCTATCGATGATTTTCATAATAAGATATCGTGTGTGGCATCACAACAACATACAAAAAAAGTGTTTTTTTTCAAGTGACATCTGGTCAAACACAAGACAGCAACTTATAAATACAAGGTCCATGTACTAGCCATTGATGGTTTGGCTGTTAGTGTCTCTTTAGTGTGGTGTGTGTGTGTGATATTTTTTCAGCTGACAGCGCCGTGTGAAGTGCCTCTGCAGCGTCCGTCTCTCGGCAGTACAGTTGTATGAACAGCGTCTCCTGGTTGTTTTCTCACCCCTGGCGTTGAATGGAGCGTGTTTGCTTTCTCGCAGACGTCGCGGGCTGAATTCTTAATGATGCTGAGACGATGGTGGTGCACGCAGATTTTACTTTGTTGGTTGTTTACAGATCTCATTTAAATGCAGACACTGCAGAAAACTAAGAAACATATGGTATGTTTTTAGCTAAATGTGACACAAAGCAACAAATTTTTTTGTGTCCCTGACATATCAATTTAAGAAAATAACAAATAAAATAGACTTCTTTCTATGTCATATCTCTTATAGCTCCAGCACATGTGTCAGTTTCCTCTAGCTGGGTGTAGGTTTGACTCGAGTGTTGAGATGCCATTCTGCAGCCTGTGACCCAAATTAGAGCCTTGAGGGCAGCAGTTGGGGGTGGCTACAAATGGGGATAGAAGAGAGGAGGGGGGGGGGATAATTACTGTTTAGAGCAAACTCTTTGGTTTAGAGGTGCCGGAGACAATGGACCCCTCCGTCGTCCTCCTCCTCCCACCCTGCTAGCTCCTCTGGGAGGACATCTGCCCCCCTATTCTGAGCACTCACGTGAAAGGAACTGCAACCCTGTGGAGGCTGGATGGGTGGAGGGGGGGAAAGCAGGGTGCAGAGTTTAGAGTAATCTGTCTAATATAGAAAACAAATTAATAGTCAATCTCATGCTTCAGTGTCCACCCAAGTGGGTGTGTAGGAGCTGCAGGACTCCACAGAGAGAGGGAGTGAAGTGGACGCAGAGAGACCAGTTGCGAGCGTTGGGCCGCGATCCAATCGGGTCAGAGAATGAGGCTAGTGTGTCACACTCCGAGGGAGGGCCAGGGTCGCATGGGTGTCCCAAGGGTGGGTGTCAGAGTCTGAAAATAGGGGGGTGTAGGTTTGCAGGTGGACATTTCTTTCCCACAGAGGCTAAACACCGGTGCTGTCAGCTAAAACTGCGCCTCACATTCCTCGCTGACAGTGTCAATGACAGACAGAGAATCCCTGCTAGACTCTGGGATTTAACTCCTAAACACATAGATAAGGGGGTGTTGATGTGTGTATAAAGTGCAACCGTGCACGGCGGATGTTTAATGGTTTTTAGTAGTTTTACTTTATCGTGAGAAAAAGCCATTTGTTGCTGCTAATTAGCCCCCCAGCTGTTGTGCGTGTTTACTTAAACCACGTTTTGTGAGGCAATGAAAGCCACAGGAGTCTATTAAGTCACAGGTTTAAGCTCCTGTCTTTGCCAGTCATGACGAGAAATACTGTCCTGAGATCGCTGCAGCTTGTGCAGCTTCTCCTGCGCCAACAAAGTAAAGAAGGAATTCTCTTCTTTTCTTCCTCCATCCATCTCCCCAAACATCTGCATCATAATGTATGTCCCAGCCAGCGCAGCTCTTTGTTGACGCGGTGATAAGTTGCTCAGTGGAAAACGCCTCCCGTCTCCAATCCCATCCTTCGCCTCTCTCCGTCTCTCCCACCTCTTGCCCTCTCTCTTCTTCTTCTCTCGGCTCCTCGGCCGCGGTGTGAAATGCTGAGTGACACTTTAAGGTCCTTAGCGTCAGTTGAGATCAGGCCCTGCGTCTCTATCAGGAGCAGAGACTGATCTTTAAGTGGACGCGGCGGAAGATGTGAGGCCGTAACTAAACAGACAGTAAGGTGCTTCATTGTGCTGCTGTGTCTCTGTTCAGCCCGCAGGGAAGAAAAACTCTCAGACGTTTGCGTTTGATGCTTTAAAAGATGCTGAAAGAATTTGGTAGAACACTTTTTAAAGGGTTAAAGAAGTACTACAAAAGACGGGATTCAAGATGAGACAGAGCGAGTGGGGAAATGGAAAAAGCAAGGGAGTGGGTGGTGTTTGACCTTTGACCCTTTCTTCTCATCTCTTCTTCCTACTTTCATTCCTTTGGGTCGTCTCCTCCTCATTTCTCACTCTCGCACACGTCCTCTTTCCACCAAGTTTCCCCATCACGTTGTCTTTTTAGACCGCAGCTTAAAGTGTTTGTAAGACGTTGCGAAAGTGGAGACAAAAACAACGGAGTCGCTTTCACTTTCAACTTGCATAAAAAAACAATCTATCTTAATTGATGTCGTGCTGTAGGACTGTAAAGTCGGCAATAAGCTGCATGGCATTGAACTCAGTTGCCATCTGTTGCAGCATAAACAAGAACACACACGGACAAACAAGGTTGATTAAAGGATCCATGAGCTGTACGAAGTGTGTGGTCAAGTCCTCTCAGGTTAACTCACTCCTCTCTGGGACAAAAGCTTTTGGTACTTTCCGCATAAATATTACAGCTGTTGCAAGAGTTGTGCCAACAGCTGAAGACAGATTAAACACCTGTGAGCGTCGTATTAAATATCCTATTCGTGCCCTCATGAGACCAGATATGGTCTGTTTCAGTTAGACATTCAGGCTTTGCTTTCTTTTCATCCTAAATTTGTTGATTTTTCAGTGCATCTTCTATTTTAATTCAACTTTCTATTTCAGTAAAGCTCAGGAGCTGGCTTTCCTGCACGCATCCTGAATCTACATTTACAATTTAACAAAAAACACCTCCCCAAAATCTTGTGTTCAAGTAACAATTGAGGCAATTTAAATGTTTAAAACTCTCCCAGTAACTCTAAAAGTAATGAGACACAACGCCCGTCCTTTCAGATGTGAATGTGTTATGAACACACGTACTCCAAATGCAAATATGAGCCTTGGTGGTCCGCTGTGTAGCCATATACGCCGCTCAATGTGTATTTTTACATAGTAAAGTATATGCTTGGCATGGTCGGAGCCCATACTGGGAATGTCCCGTGGGGCTCTTATGACACGTCAAACTTGGAGTTACTTTATGACCGGTGAAAACATATTCTGAGTTTGAATGTATAATAGGAAGAGGGAAGAGAAGAATGGCAGGAAGGGAGGAAGAAAATGGCAGGAATTAAGACGGAGAGGCTGGATGTAACGGACATTAATGGAAAAAGAAGCGAGTCTTTCAGCTGACTGACATGTTGTCCTGTTCTCTCCTCGCTGATGTCATGTTGTAAATGATGATGTTGAGGTCTCTTTTTCTCATCCTCTTTCTTAATGCATGCTCACACCAGAAATGTGTGTGCAAAATAAGTGGTTTTACAGCTCGGTGATGTAGTGTCTACTTGTGGATTGTGCAGAGGCTGCGTCCAGTTGTGGTTAGCTTTGTTCATGGCAAAATGGATATGAAGAGGAAAGCTCTGTTGGCATCGCTTCTCATTCAGAGTTCTATCGATTTGGGTGGTGTAAAACATCTAATATGACCGCTTCCCTTATTTCAGAACCTTTGGTTCTTTATATTTCCCCAATGTCAGCGGTGTCGAGACAGTTAGCAATTGGTCAAAGAGGCAAATTTGAGTGTCAAAGATCAGCAACATTGAACACGAAGGCACCATCCTCCATCCACAAGCAAGTCCACTGTGATTAAAGGATTAAATGAAGTTGATTTAAAGGAGCCGTGTGTAGGATTTGGCGGTATCTAGTGGTGAGGTTGCAGATTGCAACCAACTGAAGCTTCTCCTGTGTGCCAAGCGTGTAGTAGAACTACGGTGGCCGACGTGAAAACATGAAAAATGTCAATCTCTAGAGCCAGTGTATGGGCTACTGTAGAAACATGGCGTCCAGCTCCATGAAGACGACCCCCTAAGTATGTACTGTAGATATAAACGTCTCATTCTAAGCTAACGAAAACACAACAATTCTTATTTTCAGGTGATTATACACTAAAGAAAATATAGTTATGAATATTATTTTCCATTTTTGCCAATAGATCCCCCTAAATGTTACACCCTGTTCCTTTTAAATGTAATACTCACTACCCAATTAAAGCCAATTTATACTTTCCACATCCACGTTGCCACGAGGGTCCACATGCATGACGTAAATTGTCAACTACTTCTGTCTGCAACCGTCCCAATGCAGCCCAACATATTTTGTACTGTGCATGCTGACGCCCAAATACAGACACCCAATTTAGCATAAGTAGAACTGCATGCATGTCCGCGGTCAATGTGGTCCGCGTGGCCTAATCCACAGCGTATCTGCCCCTTCACTGGTCACTGTAATCATTCCTCCTCTCCACATGACCCTGAACCGTGAGCCTTTAGAGCTCGCCAAACCAAATGGGTATTTTCCAAAGTTAGAGTCCGTTCAGTAAGAAATCCCCTCTTTGATTTCCCAGCGCTGTGTTTTATTGCCGAGGGATACTCCCTGGAAGTCGCGTGTGGGCTTTTGTTGCTGGCATACTACACATTGTCACTTTATTACACTTGTTTTAAACCTGATGATTAAGGTATACCACCGAACTTAAACTAAACATTGCTTTGCAGCTGTTCTGCGTCCACCTGCATGTGACATAATACTTTGAAATATTTTGAACTTGTTTGTGGTTTAAGCGCCCACATAGGAAGTTCACATGTCCGTTAGAAAACACTCACGGAGCTGTTTGAGCTACTTGTGAGGATCATCATCAGGGCCGTAAAGAGGCGAGGGTGCTCACAGCTGTTTGCTGACCACTCCAGCGTAAAGAGCCCTTCAGGTGACCATAAAGAGCGCGACTGAAGTGGACGGGTTAAGTGTAGCATGAGTCATTAAACCTGGCTGGACTGGTAGTAACGCTTGCGTGTCGGACTGACTGCATCAATGGAGGGAAGTTATCAGTTGTAGCATGAATGAATGAACCTGAATAGATGGTGCTCTGATGGTCAGGTCGATCCAGTTTGACATATAAATGTTTATTGATTCATTGTTCATCTCCATTTGCATTACTAATAATGATAGTTAATTGGGCAGTTCAAGTGCCTTTTCTTTTTGTTATTGAGGAAGTAAGTGAGGATAAAGTACAATATAGAAACACACCCACAAAATCTCACCACAAAGTCCATTTAGTGGCTGTTAGGGGCCGTTCACATGTTGCGTCTAAACACGCGTGGAAAACTCCAGTCGTGCCGCTTTCACTCTTTTATTCAAGGTGCTTAGGAGGTTGTGCTCCTGTCGTACCTGCGGTTACTAAGCAACCAAAACCTGCACACTGCAATGATGATGATGATGATGAAGTTGCCTCACTGACTAAACTAAACAAAGTCAAAATAAAAAGATAAATGAATTTCAAGCACCGTCAATTTGGCTCACCTTTCAACCAGATGTTGGGATGTTCTTGGACGGAAAGGGTGAAACAAGTAAAATAGACTGTAGGACATATCGTTAAGCTCTGGGTAGCCCTGACTGCACTAAAATTATCAACTTCTCCTCCATATATTTACAGTAGACCAATATTTACGGAAGACAGAAAAGATATCTGCCGGCTGTGATTTGGTTATTCCTCGTCACATGACATGTGGTGCGCGTTGCTGCATTCCAAAAGTTGAACTATTTTTATCTTTGGCTGACCCGAATGCTTCGAAGCTTCGACTGTTGCCGTGGTATTCAACCTCCAAATCGCTATTCGAATACTTTGTTTTTTAATTTTTTTTATTTGCTATATATAATTATGTAACAATAATGTATAAATCCCAAAATAGCCCATGAAATAAGGAATAATCCCACAACATTATTCATTATTCATGTTCAACATTAATTATTATTAGTCATTCTCAGCCGGATATCGCTGTTTGGCACTGAAACGCGGGGAGATGGACACAGACAGACAGAAGAACATGTCATCCTGACGCGCTGCACCGCGAAGCTTCGAATAGATTTGAATGTTTCTCACCGAAGCTTCGCAGTCCAAAAAAATGGTATTCGGGACAGCCCTAACTATTGTCAAGGTCAAGAATTTTCAATGTTTCACTTTCAATCTGTAAAGCAGTTTACCGTAAACGAGGCTCTGGAAATGCCTCCGGTTATCAGAAATGAAGAGAAAGATTTCGATTTAATCCAGATGAGCTATTAGTATTTATTTAACTGTTTGTATGTAAGATGGTACTTTGAAGATCTAATTTCTACCCAGATTCGTGTAATCCAGATTTATCACATTTGTCACCTATTTTTTTTTTTTTTATATATAAGAATAAACACCTCTACATTTACAGGTATTTTTTAAATCTAAAAATGAATGAGAAGAGTTGTGTTTACTTGTAACCCTAAAGAGCGAATCACCACATGTGACTCACGGTGTTTTGTTTTGTACTCTTTGTGTACATTGTCTGTCTCTAGTCTGGTTCCTCCTGGTTCTCGCTGTTTGCCTTCCAGACAGGCCTGATGTGCAACTTATTAAACTTGGCTGAATAATAAAGCGCCCCAGCTCACTCTTTGTCTTTTTCAAGTTAAATGAAAGCCAGAGATTGAAGCCAGGTTGTTCAGGCACTCGCTGATTCACTCACACACACTATCCTAATCCTCGCATGCAAACACAAACACACACACACACACACACACACACACACACACACACGGAGGAGAAACAGTCCCAACCTGCATGTTTAGGAGCATAATTAGAGATAATTTACAAGGATCAGGTTGAACATAATCTGGACAGGAGGTAACTAAAGCTCGGCCATCTTTGCTCTCTGTCTGTGTGTGTGTGTGTGTGTGTGTGTGTGTGTGTTGAGGAGAGGAGGGGGGGGTGCTGGTTGTCTGTGTGTGTACAACAGCCAGTTCACCCAGGAAACGGCCGGGGTGTGCCCCAAACATGAAGCTGGAAGGTGGGAAGGAGGGGCTGGGTAAACACAAGATGGGGCAATCTCCCTCTGTGATGTTTGGCTTTCACGGCAAACGGAAACACGGTTTCTCTGTATTTGCTCTCCTTGTATGTTTGTGTGTGTGTGTGTGTGCAGATTGCACGTGTGCACACTCCGCCCGCCCATATGGCCGCAATAGCTGCTGCGAGGACCATTAAGCTATTAGCTCTGTTAGCGTTATCTATTGAGTGATAAACTTTGTGTTAAACATACACACACGGTATAGATTTACATAAATCACTTACTGTGATAAGGAAGGATATATTATAGATTTGTCAAAGGGCAAAGAAAATGGCCGGTTACCTATTAATGCCATGTAATATAACCCCTTTGTGCATTGTGTACGGTAACTTGAAAGCAGCGTGTTGCTTATCCAAAAGCCAAGGCTGTTGGCTTGTGTTGTTTTCGCCCACCAGATTGCTTCTGCTTTCTGATCTGTAATTGTTAAAAAGTGGGTCAGGCTTAGGAGTGCAAACATTTGGATGGATGGACACACACGGTGAATCAGTTCCAAACTTGTCTGAGGAAAAAATACAGTTTCATGCCACTTCAGTTTTTGGACGCTCCAATTCCTTCCTTCCTTTCTTGGCACGGCACTATAGAGCAGAATTAAAACTAGAGAAAGCTGTGATTGATTCAGCGCATCAGACTCACTTTTCATTCTTGTTCTTCAGATTACAAAACATTTCAGTTTCCTTCTGAGGAACTATGTAACCAGGAATTGACTCTGTTCTATATTCCTGTAAAATACCTAATGATTCAGGGAAGAGGGATGGACTTGGGGGGGAAAACTGCTCTGTGTGATGACAAACCACAAGGAGTTGTCACCACACTTTGCAGTTCCCTCAGTTTTACAGACCTTTTTAAGCCTCTTTTTAGTTCGTTCAGCTCATTGTTTTGGTTGGCCTGCATACTACTATCCCGTCAACCTTGTTTCCAGCGAAAAGGCTCTGATAAACTCATAGAAATAGAATAGGAGTAGAACTCCCTACTGCTCCGGAGAAGGACAAGTTACCTAGCTATCAAGCCAGTTATCCATCTCTGGAGCTGTGTCTGCTCTCTTACCGGCGAGTTGATAAACCTGATAAATACAGGCCCAGCTAGAGCAGAAACATGCAGGTTCAGTTTCTTATCTTGGTATCGGTACAGACGTGGTTGCCAGAATCAAACCTATGATCTCTCCATCACAGACCAGTCTAACAAGCAAGCCTGCCGCTAAAAGTGCTCTCAAAAGAGGTGTCACCATGGCAAAAAGACCTCCAAGGTACCTATTTGAAAGGTGAGAGAGCGGGATTCTTTGAGCTTGTTCTCAGTTTCACGTTTCATGTTTTTGAACGCGACTCTGTGATCTCCGATGCTTTGAAGTGAGACGTTTTTTTCGGCTGAGCCGGTGCTGCTGGCAGCTCGAGAGCTCGACACTGTCCTATAGGGCATTGCTATCTCAATGTTGCCACAACACCGGAGCTGCCGGGTCACCGGTGTATCGAGCTTTGATGATAAAGACGGGTGTCAAACTCCCACTGAGCTGGTATGAGGCCCTCTCCCATGCCGTCCTTCCGTTGCTTCGTCCGCTCTGTTTATTTGCTCCCTGTTCTTCCCGTCAAAGCTGACCTTTCTGTGAAGCGAAACGTTGGAAAACGCTGAGGGGAAACTTGGAGGGCTTCTGTCCGATACGCTGCATGTGTGGTTTCCCTTCAGCTGGCCTGGCGGTGGGGCCTTGGGAGCCGGTAATCACATCTTAACGGATCTCTTCACAGACACAAGGTTGTGAGCCAGTTTGGCACCGGCCCGACGCCAAATAGACCCCTGTAGTTGCACACACACAAACACACAAACTCTCCCTCCATGGAAATAGAGCTTTCATTCATAGCCTCAGAGTGGAGTCTTCTCAGCATTACACTCTTAATCTGCTCATTAAACTCAATCTTTTTTTCTGTCTTGCTGCAAAAATGCTCGCTCAAACACAAACACACGCATGCATTCACCACTCGCACTAATCCATTAGAAACCAAAAGTTTCTGTTGTGTTTATGAAATGTTTCTTTGGGAGGAACTGAGGACAAATCTGGGAGGGCTAGTGGTCGTCGTATGGCGGGTGGTCAGTCAGGCTGTGGTCAGCTGGTATGTCGGGAATCGGGATGCTGAACAGATCGAGACTGTAAGAAAATGAACGTGGTGAACTGTTAGAAGTTACATACAGAGAGTCTTTTTAGCACTGAGTGTGAGAGAGGTCAGTGCCTGTCAAATGTGTGCATTTAATTTGAATTTGAACGGCTCTGCGTGTGACTTTCCAGCATCAGCAAATCATTCGGACATTCATTTTGAGAGTCATTACACTTTGCCTGAAGTACTTTAGTTTCATGCAAAGGTACATGTGAAATCATTGTGACAGACGGCAACAACATGTGTTTTGTATGCAACCGTTTATTTAGAAACACTAGGACAGCAGTTCTGTTAGCACGTATTAGATTGTCTAGACGGTGGTCGTATTTGTTTGCAGTAATTACACCCAGGCATCATGATTAACATGACAGCCATGCATTTAAAAATGCAATAGGCAGAGCCCTTGTTAACTTTAGGGGACATTCAGACCAACAACATCTCAAGAAGCTGCAATAGTGTGGGCCTATTGCTACAGGTTAGTACAGACAGAAGAGCAAATACAAACCAGGATGTGAAGCTATATTAAAAACCAAGACAATATACGGCCTTTTATGCAACATTGAGCCCAGATTGAGCAACCTTGGAAGGTTCTCATGGCAACAAGCAATCATTTTCTCCGTCATCTTGAAGCTTGCAAAGTAACCAGTAAATCAGATCAAAGCATTCCACTGTTCGTACATCATTTTGGCCAATGCACTTGACAGAACACTGCAGCACAACTTGAGCCATGAAGAACTGTTTTTGCTGGAGGAAGCATGAACTAAAGCTTCACAACATTATTGACATATTTGAAATAAAAGATTAACGAGAATCTCTTCCTTTCTCTCATTTTCCTCTCTAGACGATTATAACTACCTGCCTGATGCGTTGCCTCCTCTTCCTGAAGTCCCGGACTCCGGCTCAGTCCTGAGCTCCGTTGACATCCCGGCCCGCTGCCTCCGCAACCCGGCCTTCCGCCACACCTCCTCGCGCTACTGCTCCGCCATCAGCATGGACTCCTCCCCCGACAGCGCCGAAAGGCCGATCAGCTACAGCTCCACCTCTTCTTCCGCCTCCTCCCGGGACAGTCACTGCTCGCTGGGCAGCCGCTCCACCCTCGTCCCCGCCCCTCACTGTAACCCGGCGACCTCGGACCGGGACTCCGGGGCGATCAGGCTGGAACTGGTGCCGGCCCGGCAGCTGGGATGCCGGGAGGAAGATGACAGGAATGACGGAGGGGTGGACACAGGGAGACAGGGCAGTGGACAGACTCTGACAGAACATTCAGAGCCGGAGGCGGGTCCAGATGGAGGAGAGCGGATCGGTCAGGTGCAGGGACCCAGGACGTATGTGGACCGGGTGGTGCAGGAGATACTGGACACAGAGAGGACCTACGTCCAGGACCTGCGCAGCATTGTAGAGGTAAGGAACCACAATCCAACATGTTAATTAAACACAAGCTGTGCAAGAAATGAGATCCTACATGTTGGCAGGAACTCAAAGATGCACTAGAATGTTTGGCAAGACATCAAATATAGAGTGAGGCCTTGAACAAATTTGTGTACATTGTGACGTGTGTGTGTGATTAAGTGTACGCTATATTTAGAATATTTTCACCGCTTTACCTCGCCATTCGACGGGGAAATTAAGATGTTATATCACGGTTTTCAAAGCTACCAGACCAGACTCCATTAAAAAAAACAGTCATTTTACCTCGACACAGGAGTTGCATTGATCGGTTAGTTTGTTTCTGTTATTGTGTGACTTTTGGGATCCAAACTAACGTGGCGTCCACAGCAGTACAATGCTTAGCTTCCGTGACGGTACTCCTGTCTGCTTCTCCAAACTGGGAGCATGCCGACCGCCATCTAAGTTACTGTATGTAACGTTAACACACTGACTATAAGGATGTATATATACTGTACATGTAGCAGCGTTATCATGCAGAATCCTACGTCAGGTCACGTTGGAAAATAACATTTTGATGCTAAAACATACTTTAACCAAAATTTGAATACACAAGGAACACCACTGGGAAGCTACAGAATGATATAAAAAAAAATAATGAACCTGCCCTTTAATTTTGTGTTACAGAAATAGATCTTTTTCTGCTCTCGACCCCTAAAACTTACAGTGTCTGGCGGCCCTCAGGTTCAGAAACTGAAATAGCAGCATACAGTTTTCAACCTTTTGAAGGTCCCATCTTTGAACTGAAATGTCTCCCTGCTGACCCAGTTGAGCCCCGAGCAGCAGTGGAACGCCAGGCAGCAGCACGGGGCTTTAAATCACCAGATAACACACATCCTTTTAAGTCTTTGCGGTTTTCCTAACACACACGTGACACACGCAGCTCGTTGCCTGCTGGGAAACCTCCGATACAATAAGGTCACCTGCGCTTGCAGGCGGGGTTTGGCCGAGTTACACGACACCAGGGGCCTTTGTGCTGCAGGCACAGGCACACATTCAAAACCGTTTCTAAACACACACACACACACACACAATACTGTATGCACACACTCGGATAAATGTGAGGTTTTGTGAGGTTGGCTTTGAACTGCGAGGATACACATTGCCTCTAGTCAGTGCTTTAGTGGCTTTGTTAAGGATTGGGTGTAGTGGTTTGTATCAAAGGTTGCTCTCCTTTCTCCTCCCCTCCTCTTTGTTCAGCTCCTTTTGGTTCTCTGTGAAACTCAAAATTCATATCGTGTGCGGAGGAAATGTGGTGCGCACATGCGATGTGTGTTTTGCATTTGCATCCTGCAGCTTAGTTTGCATCGATTGTGGTGTAAAATGACAAAACGTCCGTGTGGAAATTGTTGTATTTTGCATGCATGTGTTGGAGCTTTGCCCACCTTTTCCCCCATATCCTCCCTCTTAACTTCCTCCCCCACTCGAGGCTGTCGGTTCATGGGGTCAGTGTGCGTATGTGTATGTTATTTAGGGTTAAAAAGGTCTATGGTGGTTGTCAAAAGAGAGCAGGAAACTCATATTCCCAAGAGTCGGGATAAATAGTGGGAGTGAGGTTCAGTTTTTGTGGTTTTGGCCTGTCACCCCTGATCGATGTCTCGCCCTCTCCTGCTCTTCTTTTCCTCCCCTCTTCAGGAGGCAGAGGTGAGGGAAAGAGGGAGATGGAGAGGAAGATAGAGGTAGAGGGATTTAGCTCTGAGATAACAATGTCCAAAGTAGGTTAGGAAAACACTGAACAGAGCTTAGGAGCTGTACTTAATAACCCTCTACTCTGCAGACCACCCAGCCCTGGAAGACCACACTTACATGGCAAGACAGCTAATTCTTCACGTGCATTTAGCTTTTCTTCACCCCTTTTAATGACGGTTCCAGTGAGTGCACAGAGGATGGATTGCACTGATTGTATCCGTGTGAATAGAGCTTTTAACATGACAGTTTACCCACACTGAGGAGCCGCTGGACAGCATCTATTATCAGCACCGTCCCATACGAGCTGGTCCTGCAGCCCCCGTTTCAGTAATCCCTTGGCCCCGTGCTGCTTCCTGCAGTGGAAGAGGGTGTGACAGCCTTAACGCAAATATTTACCCAGACTCCCCTGGGCTCACCTGTGTTTCATCTGTCAGCGGCGTTGTGTTATGGTCCACACATGCATGCACTCATACTCTGCCCGCCTGTGTGTGTGAACTGTATGTGGATTTAGGTTACTCACAGTACATGGAAGGAGTACTCAGATCTTTTACTTAAGTAAACATAGGAATAACATAGTGTAAAAATACTCCATTACAAGTAAAAGGGCTGAATTCAAAATGCTATTTAAGTAAAAGTACAGAAGTGTTATCAGCAAAATGTACTTAAAGTATCAAAAGTAACAGTCACTATGCAGAACGGCTCCTTTCACAGTGTTATTTTATTATTATAGAATATTTATTATACTGTTTTTATCTCTAACGAATACATGTAAGAGCATTTTTAATGTTGTAGTTCATCAATGTGGAGCCAAGTATATATACTTTGTATTGTCATATCATACATATTTTTTATCAAAAAAGTAATGAGATGAAAAGTGTCAAATAGTGCAGTAAAAAGTACAATATTTCCCTCTGAGAGTGGAAGTAGAAAGTAGCAAACAATTTAAATACTCAAGAGAAGTTCAAGTATGTCAAAATTGTACTTAAGTACAGTACTTGAGTAAATGTACTTAGTTACATTCCACTACGGAGTAAATGTACTGTAAGTACCACGTGGTTTGTCGCTTGGTGCAACAATGAATATGTGAATATTCAACTTATGCAACTTAAGAAAAAACATACAAATCGACAAAAGAAAAGCAAAAAAAGAAAACATCTTCTCCAAATACAGAAAAGTGTTGCAAAAACAATAAGCACAACCACATGCAATAAACACTACAAAATATAGAAATGCACTGCAAAAACAGAAAACACAGCTAAATACAGGAAACACGTGGGAAAGACAGGAAACACAACTAAATACAGAAAGTCTCACAAAACACAATGGAAATTACAAAACATCAGAAGTTTCCCGGGGGGATACTAAAAACAATGAATACGCCTGTTATATTTAGTGTCCCCATGGAAACCGCTGTTGTTTTGGGACTTGTTTCTGTCGGTTGTGTCACTTTGCAGCGTTTCTGTTTTGTGCGTTTTCTTCATGTGTTTTTGTTTTTCTCTATTTGCATGTCTCTCCTCAAGCTGCAGTGTGTTGATCTCTCCGGGCCGCCATGCATTGATGTGTGAGAACATTGTCTGGGTGTTTGTTAGTTCTGCGTGATCACCCTTCCTCGGCTCGATCAGTGTGCGTAATGAGGCCGATCCGTCACCCACAAACAACCTCAAAGACTCTGAGACCTGGAACGCATCGCCAGGAATTTGGAAACAAACTTGGAACATCACTTGACTTTTCAGAAACATTGAAAATGAATGAGATTTGGATGTTTACACTCGTTTTTGTCCGGAGGAATGACTTCCTACTTGCGGTGCAGAGTGAGGGATATGTTTGGTGTGTTCTTTGAGAGGAGGTTAATGGTTAACACCAGAAAATATCAAGTTTGTACATGTTCCGTCTGATGCCTGGCAGGGAGTGTACCTGGAGGTGTGTGTGGATGTGAACGCTGCCCATTGTTGAGCTCAGTCAGGCTTTGGCTGAGTGTGACGAGTGAAGGGGTCAGGCCGAGTCAGATCCGTGACCCCGTGGCTAATAAAGCATCACATTACACATAACCTCCGATGGTCAACAAGATCTAAACATGACCCTTTGACGTGACCCACCAACATGCCCGTTAGTCTTAACTCAAATCCGCAAAACCCCAAATCTTGGCCTAAAGCTCTCGTATAACCTTTAAACCCTAAACATCCAAGACGGCTGTCATCTGTCAACTCTTTGATTTAGCTGAGATTAGTTATCTCTTTCTCTTATGTTTGCTTATCCAAACACATTTTAATAGACTGTTCATGCTCATCTATTATAGTAATAACCATAATGACGGCTAAATACATAAAACATTACCAGCAGACTGGAAATTAGACAAACAGACTGAGAGCGAGCAGGGAGAGTCTGTCTCTCCTCTTTGGTCTCTTATAAACACACACGAGTGTTGTGTGTGCTGAAATCATCAGTGTGGGTGTGCGTTCAGGGCAGCCTGGTACTTTTCTGTGTTGTAATGTCTGCCCTGCCCAGCTGCAGACTGCGGTCTGGATTGTAAACTGTTACTGAGCTGCTGCCACCGTGACGCTTCCTCCATCCTGAACCCCTGAATAAAATGACATTGAGATCATTTTTGTGGATGAGTGTGCACCGGTGTCCTTCCTGTTTTGTCTGATTTATTGACTCGAGACTGTAATGACACGGTGCGGAGTGCAAACAACACATGCGACACAATAATGACAGAATAATTGCACCTGTAAAGTGCAACAAAAACGGCTTCCCTGCCTGCAGCGGTCGTGTCTAATCAGCATGCTGCCTGGACAGAGAGAAGAAGCTTTGCAAGCGTTAAAGCAATCAGTGCCTCTGCTGTTGGCTACTGGTCTATCTGTCTTTCTCTCCCCACCTCTCACTTTCTATCTGCAGGGCACACTGAGACCTGAGGCTGCTGTTTAATCAGCACTCCTCACTAACGGCCGTGATAAGAGCCAGAGAGTCGTCTGACTCCGGGATTCATTTACACTAAACCAGATGACCTGTGTTGTCTCCTTATCAAGCTGTTTACACTAAACAACAATACAGGGATCAGGCAGTGCGTTACACTAATTGGCTGTCTTTACCTACATTACACCGGGCTTTGTTTTCCAATTAAAACTGAAATTCTCTACATTGCTGGGTAATTCAACCCCAAACAATGGAAAGTAGGCATAAAGGCTCAAAAAGTAAAAAAAAAAAAAAAAAATCTGTGCAACCACAACATGTGTCCTTCAGCTGTGTATCAGGATTTAGCTTCAGAACATAACAGAACAGAGTCTTCGTCACGCGGCTATCCGGCCAAAGTGGTGCAAAGTAGAGTCAAGTGGTCCAAGAGAGTGGCGGGCTTTGAAAGCTACTGAGGTGAAGTCTGTAGGAGTCACAGTGTGAGTGGTCTGTCAAAATCAAGTGTGTCATCAAATCAAATCACATCAAATGACCACGTCGTCTCTCCTTCTCTCTGCAGGACTACTTGGAGTGCATCAGTAATCAGTCTCGTCTGGCCCTGAGCTCTGAGGATAAAGTCTCTCTGTTCGGCAACATCCAGGACATCTACCACTTTAACAGGTACAACACGCTCACAGAGCCAGAGACTTGAGAGCTGGACTTAATGCTTGCGAGCGTTCATATCACAGGACAACTCAAGATAGTTGGATGATTACAGTGCTGGGCGAGTGAAGGGTTGAAAATACTGTGCCTTGACAATAAAACACTATATCCATTACAGTTATATTGGCTTTAATCACCTTTAACCGTGGACTTTGGCTGACTTGAGGTACTATATCAATATTTCCTTGATTGTCAGACACTTCCATGCTATGAAGCACCAGGTCACATGTATCAGAGATTCCAGAAACATCAGTTTTGAAAGAAAAGATATTCAATTGTAAAGTTTTTAGCTTTTTTTATTTTTTATCCTTGAACAAAAATAAACAAGATAGCAACAGACAGACTTTGCATTACCACATAGCTTCAGTATTTCATTATTAGGCCTCTCCATTTAAAGGACAGTCGTATGCTCAGTACTTCTTAAACACATGTATTTTCGCCAAAATCTTTAGCATGTTTTGGTATAGTTTTGTTGTTGTTAAATTTGGCCTCCATTTACTTCAATTCATCAGGGATTTACTCCGTTTTTGGACATTTTTTGATTCTCCATTTACTGTAGGGGCATGCGAGAAAAAAGAAATTGAGAAAAACGACTAAGTGATACACAAATGGTCATTTTAAGGGTGAAGTATTCCTTTAAACTCGCTTATGCAAAAAAACTGTATCAACACGTTCAGTAAATGGTCAAAACCCAGACATGTTTAGTGAAAAACACTGATCTTAACTTTCAGAAAGGAAACTAAAAACAGCTCTGGCTGCACATAAATAAACAGACAGACTCTTGTCTCTGTCAGGATCAACAAACAATGTCCTGCAAATAGTGAAACTGTGCCGAGCCACCTGTTAATGTCTGGGAAGGGCGTTGTTGTGGCGGTCAGGTGTGTGTGTTTGTGTGTGTGTAATAAGTCTGCATATCTGTCCCCTCTGGCACCGCTCTAAACCATGTGTGTTTGTGTGTTTGTGTGTCCAGACGCGATGGCTAGTTGAGAATCATGGTGGTCTGGAGACACAAACATGCACACACTCTTCCACCGCACCTATTCATTCCTCAGCTGTCACGCGCAGACAAACTGGCCAGTAAAAGGAAGCATAAAAGCAGTTTAAAGCGGTAACAATGACCTCATGCTTCAGCCATGAAACAATAACTCCCAACAGTGGACTTTTTTTTTTTTTTTCCACAGTGTGCACTTTACACACACGTACACAGCTACACACAGCTACACACAGGAGAGCTGCCCGTTTGAATTCATGGAAGTTTCTCGTTTGTTCAGAGCCGAGTGCCCTAAGCCCTAATTTCTGTCTCTGACTCTTGCTCCTGAAAAACTGTCTGGAACAATAAACCATGGGAGAGGAGTTTATATTCTTGTGTGTTAAAGACGCAGGAAATTACGTGTGCATGTTTTCACATCAAATATTAATTTCTTTGAGCTCTGTGTTTGTTTCAGGGATCTTCTTCATGATCTCGAGAAGTGCAACGCCGACCCCGTGGCCATCGCAGAGTGCTTCGTATCCAAGGTAAAGATAGTCGCCTCTCTGCCCCCTTTTCAGTCCACCTTCTCCCCCCGTCCATCTCTCTTTTGTGGAAAGTAACTAAGTACATTTATTCAAGTACACTATTTAAATACTTGTACTTAATCTGAGTATATCTGTTTTATGTTGCTTTATACTTCCATTTCACCACATTTCAGAGGCAAATATTGTCCTTTTTACTCCACTACATTTATTTAACAGCTATAGTTACATTATAGTTAAAACTGTTCGAAACCCAAACAATGAACATTATGCAATATTTCACAAAACGCATAAGGATTAGAGAATATTTTTGAAAATGAATACAAATTTGTGAAACAGAACCTTGTTTTTTATTCTTTTCTAAACATTTTTGGGTCAGTATAAAAAAATCTAATATTATATAATATTCACAGCAGCATTTTATAGTAAATACTTTTACTTTTGATACTCAAAGTACATTTTGCTGATAGTTTTTTGTACTTTAAAGCATCTTTTTTCAGCCACCGACCCCTTACAAGATAGAGAATATATCGCCTCATGTATGTCCCTCGGAATAATTTGACATATAGCCTATTTTATACACTTATATAGTCTTAATTATGTGAAAGAACAACACAAGAGAATTGTACAAGAAAGATATTAGACATGAATTAAACATATTTTTAGATTTTCTATGAGTTATGGATTTGTTAGATTAGAACAAAATTTACGAAACAAACTTTAGATTAAAAATTGAAATATGAAATATTAGTAAAAAAATATATATCATGATTTAAATTAAAGAATCTGAAAACTTTTCAGGGACCCCACTTTGACGAATCGCTGCTTTAAAGTAGGATTTCGAATGACCTTTCCTAGTGATAGGAGTGAACTAGAAGTATTGTTGTATTGGTACTTCTGAGTACTTCTGTCTCTCTGTCTATAAACACACTCCTCCTCCTCCTCAGCTCGTTGAAACTTGTCTAACAGCTGGTTCAAACACACACACACAGGCACACTCAGACGCAGACACAGAACAGAAAATGAAAAACAGGCGATGCACTATTATAAGTGATAAGTTGACAAAAATCTGGTGGACGCTGCATGAAGTCAGTGAGGTTTATTGAGGCCAGTAGCGTCGTTTCGGTTGGTTGGAATGTGAGTTTAAGTGCACGAGGAGGGCCGGGAGGAAGGACAACTCCAGAGGAATTTTAAGGGCCGTCCAAATATATAATCACCTTTTTTTTTTTTCTTTTTTTTTTTTACAAGAAAGGGGGATAATAGCAGTGCTATCAAGAAAAAGTAGACTCAGCAACTCAAAGTATCACTGGTCCCTCTGTCTGCAGCTTTTATTCAAAACATGTTAGCATGATTATGTCCCATGATAATGTGCTGCATTCCTGCACTTCCTCTAAAACACTTTACATTCCCTCCCTTACCCGACTGCAATTACTCCCAATACCACAGAGCAACTGTGTGACCATATATATATATATATATATAAAAAACAAGTCAGCGTCACCGACTCCCTAAATACAGCAGCTGTTGTTTAGACGAACCACAGCACCACTCTGCATAATTAACTGGGATCCATAAACAAACCAGCGTGATGACATCTTGTTACTGACTGATTAATGTTACAGCGTGACGAACTGATCTCAGATGATCCCCTAATACGGACAACCTATAGTTGACTTCTATTCTGTAGCCAGTACAGCATTAATTATAAAACAGTTAAACATCCTTACAGCCAGGGGTTAAATTGGGTCAAAGCCAGCTGAAACTCCACCTCTTGAAGTCCTAATCTGATAATTTGTCTCTCCTGAGACTGGTACTCGTACTGCAGATGTCCATTAAAACGATTGAAAGTATCCCTCATGTTTTACTGGAAGAGCTCCTGACTTGCTGCTCCAGGTCCTATCTAACACCTATTTAATGTTAATTAGCATTAATACAGTTTAGCTACAGTGCTCAGGTTTAATCTGGTGCATATATGCTGGGCAGGATTTACCCAGCGGGCAACTCTGGGTCTGAAAAGTGAAGTGCCTTAAACTTGCATTCTCTCTAATAGCCAGCAGGGGGCGACTCCTCTGGTTGCAGAAAGAAGTCTGATTGTATAGAAGTCTATGAGAAAATGAGCCTACTTCTCACTTGATTTATTACCTCAGTAAACATTGTAAACATGAGTTTATGGTCTCAATCGCTAGTTTCAAGTCTTCTTCAATACAGCATGATGTTCATTTAGTAAATTATGGTCCCATTTAGAGTCAAATAGACCATAAAGCAGGGGATGTTTTAGGGCGTGGCTACCTTGAGATTGAGAGGTCGCTACCACGGCATTGTCCAGTCTGTGTTTTCGTCTTACATCTTTAACCCTTTCAGTGTGTTTTCGGTTCATGAAAGTTAATCCTAACCTTTTTGGTCGCCCTAAAAATGTCTCATTCAGCGTTCGGTTGTACTTAGCTCCACCCTCTTGTGTCACTCTTGGTTGCAAATAACCGAGATGGCGACGGTCAAAATACCAACTTTTAGGCTTCAAAACTGCAGTCCACAAACTAATGGGTGACGTCACGCTGACTACGTCCATTTCTTATCTACAGTCTATGGATTTAACCCAAAAATAGTGAATTTGATTTAACCAGATTCAACCTAAAACAGACATTTATTATAGTCCATACAGATTCCACCAAACCACTATTACACAACCCGAGGTTTGCTTCATGAAGACATGTTTCCTTTGCGGTTGAAAGTTCATTCTTGACCTTGGAAATAGTTGGCAAAATCATCTCACCACAAGGTCCATTAGTAGCTTTCTGGAGACTCTGCGGATGAAATTTTGGCATTTCTCTGATGTTCTGAGCACTTTAAAGACTTCTCGTCCATGTTGGCTTAAAAACTGGGATTTAAAGTGCATTTTTCATTTGGAAATAACACAATAAGTCCTTTTAAATACTAAGAAAAAATTGGAAATGTAGCCATCTACAATCATACCACAACCGGGCAAACTTCATCTGCTGAGGAAGATCGTCTGATTCGATCCAAAGCTCAAGAGCTGCTACTAATGGACCACGTCTCCATGCTTAAATATCCCTAGTGATTCATTAGATTCCCTTATATATTCATATTAGTAATGAACATACAGTAGTTGTTGGTGGTGAAAGCTGTCTTTAGGCTTCTATTTGTAGGTTTAATACAGTTGTATGAGGGCTTGGTCTTCAGCCAGACCACCGCCTGGAAAGATTTAGTCACCACTGACCATCACACCCTTTACATTGAGACATACAAGTGTGTGTGTGTGTGTGTGTGTGTGTGTGTGTGTTTGTGCGTGTGTTTGTGTGTGTGGCTTCATCATTTCACAGGCTGACTTCTGGTAAAAGGGTTTAACCAGAATAGTAACCAGAGTTCTTTTGTGTTGCTGAAGGTTAGTCATGGTTGCTACAGTAAGACCCATAACAACCACAAAACCTCTCTTTCACTATCAGCTGTGAAATGCACACTCACACACACTCGCAAACACACACACACACACACACACACACACACGCACACGCTTGCACACACACACACTCTCAGCTAATACTTTTCTAGTCTGAACAGCCAAAGATCACAACCCAGCTCAGTGTTTGAAGAAGAGACAGATCTCGTTGTAAATCTCTGCCTCTCTCTCTCAGATAATTGGCTATCTCTCCTCGTGTTCCTCTCCGTTCCCCTAAATCCTCGCTGTGCTATGTGATGAGTAAGCCTTTAACGCATTTTATGGGTTGCTACATGCTGACTGGAACACAGAGGGCACAATTACAACAAGATCTTTAGCTCCTCGGTGTTGAGCTGATGACTCAATGCGACCGGTCCGGTCTCGACAAAAACTGCTGATTTACGAGCATCTCTTTAAAAATGATCAGCGGGTGCTGATGCAACTCGACCTTTTCTTGTTTCGCTGAGTAGTGATTAGCAGCCGCCGCTCAGAAAAAGTAAAAAACCTTCCTATAGTCTGTAATTTGTATCTTGATACTCTGGGAATGGATATTTTTCATCATGTTATAGGAGCCAGAACTCTCACATGCAGCATTTGGATATGATGATTATATGATTTAGCTTGTATATATATTTTCCAAAAGGAAAGTATATTATAGATCGGAGCTATTTCGGGGTCTGCTGGTTTCCCGGTTGGGTTCAAAGAGTGTGTCAGCTTTAATGACAAAGTGCGCAGACGTGCATGCTCGGCACAAATTTGTGCCCCATAGAAGCATTTATGTATCTTGCGGTCTCTCGTCCACGGTCGAGAGGGGGATATTAAGAGTGTGTATTAGGAGTGTGTGTCGTCAGGAATCGATGGTGGCACATCTGGTTGTGTTTAGGCCTGGTCTGTGTGGCGGCAGACTGCTGGAGACGAGGAGGAGAGCTCTTCAATTTAGGACGATTCCCACGGAGCACCTCGGGCTAACAAATCATGAGAGTCTGAGCGTGCGTGTGTGTGTTTTTATGTTCGGTATATTTTGGTGGGACGGTGTTTCTGTTCCTGTAGGTAGCTTGAATTGTTCGCCGTGGCTTGAATAGGAATGTATATTTAATCTACAGCAAGAAACATAACATTCACTCACACAAACAGTGTATGCATACTGAAGGTTTACTATGAATCGTGTGTGTGTGCACATTATGCACCATCTGTCATCTGCCCTGTGTGTTTATGATGGTGCTTCCTGATGGCTGTCCACATCCTGCGACCCCCCGAAGTGTTTATGGACACAAATAGAGTTCAATTAGACGCTCACGTTATGCAACAGAAAGGGGTTCATCTCCGGGCCTCCAGGAGAGCACGAAGAACAGAAAAGGCTGTAAGAAGAGTTAGAAACATATCCAGAAAAGGATCGGATCAGATCAGGAGAAAGAGCGAACGACATGGAGAGCAAAGTTTCTGAGAGCTTCGAGCTTTGATAAGTCACGCCGTCTCTGATGTCTTTTGATGTTCAGGCATGCAAGGTGGGAAAAGTGTCAATTAAAGGGGCGGCGATGAAGTATGAGGGGATATATAATCCGAGCGCTCTGGGCCGTCGGGATCAACAGAGACTTAAAGGCCAGGACGCAGGCTAATCATAAGCTACGGGGTTGACTTTCAATTAGTAGCGTAGACCGGCGGAGAGAGGACGCCTTGTCTGTGGGCTCGGAGTGTGTCGAGCCGTAAACATTAAATAAAACAGGGACAGTCATCAAAAAATGCACTGCAAGTACAACCAGAGAGGCAGACAAGGATGGTTAATCTTGACCTCAAACATTCAGTACCAGTGGCTTTGTATGTTTTAGTCCGTTGTTTATAAGGCACATATACTTTATATGACAACTAATCACTTTGCAGACTGTGCTGCTGTGTTCTAGAAATTGAAACCAAACTTTCTTGTTCCAGGCGTCCATTGTTTCAAATCATTTTCATATGAGATGAAGATTTATTAGCAGCTTTGGTTGTATAATCCAGCTTTGTGAACATCAAGTCTGCTTTAAATTTTGTCAAATTAATGTTATTGTTATGAGGATCAATCTGCAGTTAAACTGCATTACAAAGCAACAATAGTGTAACATGGACAGAAACTAATGTAGACCTGATGTTCACTGTGATGTAATCAGTCATCAGTCTGCTGATAGAATTTCTCAGCACACAGAAATGAACGGAAACCAATGACTGTCTGGAATGGTAAAGAAAAAAAACCATTAAAAAGTGTAAGCTTTATAGCATGCATGATCAGCAATAGAAATGATCAAGTTTATTCATGTAGCATCAGAACAAAATGCTTTATAGGGAAAAAACTAAAAATACACATACAGTCAGACAGACATGAGAATAAGAAATCATAAAATAACCACGTACAAACATGCTTATGTACTACATATACCGACCTGCATACACACATAAAAACACACTTGCAAACAAATTACCCAAATAAAATAATTATTTTTTAAAAAGCCTTATGATAAAAAATGCTTTTCCAGGATGTGATTTAAAAGAGGATCCTGATTTTATAAATCTGAGCTTGTCGGGCTGTTTGAGAGTTGTGGTGCCCTAACCGGAAGAGCTCCTTATGAAGTACACAAAGTACATGATTTGTTGTTAAAGAGCAGCTGTAAAGGTACAGTGTGTAGGATTTAATCATGTGTATATATACATACTACATCCTGTTTACATTCAGCTTATCCATTTGAAATACTGCCTTCCACAAATTGATATTTACATACTACTACTTGCACTATATTATGTCCTTGATTCTTATTTTGCTTTTATTTGTGTGATTTTCCTTTTTATGTACAGTATGTACATTTTTCATGAGCATTGTTGAAGGGTACCTGAGACCCATGATTTCCATTGCCAACCACTGCTTGCTGTAATTGTTGTGCGTATGAATACGAATAAAGAAACTTGAAACTTGAGCAAAACTTGCAAACATAGGGGCCTTTAATTATTGTTATGCTGAATTATGCTGAGCCAAAAATCACAACACAATGCTGTCAGAAAAGCATCCTCATGATGGTGAATATTATAGTTGCCAGCATTGTGACTGTGAGCGTGTTAGAATACTGACAAGTTAACATACAAACACCCATAAATGTGACGTGACATCACCTTTTCTTCTCTTGAGTCTTCAGTTATTTCCTGTCATTTAAATGCATCAACTAATTTGTCCTTGTTGTGTTTTACAGAGTGAAGAATTCCACATTTATACTCAGTACTGCACCAACTACCCACGGTAAGACGGCAACCACTCTGTGTGTTTATGTCTGCTTAACAACCGTCTACTGTACGTCTTCTCGTTGTCATCCTATCCGGTTCTCACCTCCACATACCGTCTTCCCAGCGTCTCACGTAGCTCCATTGTGTACGTCGATCAATGCGTTACCTCTCTCCCCTCCCTGACGAGCTGACACGCTCCATAGAAGTCACCTCGGCAGGAGTCAAAGTGTCTACCTTCGGTTGTGCCTCGGGGTCTCTCCGCCTCCCTCCCTCCATCGTGCCCCATTTCCTCCATTCTTTTATTCGCTGCCTATTGACAGAGTTACAGCTCACACTGACAGACGGGGTATTATAGTTGTCACCTCATCATACCCAACGCTGTTAATGTTTTAATACGCTTTGTGATGGTGTGGTCCCGAGGGAGGAATAATGTTTGGGTTTTTTTGTATTCTGTGTGTGAAACGTGAAGCATGCCAAGATACACTGCACCAACCGAACACACCCTCTCCTCTGGCTACTATTTTTCTTTTCAGCGTGTGATCAGAAAGGCACGTGGGGGAAGAAACTATTTACGAGCTAATGACGACTAATTGAATGTTGATTGTGTGTGTGTTTGTGACAGTGTGTGTGTGTGTGAGGGGGCTATTGTCAGCTGTTTGAGATAGACCTTCTCCTACATCCACACCACAGCTGGTGACCCCAACCAAGGTCACACACGACAGACACACACACACACACACACGGGAGACACTCACACACACACACATACACACACACACACACTGCAGATGTATCACGGTCATGCTGTGCTCTACGGTCGGGTTTCCTCCAGAACAATGTGAGGCCTGTGTTGGGCTCCACTGGAATTTAGACATGCAGACATGCACGTGCATGCGCGCTCACACATAGAAAGAAAGTTTTGGGCAATTCACAACTGTCATTCTCTGTCTTTTTCCACTGTGCATATTTATGCAGACACACACACATACAGCCTCCATTTGTTTGTGAAAAAGGCTCTTTCTTCTCCAGTAGGTCACACAGACACAAACCAGCTCCAGTTACCAGCACATTCAGGTCTCATAGTTCGTGTCTACAGGATCCGTCCTGTCCACGCTTCCCATTCATTGTCTGTGTAAACAGCTGTGCAATGCATTCTGGTAGCGTTCCGTTTAGAGAGACGGACCCTCACGTTGCCCGCTCCTCATTTGCATGAAGTTGAGTTAAGGGCTACTTTATGCAAATCAGGGGCATCCGGCGTGACTCACCACCTCTGGAAACTTTTAAACTAAGCCTTGTTGATCTAAAATGAAGCCAGATTCAACAACTGCATGACTTATTTCTCGCCTAAAATGTTTTCAGAAACACATTTCGGTGAAACATTTCAGTAATATACGAGAAATTACAAATGAGTCGCCATGTTGGTTCTGGTTTGAAAGCTGGGAGCAGCAGCTCACGAGGGAAAGCATTTGTCCGATCAGGTGTCTCGTAGCAGCTCATCAAGCGTCCAGCGCTGGGAAGCAATGCGATCCATCGCGTCCAAAAACGCCCATGTGGACACGTACCATTACAAGGTTGTTCAGTGCTGCTGTTTTAGTGGAATATGTACCAAAAAATCAATTCATGCATCCATTTATCGACCTTCAGTGGCTTAATAAATAATTGCAAGCAATTTGTAATTAAAAATTTATAATTTGTTTCTTTTTTTTTATGTGTGAAGTGTTTTATCCGATGTAATTTACCCAACATTGAAACACAGGTTGATGCATTGAATATTAAAGGACGGGTTCACCATTTTTCAAGCCTGTCTTAAAACAATAGTCAGGGAAGCATGTTTAGGAAAGGATCTTAATGGTTAGTAAAGGACAGGAGGACAGATTACTGTTTCAATGTGCATATTAGGGATGCAAAACCAAACCGTAAAAAAACGGACCATTCGATGACTGTACAAACTGAACCGTGGGCTTATTGAACCGTTGCACCACTATTAAATACTGCCCATTATTTGATGAGGTGCCAGAGACATAGAAGAGGCAGTAATCTGAACATAGGCCTACTTGACCATTAAATAGTCTGCCTTATGTCATGTATAATAGCAGAGTTATGGCTTCATATAATATAGAAATATTGTTTATCACTATCAATCAATCTATTTATATATTTTTGAGTCCAAACACATAGAAAATGGTTTTGTTTTTCTTGTGCAATACAAACCGAACCGCATGCTTGTTGAACTGTTGCATCACTAATACATACGGGCATGTGAGTATTGTTTGAATGCAGACTTGAAAAAATGTGAACCTATCCTTCAATTTAAGTTCCTCGTGTGATTTTACATTTGAAATATAGGCAGACTGTTTAGGCATACACAGTGTTAATGTATTATTTTACACTCAATATCATAAAAATACTCAAACTGATAATGTGATATTAATTCCAGCAAAAGGCAGAAAGACGGATGGAGATCTTCTTCGATCTTTACACACCATTCTAAAATTTTTAGTACTATTTTTTAGTATCTGTCAGGACATAAATTACAACTCTAACTTGTCATCGCTGTCAAATTACAGTTTACTACACATCCCTGACATCTTCTTCGCTGTGTTCTGCCTCCACAGGTCGGTGGCGGTGCTAACAGAGTGCATGAGGAACAAGGCGTTGGCCAAGTTTCTCCGCGAGCGCCAGGAATCTCTGCGGCACTCCTTGCCTCTGGGCTCCTACTTGCTCAAGCCGGTGCAGAGGATCCTCAAGTACCACCTACTGCTGCACGTACGTCTGTCTGTCTGTCTGTCTGTCTGTCTGTCTGTCTGTCTGTCTGTCTGTCTGTCTGTCTGTCTGTCGTCTGCCTCGCTCAACAACAAAAAAAACACTTAACACGCAAACAATTACTCTTTACCCACAGAAATGCAAGCGCAGGCACACACTTGTAATGCATTGGACACACTAATGTTTTTTCCTACACCAATACAAATGGATGTGCACGGTTGAATAACAGTGTTTCTGACTCAGCTCCCGGGGACAATCCCCACTGGAGAAGCCAAATGTTTAGACATATGGTGCTCAGTATGTATTTTCCTGTGTATGTCCGCCATGCATTAGTGTGTGTTCATGTGCAGAAACACACACACACACACACAGGGGCCTGTATGAGTGCATATAGTGTGTGACTCCCAGCGTTGTGTGTGTGTCTTCCGTGCAGGAGATAGCCAACCGCATGGAGAAGGACACGGAGACCTACGAGGTTGTGCAGGAAGCCATAGACACCATGCAGAGAGTGGCCTGGCACATCAACGACATGAAGAGGAAACACGAGCACGCCGTCAGGTTGCAGGTACGACAAGCACAAAATAAGAAAAATGTGCAAAGGGTTCTGTCTATTTAGGCCTGCAATGTACAAAAGGTGTCGTCCCACTTGCTCCAAACCTCTCCTGAAATCCATTAAATGTGGAGCGTGTGATCTCCTCCATGATGCATCCTGCACACACTCTCCACGTCTTTCATTATTCCTATAACTAAAACAGACGCGGTAGTTTCTTTTATTGTTCTGCAGAACAGTTATGTGAAGTCTTTGGATCAGCCAAGGCTCTGATCCTCCCCACGTCTGACGCAAGTCTCTTGAGTTTTCCACTGGGGCTAATGATGGCCTTGCATAAGGAGGGCACATAAAAGGGAAGCTTGTTTCTTCTATCAGCTGGGAGCCAGAACGCTCAGATGAATGCAGGAATGTGTGTGGAGGCATTCACTCTGGAGTAAAGGATCGGCTCGATAGACATTTTCAGTTTTTTTGTTGTTTTGTCCTCTTCATTATCATTTGTTTTTTACCCGTATGCATTTACTTTTTTTACTTTTTCTTAACCGTTTTGGTTTTACTGTCTTTAGGGTGTTTCTCCCTCCATCCAGTAGCACAACAGATATCCTCTCTCCTTTTTCTTCTTCACGCTTCTTCTTTAAGTGGGGACTCCCCAGGTGAATGGGGGAAAGAAAAGAAAAGTACAAATTAGGAGCATTATTTCACCTCCTTCAAGACAAGCTAGTATGACATGGTTGGTACCAATGGATTCTTCAGGTTTTCTAGTTTCACATGATGCCAGTATCTTCACTCTAGCTTTAAAAATGAGCCCACGACAATCTAAAAATTGCAAGTTGTGATAATGTGTTAAAGAATTTAGTGGCGTTACAGACACAGAAAATCTTTAAGGTTGAGTCTTGGTTCCTTTTTGGAGTTATTTGTTTTTTATTTTCTGCTACGATTATTTAAATTCATATTACTTTTCTTATCTGTGTGAGACTTTTTTAAATGTATTTAATATATTTTTTATATATATATATATATATATATATATATATATATATATATATATATATATAGGATATTGACTTCATGTTTTGTAATTGTAAAGTTTATTTGATTTGATTTGTTTTAATCAAAACTGGGAGAGACCTGTGATAAACCTTTTAGGCTTTTGGCCTCCCTGGCATATTCTGTTATTATTTATATTGCTTTGTTAAATGTTCTTTTGTTATGTGCTATTAAAATCAAAATCAAATATACAAATTAGGGTTATTATTATAAATCTATCAATCTTAAACACTTGCATCTTTTTGCCATCTTTTACGTCAGTTTTGCTTTATTTTTATGTGTGGTGGCTGACACATATAAATTTTTTCGCAAAATGTTTTTAAAAGAATCATCTGACTCCCCTCACTCTCTGTATTTCTGTGCTTTTCTGCAGGAAATCCAGAGCCTGCTGACCAACTGGAAGGGCCCCGATCTGATCGGCTACGGAGAGTTGGTCCTCGAAGGAACGTTTCGTCTGCAGCGAGCCAAAAACGAGAGAACCCTCTTCCTGTTTGACAAGCTCCTGCTCATTACCAAGAAACGAGAAGAAACCTACACGTACAAGGCTCACATACTGGTCAGTCAAGCTACTCGAACCATCACATGTCCCCAAAGAGACACAAATATATCCAAACGCTTCTGCTCACTAACTTTATTTTTACTGTGTTTTTCTGCAGTGCTGTAACCTGATGCTGGTGGAAGTTATTCCTAAAGAACCGCTGAGCTTCAGTGTGTTTCACTACAAGAATCCCAAACTTCAGCACACGGTCCAGGTAACAGCAACATTACATAAGAGAAACACACACATCATAACAAAAAGTGAATGTAATTACATGTTTCGTTTGAACTGTGCAGCTACCAGCAGCGTTGAGCAAGAGTACAATCAGAAAGTGTGAAGATTATTTGCAGGTGTCCAGGCTCACCTCGCCGAGTTGCTCAGACATGTCGAGTGTTTAGAGGCTAATGGCGGGCATTGTTGTTACCTAACCGCCGTGGTTTGGACGAAGCGCTGAAAAATAAAATATAATCTGTGTGACGCAAGAGAGCCGTGTTACAAATTTTTAAGGGTTTATCCCAACCCTCTTGGCTGCCCTTTTTAAACGGCGTGTCTGATATTATCTTCGCTCTGATGTTCTGCCCTCAGGCCAAATCACAGCAAGACAAGCGCATGTGGATCTTACACCTCAAGAGACTCATACTTGAAAACCATCCGGCCAAAATCCCAGCCAAGGTAAGAGCAGCTTGCTCGCTAAGGGCGTAAGACGCATACTTTGAGTGGGATTCACTTGAAATGTCACCCCCGCTTCCTTTCTCCTTCATCTCCATCTTTCTTTTTCTCCTCTCTTTCCTTTCATGTGCTCAGATTTTTCTGATTTTCTTTCAACCACAATCACTTTTCTGTCTCTTCATCTGCCTTTGGCCATGAGCAAAACTGACGATTTCTCTCCAGGGGGTGAAAGGTCACGGAGAAAGTTCACAGTGGTTACATAAAGGGGCTGCTTGTTAAGTGTCAAACTTGAGCATAATTGTTGAGAGAGGACTGTAATGTGGCACCACCTAGTGTCAGAGTTTATGATCATCCATAATCTAACCCTCGTTTTATTACTTGAATTCCAGGCTAAGCAAGCAATTTTGGAGATGGATGCAATGCGTAAGTGCCTATTTATATATGTAACAATACCATATTTTACAGTATATTTTAATTTTGCAGCAGGTCTAGCCATATTTATTGCGTTTAAATCATGTTTTTGACATCTTTTCTGTCGTTTCTCCAGATCATCCCGGGTTTCATTACAGCCCTGATGGAGACAAGAAGGATTCCCCTCAGACAAAGGAGGGTCCAACCCCTCGTAGAGGACGCAGGAAAGGTAATGAAAATATTTAGTATTTAAAAAATTATGCACCTTGCAAGAACTTTAAGAATCAATAGTTAATTTGTTTGACTTCGCAGAACCTCTATCCAAATTATTGAAGAACGCCAAGCAGAATGCGGCCAACACAGACGGCGAAAAGGTGAGCGATAACCAGAGATGATGAACAGTTTTAGGTTGTGAAGCAACTCACACTGAAGTTATTTAACCAAACTTTCTCCTCTCCAGCGAATAAGCCTGGGCGCCTCCCTGCTCTCGCCAATGTCCCAGCTGGCTTTGGGCACCATCGGTCGCAGCCGCAGCCTCATCAACCAATCACAGGAGTCCCTGGACCCCGGCGATCACTATGACCACAGTGACAGAGAAGAGGAGCCACATCAACAAGACGCTGATGATGAAGACGACAGCGGCCTGGTGAGTGATGTTCTTCACATATATATATCGAACGTGGATTGGACCAAAACGTCTAGTTCTGCGTCCGCATTAATATGTCAGATTTGTACTTTTTCAGACAACAGTAAAATACCCTGTTAACACATACAAATGAGTGCTACCACTTCATCAGTTTCTGAGGGGAAACCCTATACAATCATTGGAAGAGAAAAAACAATTCCCCACACACCATCATTTAATGTGGTGTGTGCGTCAAAGTGCCCACCTGATGGGAGTATTAGAGCACAAAAGGCAACCTGTTGAATTTTGAGTATGTTGGGGAGAAAAGAAAGAGTTTGGTGTTCTGCAAGCCGTTCAGAATTAGATGTAAACGGGTTAAGATCCTTTATGATTAATGGTGACATTTTAGTGCAGCTAAGGGCCGGTATATTTAGTTCAAAATTACCAGCAGAGATCCACCCGCTCTGCACAAATGGTCTCTCCCAAATACTAAATCGCAGTTGCATGACCACAACGTACGCATATGTAGAGCCCAATGCATCCCCGAAGATAAGAAGGGGCACGTATGTTGATGTCAGTCAATAGCAGGGAAGCTCCAGACGCATTAAGAAGTTAAAAATGGACGTGTAAACAGGGTGTTTTCTGTCTTCTTAACATGTACATCAAAATCTGAACGGCTTGCAGAACACCTAATTCTTTCTTTCCCCCCCAAACTACTCAAAACTCAACAGGTTGCCATTTGTGCTCTAATACTGCCATCTAGTGGGCAATTTGCCGTTTTGGTCCGATCCGCGTTCAATATGTTTACTTGTAGGACTCCACTTTCATCTGTAGTCCTTCAAACATGTTGATGCTGAAATGTTCTGCATTCAGGGAGGTGGAAAGCGGCTGCGAGTCCCTGGCAAAGGCAGCAGGAAGAGGCTGAACCCTCAGGCGTCTGTCGACAGTATAGAACAGTGGAAAACCTTCAACATGAGCACTAAAGACCTACAGGTATTTATCACAAATGGTAATTTAATCTACTTCTATCTTGATGTTTTTACACTGTCTCAACAACTTCTGCTTTCTTTTCCCGCAGAAAGCCAGAGAAACCCTGGTGAGGGAAGGAAGTCACCACCCGCCGCTTCTCAGGACAAGACACGTGACGGAGGAGCCTCCAGATACCCCCATCCCCTCTGTAGTAGTCACAGAAAGTGACCATTCTGTGAGGAACATCTGGGCGGACCACCGCGCTCGCAGGGCCATGTTCCCCACCCGCCAGCGAACCATGCAGCCCGACGACGAGGACGAGGACATCTACCAGATGTTTGTCCCGACGGAGCCGAGCGGACCGGAGCCAGAGGCGCCCTCGGAGAGGACGGAGGCCGCCTCGTCGTCGCCCAAGACGGCTCGGCCCTGCAGCTGGCACGTCGAGCAGGTGCCCACCGTGCAGATCGACCCTCCACCCGATGGGAGCAGAGTCCTGCGAAGGGCGAGCAGCGCAGGGGAGAAGACCACAGAGGCTCGACAGAGCCCTGACGACGACTCGGCCGGTCAGAGCAACCTGGAAGTGATCCACACCGAATCCTCCAGCAACGACATATCTGGATCATCCTCGGCCGAGCAGCTGACAATAGACGATATTGAAAACGTGTATGACAACATCAGCTATGAGGACCTGAAGAGCATGGGCCTCGTCAGAAGAGACCCAGAGGAGAGAGAGTCACGGAAGGAGACTTCTACAGATGCACAGGGTCCCCAGGGCCAGACAGCAAGGGTACTGAACGCTCCAGAGGTCACAGAGCCTATGATCCAACCAGACAGCTCCTCGGATAGCAACCGGTCCTCCACACAGGAGGGGAGGCCATTCGAGCTCAAGATAGTAGAGGAGAACATCTATGACACTATCTGTTTCAGGGAGCCGCCACCAACAGAACTTAAAGGAACAAATGAAGGCGACAAACTGAAACAAGAGAGGGACAGTCTGCTGGCCTCTGAACAAGACCTGACTGAGAGCCTGGGAGGGTTTGTGTCCGAGGAGAGCCTCCACTTTGGAGAGGATGAAGGACCAGACGCCTCCCATCCCGTCCAGTGTTCCTCTGAGCCGGATTACTCCTCCTCGTCTGCCTCTGAGACTTTCCCTCAGCGCTCGCAGAAAGGAGATAAGATGTCAGAGCAAGTCGACGAGATCTGGAACGATCTGGAAAACTACATCAAGAACAACGAGAAGAAAGCTGATAGACTCCCCGCTGCCTTCCCCGTCAGCGCCAGTGAGTCGCCTAAGAAGGCGGTCAAGAACAGCCCTAAGAAGAGGCCCATTGTGAATAGTCCTCAAGCAGCCAGCCCCCCAACACATCAGCCTAAACCCCCACCTGTCACCTCCACGCCGTCATTCACTATCCCAGTCATCAACTTCCCTGACCTTCCAAGTGAAAGCACCATCACAGAAGAGAACCACAGCTCCCCCGCTCCTACGTCACGCCCCCTCCCCGTAACCCCAGAGCCCCCAGCGGGCACCGTGAAGAGCATCCGTAACAGACTGGCTCGCCTCAGCAGCGGCAGCTTCCGCCTGGAGGACGACGACCTGGTGGAGCTTCCTCAACGCAACACCCCTCACAAGGAAATCCCCCTCAAGGACCTTCACTGCTTGTTTCCAGGGGAGTTGGCAGGTCTGGAATCACCACTGGCCTCCTCCTCTCTGCTGCTGGGCGAGTCCCTGGACTTGGACTCGGAGAAGTCAAAGAACAGGGTGTTCCTGATGGCGCGGCAGTACAGCCAGAAGATCAAGAAAGCCAACCAACTGCTGCGCATGAGGAGCATGGACCCCGGAGACGCTTGTAGTCGGGCCAGAACTGAGAAGAAGCAGAAAGACCTGGCAGCTATCTTGGAGGAAAAGAAACAAGGGGGCACTGCTATAGGTAACTCAAAACATTTAGCTCTCAGAACAATGGTTTTGAACTCTAGTATTGTTGATAGATAAGAATTAGTGCTGTCAATCGATTCAAATATTTAATGTTGATTAATTTCATGGTTTTCATTGTTAATCGTGATTAATCGTACATTTTTTATCTGTTCAAAATGTACCTTAAAGGGAGATTTGTCAAGTAATTTAATACTCTTATCAACATGGGAGTGGGCAAATATGCTCCTTTATGCAAATGTATGTATATATTTGTTATTGGAAATCAATTAACAACACAAAACATTGACAAATATTGTCCAGAAACCCTCACAGGTACTGCATTCAGCATACAAAATATGCTCAAATTATAACATGGCAAACTGCAGCCCAACAGGCAACAACAGCTGTCAGTGTGTCAGTGTGCTGACTTGACTACGACTTGCCCCAAACTGCATGTGATTATCATAAAGTGGGCATGTCTGTAAAGGGGAGACTGGTGGGTACCCATAGAACCCATTTTCATTCACATATCTTGAGGTCAGAGGTCAAGGGACCCCTTTGAAAATGGCCATGCCAGTTTTTCCTCGCCAAAATTTAGAAGCCTTATTTAGCCTCCTTCGCGACAAACTAGTATGACATGGTTGGTACCAATGGATTCCTTAAGTTTTTTAGTCTCATATGATGCCAGGATCTTTACTCTAGCTTTAAAACCGAGCCCGCTACAACCTACAAATCGCAAGTTGCGTTAATCCTCCTCACACTTTCTTTACATCCTCTGTGTTTCCTCTCCAGGTGCAAGGATAGCGGAGTACTCGCAGCTCTACGACCAGGTCATGTTTAAGGATCCTCCCGGTCCGACTGGCCCACATCACGGCCACCCAGGGCTGCCGTCTTCTCCGTCCATGCCCGAGACCTCTCTGGAGGAGGACTGGCTCCACTCCACGTACAGCAACGGAGAACTGGCCAGCTTCGTCTCCTCGTCCGGCGCGTTGGACGACGCTCGGGCGTCCTCCACCCCGCAGCGCAGACTCACCTCCGCCTGCTCCATCCCTTCTCTCAAGACCTCCCCGACCACCCCGCCGCCCCAGAGATGGAGCTCGTGCATGGCGGCGCCGAGCGAAAAGGAGGAGCACGTGTACAGTTCCATTAAGAGGCATCCTTCCTTTAACGCTCCGTCTTCGCCCTCAAAGTCGTCCCCGTCCAGTCACTGTCAGTCGCTCGGCTCTCTGGGCAGCCCGGAGAAGAACCAGTCTGGACTGAAATGTAACGGACCCACAGACAGACTACGCGGCCCCAGTCTGGGTCGCGCCGGTCGGCAAAGTAGCCTCCCAGAGCGCTTTACCCAGGGACACTCAGACCTCACTTTACACGACGGCCAACAGGTGGTGGTGCTGAACCGGGCCTCTGCTCTGAGCATACTGAGCGCCACCCAGAACTACCTGGCGAACTTTAAGGACGACGGGGAAGACGACGACGACTACGTAGAGATCCGCTCGGAGGACGAGAGCGAGCAGGAGCAGGACAGGTTGTCGCGGCGAAACGGCAGCTCAACGCTCCTCTCCAATCAGAGCCGGGGTCTCGTCCACTCCCAGAGTCTGCCGTGCACGCCGGCGCGCTCCTGCGACCCGCTGAGGCCTCTGGACCGCGAGCATCTGGAGAAGTACCTGTGGAGCGAACCGCAGCAGAGCCAACCCAAAATCGTCCAGTCTCTGAGGGAGAAGTTTCAGTGTCTGAGCTCCAGCAGCTTCGCCTGAGTCTATACGACGAATAAAAGCCAAATATATATAAAACATAACAGCATATAGCAACAAAAGGGACACTGCTGCTTTGCCTTGAACGCCCCTCAACATCGTAGTCCACCTCTCCAACGTAAATCAGACGCAATTTCTTCGATTGCAGCCATATTTGTACCAACTCTCTGTTACGGGGCTTCAATGTAAAATACATGATAGGTTACTCTTAATAGTGAACAGCCTGCATGTGAGCTGCCTTAGCACTTCCAGGTTCAAACAGTGTGTGTTTCAAACAGATCAGGTGGTGAAACGTCAACACGTTCTCAGTCGTTTCTAAAGGCATTCAGTGTGACTGAATGGGTTTTAATATTCTTTTATTGCTTTACGTGTGAGCCTTGTAGAGATAATTGGAGTCGTGTGAATTGGTTCTGCTGGAGGACTTAGTGCCAATAAACTGTTGTACAGTTACAGTAGTTCAGGATGTCTGTTACCGATTGTAAAATATAAATTCTTGTCTGTGCCCAAACGTCTCAAAACCGAAGCATCAAAAATCGAATGGCAGACATTGACTTCTCTTCAAGCTCTTTCTTTTAATTTGCCGTTAAGGTTATTTTAACTGCATTTTCAGCACTAGTTAATCTTAACCTGTGTAGGTTTTAATGTGCTTACACTATCAAACTGCTCTGAACAAAGCAGCTTTACAAAATTTCCAGTTCAAATCTTCAGATTTGCTACTAGATTGACACTTTTAACAGCTTTTTAGCAATAATTGTAACAAAAAGGATGCAGCTAAGATCCAATAGGTTAAGTATAACTAGACTTAGACTTGTAAGTCTATTTGAAGTTATTGTATTTCACTCTACCTGCCACCTTCGTCACCAGTAGGGTATAACGCTTTAAAAACCAAGAGAAGATGCTGATATTTTAGATAATCTATAAGAAACCGTAGGGCTTCATATTTATTTTGAATCTGTGAGTAAATCGGAGATGTTTTTATTATACGTCATGTCGAGTGAAATGTGCATCTCAACAAGTGGATGTTTTGTTTTTCATCACACTATTTTTTTTGTTTTTTAAGAGGGACCACGAAGGAGGTTAGTTAAAAGACTACAGTACTGTATTTGGTGTATTTTTTTCTCTCTCAAATGGATAGTCTGTTTACTTTGTTTACGTTATGGGACACTCCCAACTGTCACACTACTGATGTTGCATCCACAGTCACAGAAAGATCACTTTAATAAGGTTCATACAACACAGTTTTCTCTTCCAGTATTTACCACACACTGTCTTTAAAAAAAAAAAATCACTAAAGTTGTCCTATTTATTTGAAAGCATCCCTGTTATTTTGGCCTTTATCACTATTACGTCAAGCCACAGACAAGTTGTAAAATAAATATTTATTAAAAGAAGAGTTTTATTCAGATTTAGGGGCGCAGACAAAATTTGAATCAAATACTGTGAATATTTTCAGAAGTAAATTTATTTTCACGCACTGCTCAACACAACTTCCAAGTCACAACAACACGTGAAAAAGCACAATATAATGGCCTCATGTTCATATCAGGAAATATGCATCAAAAGCAAGTTAGGAATATGAAGTATGTTTTTTTTTATTGTACATTTTTGTTTCACTGGTGGGGATTGTCTGTCTTCATTGACTCTTTTTTGCACTTTTCTTGTCTTTTTTTTTACGTTTTATATGTAAACACGTTGTAAAGATGTACATTTTAGGAAAGTTATTCTTGTATGCCATAGGTATGCTTTATAATGCTTTAATGTTTAAGTTAAGTGTACTGTATTTTTTTAACTGCCTAGTTGTCATTGCTCAACAAAATGTAATAAATTCAGATTAAACTCATCTCTGTGTTTTTATCATTGAATCAATATGAATATATATATATATATACAGAACAGCAGCTGATTACCATTCAGAGGTTATGTTCATCAGCAGCAAGTATTCATTGCTCATCATTTCAAGGAGAATTGTGAGACATCCAATACATTCGTGAAGAATATGCTTACTTTATAGCATGTACATGTCTTTGTTTTTGTCATAGGGATATTAGTTTATATTATATTTATCATGCAGAATATAATATGGATATCGTCAAACTCCCTTGAGGATGCAACATAATGCTTAGTGACCAGTTAGTTATTACATTTTGTTAGATATATGAAGAAGAAAGCCAAAAGTCAGACCGACCAATAATATATTTTTGAGGACAAAACCAATATCTAAATCTAACAACAATAAATTGACCAATATTCATTTTTTAAATGTAACACAATCATTTTGAGAAAGATCCCTTCAACTGACCAAGAGATTTACTACGGCAGCGTATTACTGCCACACCAGGAAAAAAAAAAAAGACAAGTATCACGTTATAACATGAAAAGTTTGTTATGACAAGATCTTTTCACTTTATAACAAGACATTTTCATCTTATTACGACATACAAACTTATCAGAATTTTTTCTTGTCATAACAATATGCTATTTATCCTGTTATAACGGGAAACTTTTCATGTTTCACGTTATAACAATAAAAGTGAGGATCACGTTATAATGTGAAACAATTTGTTATAACAATAACTTATTACGTTATAACAAGAAAAATTTCACATAAAGTCATGTTTGTATCCCGTAATAAAACATTTTGTTACAACGTGGAAAACATCTTCATAAAACAATAAGCATATATATATATACACACGTGGACAAAATTGTTGGTACCCTTCCGTTAAAGAAAGAAAAACCCACAATGGTCACTGAAATAACTTGAAACTGACAAAAGTAATAATAAATAAAAATTCACTGAAAATTAACTAATGAAAATCAGACATTGCTTTTGAATTATGGTTCAACAGAATCATTTTATAAAACAAACTAATGAAACTGGCCTGGACAAAAATGATGGTACCCTTAACTTAATATTTTGTTGCACAACCTTTTGAGGCAATCACTGCAATCAAGTGATTTCTGTAACTCTCAATGAGACTTCTGCACCTGTCCACAGGTATGTTGGCCCACTCCTCGTGAGCAAACTGCTCCAGCTATCTCAGGTTTGAAGGGTGCCTTCTCCAGACTGCATGTTTCAGCTCCTTCCACAGATGTTCAATAGGATTTAGATCAGGGCTCATAGAAGGCCACTTCAGAACAGTCCAATGTTTTGTTCTTAGCCATTCTTGGGTGTTTTTAGTTGTGTTTTGGGTCATTATCCTGTTTGAGGACCCATGACCTGCAACTGAGACCAAGCTTTCTGACACTGGGCAGCACATTTCGCTCCAGAATGCCTTGATAGTCTTGAGATTTCATTGCACCCTGCACAGATTCAAGACACCCTGTGCCAGATGCAGCAAAGCAGCCCCATAACATAACCGAGCCTCCTCCATGTTTCACATTAGGTACAGTGTTCTTTTCTTTGGATGCTTCATTTTTGCGTCTGTGAACATAGAGCTGATGTGACTTGCCAAAAAGCTCCAGTTTTGTCTCATCTGTCTAAAGGACATTCTCCCAGAAGCTTTGTGGCTTGTCAATATGCATTTTGGAAAATTCCAGTCTCGCTTTTTTATGATTTGGTGTCCTCCTCGGTCTTCTTCCATTAAATCCACTTTGGCTCAAACAGCGACGGATGGTGCGATCTGACACTGATGTACCTTGACCTTGGAGTTCACCTCTAATCTCTTTGGAAGTTGTTCTGGGCTCTTTGGTTACCATTCGTATTATCCATCTCTTCAATATGTCATCAATTTTCCCCTTGCGGCCACGTCCAGGGAGGTTGGCTACAGTCCCATGGACCTTAAACTTCTGAATAATATGTGCAGCTGTAGTCACAGGAACATCAGGCTGCTTGGAGATGGTCTTATAGCCTTTACCTTTAACATGAAGGTCTATAATGTTCTTTCTGATCTCCTGAGACAACTCTCTCCTTAGCTTTCTGTGGTCCATGTTCAGTGTGGTACACACCATGATGCCAAACAGCACAGTGACTACTTTTCACCCTTTAAATAGGCAGACTGACTGATTACAAGTTTGAAGACACCTGTGATGCTATTTACAGGACACACCTTAGTTTAACATGTCCCTATGGTCAAACTATTTTCCATCTTTTCTAGGGGTACCATCATTTTTGTCCAGGCCAGTTTCATTAGTTTGTTTTTTAAAATGATTCTGTTGAACCAAAATTCAAAAGCTGTGGCAGCTGCCAATTCTCTGGTGCTTGCTGTTGTTTCCCTTTTCCCTGGTGTTTTTTTGGTTGAGTTGCTGAGTGATTAGAGGGTTATTCAGTTCACCTGTTGCGCAGGGTGTGGGGACTGGCTCTTAAATGATAGTTGAGAGCAGCTTGGTGCATTCCCCTCTTGGCCAATCAGGGTGTAACGACGCCCTTTCTGTAGGGCTTAAAAGAGGAGGGGAAACTGCACACCCAGTGTCATTCTGATCTCTCCTTCACTCAATGCAACATGTGTTATCAGCTTTACCAGAAACTCTGGTCTGTTTTGGGCCCTTTTGGGATTCTGTGATCTTTGTGTTTTGTTTGTTGAGAGTGTTGACTCTCCTAGTTGGGGAAACAAGTTAAGTGCCAACCAATTGGGTTACCTGCACTGGGACGTTTAGGTACTATTTGTGCAACGATCTGGCTTGCCTTACAATAGCCTAACGCCTGCAGGCTGTATTTTTGTATTCTATTCATTTGTTGATTTTCAATGAAACCCTTTATACCCATTTCTTTTAGTGTATTTTATTTGGGAAAACTTTAAAGGAGGGTAAAAGGAAAAACACAAACCAACATTTCAGTTTCCTTAATTGTTTGTTAATATAGAGGCATTTGTTCATTATTATTATTAAGAAGGCATTTTATTTTATATTATTATGTGGATGGGAACAGTTTTCAGTCTTCTGACTGAACAACTAAAGTCTGGGGAACTCAGTACCGCCACAAAGCAATGTCTGATTTTCATTAGTTAATTTTCAGTAAATTTTTATTTATTATTACTTTTGTCAGTTTCAAGTTATTTCAGTGACCATTGTGGGTTTTTCTCTCTTTAACGGAAGGGTACCAACAATTTTGTCCACGTGTGCATATGCTTATTGTTTTATGAAGATGCATGATATATATATTTGACATTTCTGTACTGAAATGTCTTGTTTTGCTCAGCCAATTCATCAGGAGAAGAATAAAACACATACAATTCCTCCAAAAGGAAAACTCAAAATAATACCTCAAAATACATACATATATTATATATATATATATATATACTATAGTGTGTATATAAGATAAGATAAGATGAACCTTTATTAATCCCCAGAGGGAAATTCAGGTGTCAAAGCAGCAACATCAGCAAACAGAGTGAATCACAGGAGAGGTAAAGGTATACAAAAATTATAAAGACAATAATAGAGATATAAAAGATACAGAGTGAATGGGTGAACATAGTGTGTACAGTCCGTCAATAAATAAATGTAGAATGTGCAATAAATAAATAAATAAATGTAATATGTACATATGTGCAGTCAGCAATAAAGTGGTAAATAGGATGTATAGTGTAAATGCGCCAGATAGTGCATGTTTAAATTTCTTAAAAGTCCTAATAGTCTTCATATACATATATGAAGACTATTAAATATAGATATAAATATAAATATATATACTATATATATATTTATACTGAAAAATCAATACAGTAGTCTTCTTGATGCTTTCACAGCAGGTGCACTGTCGAACGTGAGTTTTGTATCCAGAACAGCAGAGGGCGCACCTGCAGCTCAACATGAACTAGATACCATCGCGGGAACAAGAACGAAAATGTGAGGCATGCTGGGAAATGTAGTTGATAAGAAATAACGGGACAAAGTGTTGTTTTCTAATTTAATAAGGGAGCTAGTTGACGTGAAACTTTATTAAAACATCAGAGTCGAGATTATTTACATAATAAATGATCAAAATCCAATTTTTCAGGGTTTTTTTTACATGTGTTTCTTCTCGAAGCTTCTTCTTAACGCCGGTTTACCCAGAGTGCACCGCGCCGCCTTCTTTCTCTCGGTTCTCGGTTGTGTGGTCTAATCATGTCGATGCTAGAGGGTCCGTTAAACGTGCTCGGCCAGAGGACAACTGGCGAGTCAGTTCGCACTCAAAATGGTGAGATATGTTGCTCTTTATTTAATGTTTCACGCAGGCTTCTTGTATTTTATCTGCGTCACTAACTGTTAACGGTAGAAGTGATTTCACATGCTGCTAATGTAGCACACGTGTGGCTAATGCTAATGCTAGGTAGCTTTAAACCTCTGCTGCTCAGTCTGTAGTGAAATCCTGCAAAACACAGCAGAGTTAGCTAATGCCACACAATGCGCACATTACGCCAACAGCATTAGTTATGAAGTAATAATCCCATTTCAGTACCTTCCACTCTCAGTACCATGAATGGACGGCTATGCTAATGGGATAGAACAACACTGTCATGGTCTGAAGGTGTGGCTACTAGCTCACTGTGAGCCACACTCAATAAAATGACAGGATATATGTTAATCACAGAGGTGTTATAAGTTCAGTTAGACATGTTTAAAGGATGCACCAGCTGTTTAATGTAATGTAAATGTTATTTAATGCTATTAACTTAGTAGCAACTCTCCCTTTGTGTCTTTGCAGTCATGGCTGCATCATCCATCGCCAACATCGTCAAGAGCTCCCTGGGACCTCTGGGCCTCGACAAGATGTTGGTGGACGACATTGGGGTCTGTGTCGCATTAAACAATATACCTTTTTCCACAGCAGCCATTTTTTCAGGTTAAACACAGGTGTAATTAATAATATTAATTATTGCCCTGCAATAGTGCATGCTGGCTCCTAATTAATTTGATCAATTACACCTGTGTTTACCCTGCTATGACAATATATCTAATATTTTTCTGCCTGTTTCGATGATAACTCACATTGTTGCCTGAGTTGCTCATCTGCCTCCCTCCATGACTGCTTAGCAGCAACCAAAGAGTGGATGTCTCTCAACTTTGTCCACTTAAAACCCTGATAAAACAGACATTCTTTTAATAGGACCAGACAATTTTGCTACAGCAGTTCATCGGTTTTCATTGGCCCACTTCAATCAAATATCAGTCCTACAGTTAAAAATCTTGGTATCATCTTTGACCGGGATATGACTTTTGATCATCATGTCACTAAACTTGTCCAGACCTGCTTTCTCCAGTTACAAAACATTGCAAAAATCAGATGCATCTTGTCCTCCACGGATCTTGAACTTTTAATTCTCACTTTCATATTCTCCCGTCTAGACTATTGTAATTCCCTCTACACCTGTCTGAGTCAATCTGCTTTAAATCGCCTACAGGTGGTTCAAAATGCAGCGGCCAGGTTATTAACCAGAACCAGCCGTCGGTCTCACATCACCCATGTTCTGGCACTGTAACTTGCCCCCAGTTACATTGCTGATCTCCTTGTTCCATATTCGACCTCCTGTCGAACACTTCGATCCTCTAATCTCAGCCTTCTATCCATCCCCCGCTCAAACTGCAAAACAAAAGGTGATCGGGTCTTTTCTGTCTTAGCCCCAAATTCTCTGGAATCACCTCCCCCAATCTATTAGAGCTGCTGAATCTCTGGACTGTTTTAAGTGGCTTCTAAAAACCCATCTCTATATGCAAGCCTTTCTACAGGCCTCATCCACATGTGTTTTTGTTTGATCTGTTTCTCAGTGTCATATTGTAATTTCATTGTTTTTTTTCATTGTTTGATGTTTCTTCTTGTGTGTGAAGCACTTTGTAACGGTGTGTTTTAAAAGGTGCTATATAAATAAAGCTTCACTTACTTACTTACTTGTCTGACAGGACGTGACCATCACCAACGATGGAGCAACCATCCTGAAGCTGCTGGAAGTGGAGCACCCAGCCGCCAAGGTCTTGTGTGAACTGGCTGACCTGCAGGATAAGGAGGTCGGAGATGGGACCACGTCTGTGGTGAGTAGGGTCAACAGCTGCTCCAGTATGTTGTCGGAGCTGAAGAGTAGGCTGCTACCAGCTCCTTATACTCTCACAGGGAGAATGAACTGTACATTGGAAACATAACGTGAACTATAATATCCTGTTTTAGTACCATGCATCTGCCTTTTATTACGGATGTGTGGCTATGCTAACAGGAGAGAGTAACTGTCCTTCAGTGTCTGAAGGGGTTGAGCAGCCTCATTTCTGCCACCCCTAATGAAACGATGGTACAATATGAAACACATACCTTTTTTAAAAACATTTTCATTGGTGGAGTAACTAAGTATTCTCAGTTGGAATATGCAGCCAGTTTCAGTTTTTACTTATTTAAATAATGTGACATTCTTTTAGGTAATTCTTGCCGCAGAATTGCTCAAGAGTGCAGATGAGCTGGTGAAGCAGAGGATTCACCCCACATCAGTCATCAGTGGATATCGTCTGGCTTGCAAGTAAGATGCTAACATTGAGAACTAGTATTTACTCTGTTCAGATGTGTTTCTAAATGGACTCTAGCTGTGTCCAAAATAATTCATTCATTCTCTACTCCATACTCGATGTCCAGGGAGTTTTATGTAAAGGATCATATAGTGAGCTCATTGGCAAAATTAAACCACACTTTTGGACACTACTCAGGTTGTTTTCTCAGCGCTGTTAATTACATCATTGCTGTCGCACAATTCAAATGTGCCAGATCAACGTCGACTGTTAGACCATCCATAATAAATACCAATATGTATTTTGGTGCTAAATGCATATTGTAATCTATTTTGTTTAGTTGCCTCTCAGCGAAATGCTCTGGTAAGCAGTGATGCAGCTTTTATTGTGAAAGGTAAGAACGGAAGGATTAAAGTGGTGTTGCGCTGTCGTATTTTAACCAAATTAATAAATACAAAGTACTTTGTGGCTGTTGTGTTGTGATATGCTGCTCTACTCGCATCACCCCAAAACTCGCATCAACAACTCATGGATTTGTCTCAATCGTGATGCTCTCTCTCCTCGTTCGTCTGCCATTTTTCCTTCAGTGCAATGCATGAAGGTATATAGTGCTCTGTTAGTGACCATCATGGTCCACTATTTTTTTACGTTACATTGTGGGATACTTTTGAGTCCACTATTTAGGGAATAATAATTCTCACTATAAATTCGGACAGCACTACAAAATGGTGAACTCGCAAAATAATAATTTTTATAGTGAGTGATTTGGGACACAGCCACTTATTATCGCTGGGTGCTTCAGATCTCTCCTGATGTTTTGACATGCAAATTTGCCTTTTTCATCTTCCAGGGAAGCAGTTCGCTACATCAATGAGAATCTCACCATCGGAACAGATGACCTGGGCAGAGAATGCTTAGTCAATGCAGCCAAGACCTCCATGTCCTCCAAAATCATTGGAGTGTATCCTTTTTGCTGCACAGTGCATAACATGTTTTGTTTGGATCCAACCAACAAGATCACTGGTTTGTAGGCTGTGAGTAATTGTTTATGTGAGCAAAGCAGCCCTTATCTGCCTTAACCCTGAGCCCTCAGTGATTCAGAGTTCTTTGCCAACATGGTGGTGGATGCTGCACTTGCTGTGAAGTTTGTGGACAGTAAGGGGGTGGCCAAATATCCCATCAACTCTGTCAATGTGCTGAAAGCCCATGGCAAAAGCCAGAAAGAGAGCTACTTGGTTAATGGCTATGCACTGAACTGCACAGTTGGATCACAAGGTATGTTGGTTTCCCAAATTTCAAATGTAAAACGTGAGGATTTACTTAACAGCATTGTGTAATGCCTCATGCATTACCTGAGCTGATTAAACTCCCATTTAAATTTGCTGCTATGTCTCACCTGATGGCGTAAGCAGTGATACGCGTGGGAGACAGTACACTGGCTATGAAAGCAATGTAGACGCAGTACTTTGTAAACTGCGTCTCAAGTTTTCTAGCCAGACAATGAAATAATAGCCCAAAGTAAACTGTGTTTTGTTATTTTGTCCTCGTATAGGGAGTTTTTATTAGTCTTTGGATATTTCCTCTTTTAAACATGCCGTTATGTGTTTTTTCTAAAGGGATGGTAAAGCGTGTGCAAAACGCCAAGATTGCTTGCCTGGACTTCAGCCTGCAGAAGACCAAGATGAAGATGGGAGTCCAAGTCCTTATCAACGACCCAGAGAAGCTTGACCAGATCAGACAAAGGTGCGTACTATTTCCTCCTCCTTACACTGTCACAAACGCATCCTTAAGAATTCCCATTTTAATTTGCTGTGATGCTGAATCCATAGTTTACACAGTGATACGCGTGGGAGAAAATATAATCAGCCCTGATACAAGGCAGCAGTTTCTCTCCGAGCTGTTGTATCAGTATTGTGGGCTGGACAATTTAGTATTATTTATATTGTATTGTATCTAAATGTAACCGGTGACACTGAATCAATATTGGATTTCGTTGCTCCAGGGAATCTGATATCACCAAGGAGAGGATCCAGAAGATTTTGGCAGCAGGCGCCACCGTCATCCTGACCACTGGTGGCATTGATGACATGTGTCTTAAGTACTTTGTGGATGTAGGAGCCATGGCGGTGAGAAGGGTCCTCAAGAAGGACCTCAAACGCATCGCCAAGGCAACAGGAGGTAGGGTGGAAATACGCTGATGTTTGTGGTGATTGGCTTTTGTGTTACTGGTCTTAACATCTGTGTACATGTTTTAATGTCTTAGTCAAGCCCATATATGCATAAACTAATAAATATCATATTGACGTTGGTTGTGTTTGTCCATTCTCAGCCACCGTCTGCCCGTCTCTGACCAATCTGGAGGGAGATGAGACGTTTGAGGCCACTATGCTTGGCCAGGCGGAGGAGGTTGTGCAAGAACGCGTCTGTGATGACGAGCTCATCCTTGTCAAGAAGTAAGAACTGCAACTATTAGCTTTTTTCCATCCACATGTGCTGGCTTGACTTGACTCTGCACAGCAGAGATTTGCATCTCCATTACAACAAGTCTGCAAACCGGTGAACAAACACATTTAATTTCCTATATTCTTCACAATAAAAATCCCCTGCTATTTTTGCTGCTGGTACTCGTCCTCCCTGCAGTATTAGTACACTTGTTTTTATGGAAGAATAGCCGCTAACAAAGCTCCACTAATTCGGTGATAAACTCTCATTTCCTATAGATTCTTCACAATAAAAGTCCCCCATTATTTTGTTTTTTAAAAGCTGTTATGAACTCTGTGACTCTGTGTGCCCAAAAGTGCCAATGGAAAAGCACTATACGTGTACCTCATTATAACTAAAAAGTACTTCTAACACAATGTGGACTCATAGTTATGTGAGTACAACTGTAGGATGACAACATGTCAGTGCTTTAAATTGTACCTCATCTATAGTTCTGACAGGAGTTGTGATAAACTTGGACAAGAATAATGATTTGTATAATGTGTGGAGGGCAGAAGTCCCTCATATTTCTGTCTACAGATGCATTATCTACAGTCTGACACATGTTAACTGTACTGGTTCTGTTTTCTCCCCTCAGTACCAAAGCACGCACATCAGCATCCATCATTTTGCGCGGGGCCAACGACTTCATGTGTGACGAGATGGAGCGCTCTCTGCATGATGCTCTCTGTGTGGTAAAGAGGGTGCTGGAGTCCAAGTCTGTAGTGCCAGGAGGCGGCGCTGTGGAGGCAGCTCTGTCCATCTACCTTGAGAATTACGCTACCAGCATGGTGAGCCAAATACTATGAAAAGCTTTAGTTTCTTCAAGCATGCAGCTGCTGGGGATCTGGGGTTCGGTTCTTCTGCTTTTAAGAGATGATTAGTTTGTTGTTACCCTGTTTCCCCGATGCTGAGATGTTGTTCATCATCATTCATGTTTCTTCAGGGTTCCCGAGAGCAGCTGGCTATTGCCGAGTTTGCTCGGTCTCTCCTCGTCATTCCCAAGACACTGGCTGTAAATGCAGCACAGGACTCCACAGATCTGGTGGCCAAGCTTCGGGCCTTCCACAATGAGGCTCAGGTTAATCCTGAACGCAAGAATCTCAAGTGGTGAGTCTTTCCTTACTGCACCAGTCATAGAACTGTAATATGTTTCTATTTAGTGAAGTGGCACTATAGATTTAATCATCTGCTCTGGGATTGTTAAGGCTGAAAGTCCTCTATCATATTAAAATGAAAAGCTCTGAGTTAGTTATAGACCAACAAACTAATCAATAAATCAAGTAGATGAATTGAGTTGCAGCCTTAATATCAACTTGCTTTTGCCATCACCCATTTGAAACTATAAAACGGAGGCAAAATGCTAAAAAAATAATGAACAAAGATGCAGGATTTCATACAGATTGATAAAACAAATGGTTTTATCTTAAAAGAAGTCATTTTATTTTGTTCACGTTTTACTTTCTCAGCTGCTAGGTGAACTTACTGTGTTATTTACGATTATTTTCTGTATTAATTGCTTAGTTGTTTGGTCTATAAAATGTTGATCAGTCTTTCCCAAAGCCTAAGATGATGTCCTCAAATGTCTTATTTTGTCCACAACTCAAAGATATTCAGTTTACTGTCATAGAGGAGTAAAGAAACCAGAAAATATGAACATTTAATTGATTATGAAGATATTTTGAGGTTAATGTAATAGCTGATATTGATTAATCATTGCTGCTCTAGTGTTGTGTCGAACATTCAGTATTTGACCACTTGTTGTTTTGTCTTGTAGGATTGGTCTGGACCTGGTCAACGGCAAACCCAGAGACAACCGTCAGGCTGGCGTCTACGAGCCCACCATGGTTAAGACAAAGAGCCTCAAGTTTGCCACCGAGGCTGCGATCACCATCCTCCGTATCGACGACCTCATCAAACTGTACCCAGAGCCGAAGGAGGGCGGGCAGTCGTACCAGGAAGCAGTGCAGTCGGGATCTCTGGGTTAAAAGGCTGATCGGTCCAGATATGTTCATCTGTATTTATACGTATGGAGCTCTCCATGGCTGTCGCTCTAGTGTAGGCTGTACACTTTGCCTGTTTACTGTTCATCCACTCCCTCCCAGAGGATCTGTAAGTCATTTGTTTTTTTGGACACTTAATAAAGCTGCAATGGTTGTACATGACCGTTGATTTGTTAATTCAGATTTGCTAGCTGTGGTTATTGTGCAGGCTTTGATAAATGAGCTTCAAAGATGTTTTTGACTCTGGCTTATAATTCTTTATTGATATGTAGAACAGCTGGACACTTCACAAACATCAAGTTATGTACAGGAAGCACTAGGTTAGAGAAGGCTAGCATACTTCACCTTATGGCACTTAGCTGTGTTTCAAGGCTGCTGTTTGCACGATTGATAGGAGAAAGTGGAATGTTAATCAGAATCAGTTTTTAGAGCAATTAAGTGCTTGAAATACTTATCAAATAAATTACACCAAGTTAAGAGATAATGACCTACAGAGAAGGTAGCATGTCTTCCAAAGCCTGTCCATTACTGGGCTTGTTTTAGTTTCACTTTTTCAGTTAAGGGTCTGAAATTTACTTTTCACTGCCTGCCACTGTGGCAGGCAAGTATTTTATTTGTCTGTCACTTAGACATTTTATCTGCCACTTTTGAAATCTATGTGCTAAATGAAGAACTTTTTAGATCTGATGTCATTCAATATATCTTTTATATTGCTGTGAAAACATCTCCTTCGTACAACTGGACTTATTCAAGTTTCTCGCCAAAAACTACATTGTACGAGATTACATTTGAACACATCACGATAAAGTTAGAATCTACCTTTGCTCAATGGTCATTTTCACTGAGAATTTTCAACTGATTCTCTATTCCCATCTCTAGCGTTTTCCCTGTCTGCCAAAGTGGCGGATGGCCTGTCAATTTTCAATTGCTAATTTCAGACCCAGCGGGTAATTTTAAAAGGAAAAACATCCAATCTTCATTAATTTCTTGCCAACAAACTACCACCTGCAGTATGGTGCATGTTTAGCACAGAATACCAGGTTGTAAGAACCATTTCTAGTTACTTCTGGTGTAAGGTTAAGGTGTCTGTATACACTAGAATTACATCATCTAGGCATCTAAAATCCTCTAACATTAAGTCACAGCTATTACCTGAGGAAGGGTGAATTTAAGCAAAGTTCACAGTGAGAACGGATAAGATCCAACAATTACAAATCATATCACTCAAGTACAGTGATTTGGAAGAATCCAGGTAAACCGTTACTGTTTTATGTCATGACCTGCCATGTAAACGACTTTACAGTTTTAAGTATCCCTTATACATTAAAAAGATCAGAGTGCAATCTATGAAGCAGCATTAGGTTTTCGACTCAAACCGTCTCCACACACATGGCGATGCCCATCCCTCCTCCAATGCAGAGAGAAGCCACGCCCTTCTGACCTCCAGTCCTCTGGAGCGCGTGCAACAAGGTCACCAGCACTCTGCAGCCGGACATACCGATGGGATGGCCCAGAGAGATGGCGCCTCCGCTCACATTCACCTGAGCAGAGGAGGACAGAAAGCGTGAGTGTTACAATGCTGTTTTACACACAGTTCAGGCTGTTAACGGACACGCTGCATGAACATGACTCAAAGTGATGCGGGGCCGTGAGAGTTACCTTGTCTAGATTCAGGCCAAGCTCTTTGACCACAGCAATAGACTGGGCAGAAAAAGCTTCATTGATCTCAAATAGGTCGACTTGATCCAGCTGCCAGCCGGCTTTCTCAACCTGTCGGAGGAGAACAACACGAGAATAATAAAGACAAAGAAGCATTTTCTCAATTGTTTATCACATTTTGGTGCTTCTGATTTCTCACCGCTTTCCTGATGGATGGTATTGGTCCAGTTCCCATGATAGAAGGGTCAAGGCCAGCTTGAGCCCACGCTACGATTCTGGCCATGGGTTTTAGGCCACGCCTCCCAGCCTCTGATTGGCTCATTAGGACAGTTGCTGCTGCTCCATCATTAATACCTACAGTAAAAAATTAAAGCAGAGGCAGGCATGTGTTTGGTTAATGAGATAAACCTCAGTGACATCATCTGTGTCAAAAAATGATGGAGCACCAACTGTCAGACCTGAGGCGTTGCCAGCGGTGACGGTGCCACTGCTGTTCTTAATGAAGCAGGGTCTCAGTTTGGACATGCTGTCCATGTTGCTGCCGTGGCGAGGATACTCATCCGTCTTCACCTCCACCGGACCTGAAGATCACAGACCAATGTTACAGTGCATGCACATCAAGGGACACATGAGACGATGATAAAATCACTGAGCAACTCCTCGCCTTTTCTGGACGGCACCATGACCGGGACGATCTCCTGATCAAAATGTCCTGCTTTCTGTGCAGCCTCCGTCTTGTTCTGGGACTGGACGGCGAACAGATCCTGCTCCTCTCGACTGACTTCCCACTGCTTCGCCACATTCTCAGCTGAGGAAAATATATAAGAGGATTTATCACAACAATAAATACTCATCAAGTTGTGTGACGACCAGGCGTTTGTATATTCTCACCTGTGATGCCCATGTGGTAGCCGTGGAAGGCGTCTGTCAGGCCGTCGGCCACCATGGAGTCCTGCAGGGACGCATCGCCCATCTTCACTCCAGCTCTCATTTGCAGTGTGTGAGGAGCCTGTGGAGAGACCAGGACACAAACAGATAAGACACCTTATCGTTGAGGAAATATCACTCTTTTCACCCCTTGACTGCTGGAACACATTGGGACTAAAAAAATTCTGATTTGATCATTAGCATAATCAACGGCCCTAATAGTGCCATATAAGGCTACCTGTGGGTTTCAATTTTCATTCACAAAAAACTCTTGTATGACAAATGTCATACAAGAGTAAAAAGAAAAATATTCACACCCCGGAGTTTCAAGTTCTGTGGTTGGAAGCAGACAAAAAGATAACAGGTTTGACAGTCACTAGTCATATTATATCCGTAGTCTTATTTGAGTGTTCTGATATGAAATTAAATGCTAAAAATGCCTGAAAGAATTTCAATACCTACTTTGATTCTTACTTGCCCTGTGAAGAAGGGCAGTTCATGACTCGTACGACACGTCTGGACCACTCGAGAATTTTGTTTGTTCCTTATAATTAAATTAAAGTGTAACAAAATTTGTGAATGCTACAAATTCTCCTGAATCACCCGTACGTGACACTTAAGAACGAATGAGGTTCGTTAAAGGATTTACATCTAGGGTTGGGTATCTTTTCAAAATATTAATGTCAATACTAGAGCCATTTAGATCAAAATGTTGGTACTGATACTGAAAAGATTTTATACCTTAAAAAGGTAGGGTTGGTAGTGCTGTTCAAATATTTTTTTGTTATATTTGTTGAAATTCTCATTACATCCCGACAGCAATCAATAAATCAAATGCTCTGACAGAAAAAAAATCTGGTATCTGAGGCTGTCGCTGGTATATACACACCAGCAAAGCAAGTATAAAGTCTAACAAAAAAAAAAAATGGCACATTTTTTTATATGATCAGATACTATTTTATAAATTAAAAAGGTACATTTATAATAGGCATTTAAAGAACATGCCCACACACTCCATTATCCATCTGATCTGATTGCAATTTCATATTCCCCTCTGACGCTCCTTGTGTCCTAACCTACCCGGCTCATGCTCTCCATGCCCCCTGCCACCACCACAGCGGACTCTCCAGTCTGGATGGACTGAGCTCCCAGACACACAGCCTTCAGCCCAGAGCCACACACCATCTGGCAGCTCCAGGCCGGGACGGGGTAGGGGATACCAGCCCCAACGCTGGCCTGACGCGCCGGGTTCTGCCCCTGACCTGAAGGACAGAAATGGAAAAATACAATAGAGGTGAACACCAATGAGACAAAATGAGTGGAAATATGGCAAAAGAGAAGCCATGTCTTGCCAAACAACAACAACTGTTAACCCAACACATATTATATGGGATATAGAATACAGGACTTCTGTCACGCTTTTATCTCAGTGCTGAGCTGAACTTTCACCTGCTGTTAGGACGTGTCCCATGATAACCTCAGAGACCTCATCTGGCTTCACCCCAGCCCGCTTCAGAACGTCCTTGATCACCACTGAGCACAGGTCAGGCAGAGGGACAGTGGACAGAGCGCCGTTCAAGGACCCTGTGGAAAAATGGAGTGAGAGATATTGTAGCATGAGCACATAATCAGGGACACAGTGGAGGGTCAACCCACTTCATCCACCATGTGCTGCATTTTTAGGCCAACGCTGCCCAAATAAGTTATCAAATTGAAGTTCCTTAAAGTTGTTTTGTTGGTGTTGATTGTAGCGTTAAAACGATTAGTCAATTAGTCGATTAGCTGATAAAAAAAAATTAATTGCCAACAGTTTTGACAGTGTGATCTACATATCATATTTTATAACAATCATTTTGGACCCGCCAAAAGTTTTTTTAAATGATTAATTCACTATCATAATATTTTTTCAGGAAAAGCCATACTTTTATTAGCCACCTTTCTAAGAGTTATGTGGATGTATTATTATTATTATTTTTTGTTTTGTTTTTTGTTTTAAATGATCTGTCTAGATTAAAAAGTTAACAATAAGACCTTTAAGTTAAGCCTGCTATTTGTCAGTGTCATGTAGGGTTATCCTGCTGTTACATTGTTAACTTTACTGGATACACAGTGGCCTTGGCATGCTATCAAATTAAATGTATCACATCTTGGACACGCCCAGCTAGCTGTGACGCGCTGTTCTAAGTAACCAATGGTAGACCGCGCGTGCTCCGTGGCACTATGACCAGCCAGCCAATCACTGAGCACAGAACGCTCCGAACACATGAGGGAACCAATCAGAGCTCAGCAGAGACTCTCGTCTTTAATTGATGAATGGAATCAACCACTTTGCTACATTGAACATTCGAGAATTCATCTTTAAAAGCAGCTCATGTAAGTTTATACAAAGAAACAAAGATGACTACATTCATAATTAACGATGGGGCAAGCAAACAGTAAGTAGCAATGTTAGCAAAACTGTTTTAAATGAACGTGCATGGCTTTAAAGGATATATTAAACTTACCAATAGGTGTCCGTGCAGCAGAGACGATGACAACAGGCTCGGTGTTCATGTTGATGGTTGAAGTTGGAGTGATTCAAAGTGTTGTTCCTGTCTGCTCTGGTCTGTCCACACTGCTTCTGCACTGTGAAGCTCTGCTGTTGACACACTGCCTGGCTGTCCTGTCAGACCTGAACTATATGCATGTGTAACTGGTGGGGAAATACACCACAGCGCCACCATGTGTTTGGGAGGAGGAGTGCTCATTCTTTATACAGTAAGGCTCCCCATCAAATAAAATGTAGGCTAATTGTCTTCCTAAATATGAATGTTGATTATTATTATTATTGTTATGTAGGTTTATTATTTATTTAATTCTCATAATATTTTTATGATTATTATTTTGTGTTATATCATTAAAAAAGCATGTGAATATAAGAGATATTTATGTGTGTTGCAACGGCATACTTGCAAACCTTTAGACCTTAAAAAAAGGGAGGATTTCAAAACCAAAGTGTGGGGTCTGGGAGTCCTCCCACAGAAAACATTGGAGTCTCAGAGACTTTGTTTCCTGCATTCTGGTGACTTTAAAAGAGTGGAAATAACAAAATAATTAATACAGTGCAACAACATTTTATGTTAAACTTTTAATTTTACCTTTAACTCCCAGGAAAGAAAAACAGAATAATTCTCTCCTCTGGTGTGAACGTGGCGTATGAATCTCTAGCGTAAACTAATATTCATCAGTTTTTATTTATCTTTGTGTCATAAAAAGGGCACAACAGAGACTTTATTTTTTGAGGTGTTTAAAGAAACATTGTATGTCCACAAATACCCTCATCAACTTCTACCGGTCCACAATAGAAAGCAGCTTAACTGGATGCATACTGGTATGGTTTGGCAACATTACATCACATGACCACAACCTCCTGATGAGGACAGTGAAAACAGCATAAAAAAAAATGATCGGATCACCTTTACCACAGTTACAGGACATTGACACCACTCGCTGCAGGAAGAAAGCACTTTGTATCATGCAGGACACAAGTCATCCAGCATGTATACTCTGTTTTCTTATCTCCCTTCAGGGAAACGCCAACAGAACATTAGAGCTCGGACCTCTCGCCTCAGAGACAGTTTTTACCCTCTGGCGGTCAGGCTATTGAACAGCAGCACTAAATGAGTGCAGAGCTGTGGATTGTTTTATGTATGTTTTTAGATTGTTTTATAATTTTATGCTCAGGTATTGTCTTATTTATTGTAATATTTATTAAACATTAATACTTTTAGTATAGTATTTTGTATTTTTCAGCCCCTGTGGGGTAGATTATATGATGAGGCCTTTTAAATATTTATGCTTCAGCACAGCTAATAGGTTATATAAGTAATAATTTTTCATATTAATGTACTGATGGGTAGTAATAATGGGTTTCACTGTGTAGTATTAAAAATCTTTATTGGTATTTGGTCAGTACATGAAAAGGACTGAAGTCAGAATAATATGAACATCGCATATAAACTACTCACAATTCAACAGAGTCTTTTGAACAGAATTTTTTGTCAATGAAAAATTAAAATTGCATTAAAAAAGAAAAAAAATAACACAGGCCAACATCTAAAAATGACCGTGAATATTGCGAAGCTACTGTAATTCAGTGATTTTACTGACTTTTGACGATGAGTTACAACACCAGATGCCTGATTTCAGTGTCAAGAGCTCAAACGAGAACAGCATCGACATGCTCAAAGAAACAGCAGAATGAAACGTACTAGTTTTAAATCATACATCCACTCAATTCAAATCTAACATTAACCCATACCTGTTATATCCCTGTTTAGCAACACAAATGTGACAGAGGCATCACGATAGGCAAGGGGAGGAGGGTGAAAACAAAATGTCTTGGACAGCAGCGCTGTGTTACAGACTATGCATTTGTTGCCTTGTTTGTATATTGTATAAAAAAGAAAAGACAGTACATGTCAGAGTACATTACAAAACCGCACTGTCGCCCGTGCTGGAGTCCAGGCCGTTCTGAGTGTGCCGTGACCCTGCAGTCCTGGTGCCCTTGGTCACCAGGGCAGTCTTGTCCTCATGGGGGTCGGTGGTGGAGTCTGTGTCGTTCGAGTGCTGAGTCAATGACGTCTCGCTGCCTGTCGGAGAGTCCACGCTCTCGTACCCCGCGCTCAGCTGGCTCCCGAAACCCACAGGTCCTCCAACTCTCCCGGCGGCAGTCTGACTCCCCGACGCCTCCTCCGAGTGGTTGGACAGTTTGGTCTCAGTTTCACCGGGGCTGGAAACCATTGGGGACATGGGGAAGTCTTCCTCGGTGCTGCTGACCTCCCGGTACAGGCTGGGCGTGGTGGTCTCGCTCCTCTGGGATGAGTTGCCGTTGCTTGGTCCGTTGGAGACCCTCCCGTAGTCTTTGCCCATCGGCTCGGAGGGTGTGCTGGCCTGCTCGGGCTGGGCGGACGGTTCAGCGGACGAGCAGGAAGCGGCGGGTGAAGTCCTGCTGGGTCCCGCTCCGGTCAACGCCCCCTGAGTTTGAGTCAGCTGCTGACGAGAGTCTTTCAACTGCTGCTGCAGGACGAGGATGGTGCTCTGCATCCCCTCCACCTCCTCGTCCAGCTGGATGATAAAGTCATTCAACTCTGGGAGGGACAGATCAGGAACAAACAAAGAACAAAGTCAAAAATCAAAACAACATAGCATTTTCCACTTGGTAAAGATGTGGTGGCTGCTCATGTTCTCACCGTCTTGGCTGCTCTTGAGCTCCTCGCTGTACTTCTTCTGCAGGGCCAACTCCGCCTCCAGCTGGGCGATGCGTCCCTGGGACATCTGCCTACCCAACTCCTGGTTTTCCTGAATCAGCATTCGACACTTGGCCATCAGTTTCTTCCCCGTCTGGCTGCAAGGGAAACAAGTCTCACATCACGCAGTGAACCAGGAGACAAACACAACAGGTAAAGAGATGCCATTAATCTGTTCCAACTGCCTGATCCAAATAAACTCTCCAACCTGGCTATCCCTAAATGACTCTAGTCACAACAGGGGTTTCATTATATTCAAAGGCAATATAAAATTACTGACATAGACCTGTTTTGTACAATTAAATGTAAATTATTTTCTTGCAAAAGACCCAAAGCACTTACATTTTTCTCTAACTAAATTATGAGTATGTAATAAAAATATAAAAAGTCCTCACTGTGGCTGAAACCCAAAACAAGCTACCTAGAGCCACATTTCTATGGAACTCCATTCTTACACTATAACTTCATTCACCATGTTGCATGTTGAAGAAAAGTGAGCACTTTAAAAAACAACAGTAGCAATTCTGTCGTAACCAAATCCCCAAATTTACTGGCTACATCACGGAGTGTGAGGAGAAAGCAGAATAAAAAAAAATGTAACAGAATAACATTAGAATGACACACTACAAAAAAAACCTACAATTTAAATATCAAACCCGCAACTATGAGCAGCATAAAAGGAAATATTAGCAGCAGAACCAGGCACTGGTTTCGTGTAGTCATCACTTTAAACACACAGTGTTTCAACAGTTAAATCAAATCGCTCAAGGCGCTGCTTTCTCAACTTCACAACAGGTTCAGGAATCCTCCAACAGCCCAGCACACCTGTTATTTTTACATTAGCAGTTTATGGCTATGCTTTACAAGGCCCTAATCAAGAAGCCAAATTTGCAAACAAATGGGCATACATGTTATTTAATACCATAACTAACTGCCATCAATTTTGTCTATAAATGCCTTTGGAAGTCAGCTGGCAAGAGGAAAAGGAAATGTTAACAATAACAGCAAGTAACTCAGCGACTGTACCCGATAGAAGCAGTCGTTAAAGTGCTACCAGCTCAGAAATTACTCGTCATAAAAATGCAATCATGCACTGAACATTTAGTTAATTGCATTTCTTCTTGATAGTTATCATGACTACTAATTTCTCCAGAGGACTGGGAGGCTTAAAGGCTGTGTATACACTGCCAGCTCAAATCTCACATAAGTGTGAGAGTATAAATTTGTTTTAAAAGACAGGTAAACACACAACAGATTCCACATGTGTTTCATTCTGAAAGCAGTGGCTAAAGATCTGTGCCACACAGGTGAGACAAGAATGGTCTAATGAGCGCTTAGCGTAAATGGCTGAGGGAGAGATCGTGAGGTCAATCACAAAAATACACAGAAATACAATAAATACATTCTCATCAACTCATAACATGACTCGTTAAAAGACATTTGCATTCACAACTTGAAAACAGGACTCGGTGCACCTACAGCAGTGTGTTTCAGTACTTAATGAAGAATTAAGCTAAGCTTAATCCCTCATAAAAGTGCAAATAGTTATACAAGTGTAAACAAAGCCAATCATGCGTCTGGGTTCACACACACTGCAGTAAGTGTTTGTTTCGGAGGAAACAAGAGAAAGATCAAATGAAATGGCAATAAAAAGAAACAAGTCACAAAATAAAACATGTAAATACACTCTACCGTGAGTGGGCCCATGTTCAAAGACACAGGCGACTGGACCCTCATCCCTGAACCACAGTCCTCTGGACCGAGGATCTGGCTCCGCTCACAGTCTTAACACCATTTCTAGTGGCTCCTCCCCCCACAGTCTTACTTTTAATCCTACAAACTTTCCTCATGTTACTGCAATGTGTCTAGGCTGTCCAAAAAGTCTTTACGTTTCTCAGGCAGACTAAGGGGTATGTGTGTGGCGTAATCCACAGTTAAATGTCTTTATAAACCGAGTATGGGAATTGTCTGTAAAATGTTCAATTGCTGTTTTAGGCTAGGGATGCTCCCTGCCGGACTCAACCTCCACCATAACCCCCCTATTTAATATGTGAACTGTCTGCTTTGAGCTGCGGGGGCGGGGAGGGCATGTATCCGTGTCGGGAAGTGAGTGACCACCTCTTCAGGAACAGTCCAGACTCCTTCAGGCCCTTGGACGGTGAGGGGATACGAGGGGAGAGAGAGCTGAAACACAAGTGTCACCTGACCATACTGTCTTTTTCACTTTAGGGTTATGTGATATGTAGCTGGCACAGTGCAAGAGTACAAAAACAGTTTTGTTTTGCAGTGACTGGCTTTCTGTAAAGTCTGAGTCTCGTGGTGAGTACAGCATTTGTCAGCCTTCCCCCCCACCATTGTCCCTGCATGCCTGCAGTGAGAGTGAGGGTGGGGGGCATGAGGAAGTCTTGACTGTTTTTTTTGGGAGGGGGGGTTATTTTGATGTCTTTACCTATCAGGTGTAAATTTCCAGGCACTCAGTTCATTTTGGGCCTGCTCCAGTTTGTCTTTAGTCTGTTCTAGTTCAGCCTTCATTTTGAGGAAAAACAAGTTGATGGCCGGGTCCACCATGGATGACCGCAGTTGGGCCGCACTCGGCTGCTGGACTTGCTTGAGGTACTGGATCTGGGTCTGCAGAATAAAAGAAACAGGTGTTACTGACCAGCGAAGTGTAGTATGTCACTACTAATGAAGATCTTTTGTTTGTTATGAGCACCGTTCCTTTAGCGTCAGTCGATGGAGCCACTTTAGCAATTTTTCCCCAAAATCGGACGCACTAAAATATTCTGGTTCAGCTACATTTTTTATCAGATGACTTTTCAATCCTGAATGTCAGGAGAATAAACAGGGCCACGAGAGATGACTTAAGATAAGATCTCAAGCAATTTCAAGCTTTTTCAAATAGTGTAATCAATCAGTTTTATAGAGCCTCTAGATTTAGATACAGAAAATAAAAATAAAAATGCTTGGTTGGAGGATTAGTCATAACTATTAAGATTCATCTTATATTACATCAAAACCGCTTGAATTCTATATCAAAAGTTATTGTTAGATATGATTTGCTTTCCTGGACACACCCAACAAAGATCTATCATTCAAGGAAGCCCAGACAAGATTAAAGCAAACAAAAACTCACCTGCCAAAGTCACAGATATGATCACCTCAAATTTCCACAGAATTTATTTGAATATATTTACATGAGAGGAATAACTAATATCCCTCAAAGCTAACCATATCAGCTCAATGGTTAAAAGGAAACCTAACCTCTGCCAGTGTGTGTTCACCTCAGCTGGCCTGTAAGAATGGCATGTGCTGCCATAAATCCACTGGGTGATCCACTGAGCTGTCGATCTGATAAGACCTAGGGATGCCCTTCTTGACACATTTACCTTTAGCCTACATACCATGGCAAGGATTAAATACAAGGTGTAGTGCAGTGCTGAACTGGTGTCAATTAATAGATTAGAGGACTCCACCTTTAATAAATGACCGCTTAAGTTTTTCATTAAAAATTACAAAAATGTTGCTTGCTTTTTGCAATTTCATATCATTACTTACAGTGTTGTTTATGGGTTTTTTTGTTGCCATTGATTGGGCCAAGCAAGCAAGTTTAAGAGGAGGCAACTTGTGATGAGCATTTTACAACAGTAGACGTTTAACCCACGATCACTTGATTTAAAACAAGTCCAATAATTAATCAATAATGAGAATAATTTCAACTTCAAAAGGAGAAGGGGGATAAATACTGGGCGAAAATGTGAGTTATAGCTATCTAGACTCCTAACAACTTTTCCTGTGCCTGAACTCTTATGTGCATTTTGAACTCTACACCTGTGCCTCTTTTTATTTCAAAGTTCGATTGCTATTGATTATACTGTAATGTCCCAGTCCCTCTGTTTTATGTTCATAAAAACAAAAAATCAAGTAAAGTTAGACTAGATAGACTTGTTCAGAGTCAAGCAATTATGGCACAGCATAATACATTATTACTCATACTCATAGAGGAGCAGTAAGTATAGAGAACAATTTAATGAAAGCACCAACGGCTCTCCCATTGAAACAAATAAAAACAATAATCAAAAGCATGGAGAAAGTGGAAGAATAGATACATACTGTGCACTCTTGCATTTCCTGCTCCTTGGTGGCAAGTCGCATGACCAAGATGTTCTCCCTGCGTGCAGACTCCTGCTGCTGCTGCTTGAGCTTTTCCTCCGACTCCTTCAGGCCTGTCACATCATTGGCTAAGACGGGCGAGGAGAGGATAAAAAAAAAGAAAAGAAAATGCATCAGGAGAAACATCCATTTTTACAAGCAGCCACATAATGTAGCTGGCAAAGAGAAATCATGTTGGATTACATTCAAGTAACAGATGTACTTACAACATAGCTCGGTATATTTTGCCTCCAGGACCTGGACATATGCTTCATGCTGTTTCCACCTGAGAGGAGCAGAACATGGGTAAACATTAAACAATGTGTATGGTAGCATCAATTTTTATTTGTCTATATGTATTTATTATTTTAATAATCAATTAATTTAATATTGCCAAATAAACAGCCTGGCTCCAGCTTTTTAATTAAATATTAGCAGGTTTCTCAACTCTAATAATCTCGCACATGTTACATTTTGCACATCTACATTTGCACAATTGCTACCTACATTTTTTTTTATTTAAAAACAAAACATTGTAATTGGCACACTTTGCTAATGTATATAGTAGGTTATTATATGTTTATATTTTTTATGTGAGTTGTATTAGTTGGGTATATTTATGGTGTATTCCAATATTCTTTATATTGTGTATTCTATAAATATATTTCTTCAGTGATGATATGTACATTTTATTTACTGTTCAGGTGCATTGCCTGGATAACCTGCTGCTGTAACAATATTTTCCCAATTTGGAATAAATAAAGTATTTATCTATATCTATCTATTTCCTCCTATCACAATAAATTGATTTTGATTTTGGACTGTTTGTTGGACAAAAAATATATATTTGAAGATAGTAGGAGCAGAACATTAATGTGTTATTAATGTGTAAACCTTAATAACAGCTCAACCTAAATACATCCCCAACAACATCTCCAATATGCTGCTATATATCTATACCTTGTACACAGCTCCTCTCTGGTCAGAGTCTTCATGTCAGATTCACTGAGGCGAACCTGTAGAGAGGAAAAAAAACAAGAACTGGTTAGATAATCAAGAAGATTCAAGAGTTTTATTTGCAACTAAGTACATTTGAATTCTGAGCAGTTTACACAGAGTCAACTTTAAGAAAAGAAAAAAGGTAGAAAAGGCACAAGGTAATTACAGTACAAATATACACTAAAAATAAAACGCCTTCAGTAAATAAACTAAACTACCCTCTGCATAGGAACGATCCCCCCAGAATACAAATATAAAGTATATATGCTCCATGACTTGTGTTGTAAGGAAAAGCAGCAGAATTTGAAAATGTTTGGAAACCTTTGTTGGAGTTTATTGGACGTCAAGGGGCGCAGTCAAATTGAAATTGTTGTTTGTTTTTTTTGTTCTTCTTCTTTGAGGTATTTATTTATTTTTTCTTATCTTTTATTTTCTTTGTTAGATAATAGAAATACATGAAATGTCATGTCTCTCTTTCTTTGAAATTCTGACTAAACATTTCATTGTATAATTTAATTATTATTAGTCTGTCTGTATGTGTATATATGTCTATATGTAAAATTCAATAGGCGATTTAGAGTCTCTACATTTAACCTGCATCAAGCTAAAGAACGCTTTTGTCCATCAGTCCATCTTGTTGCTGAACAATAATTAATGTGCTGCTTAAGACATGTAAATCCAGAGGACAGATGGTAATTTTGTAATGGGTTATGTATGAATAATTGAAGTGTTTTTTGTCTGATGGGTCTTACTTGTCTGTCTGTCTATGGTAACAGTATGTCTATGGTATGTGTACTTTTTCTCAAACTGAGCTGCCTATGGATGCAAAATGAATTTCAGTGCAAAGTTGTATCGTATCGTAATAATAATATTGTTTAAAAAAAAAAATAAAATATATATATATATATATATATATATATATATATATATGCTCCATGACCATGTTAAAATAACTTGTAACTCTCAAAAATATATATAAAAAAAATAATAATTAATATATTTCAGACAATTACACAGTGGAAGGCAGCATATTGCACAGCATTACAGTTCAGGTGTCAATAATGGTATGGAGGTGAGGTGAATGAATTAATAATTAAGCTCCTATAAATAAATGGGTGGTCGTGACACATGATAAAAGCTGAACCAAGTCACTTCTCTCTCTTCTATTACAATTTTACAAAGAACATCCAGTAATCCACCTTTTTTTTATACATAGTGTTTATTAATTTCTGACCTATTTATTTACCTGTGCTGTTTTTAACCATTCTCTTCTGTCATACTGTATGTTTGTCATACTCTACTGTATCTCTGTGCTGCTTGTGTGGACTGTGTTTGTGTACTCTTGCTGCTCCTTCTCATCATTAGGCCTATATGTAAATGAGAAATTGGTTCTCAATTGATTTAACCTGGTCAAATAAAATAAATAAAAATAAAGCAGCTTGTAAAAGACAGCTCACCTTCTTGGGGAGAGGCTCCTCGTTGGTCATCGTGAACTCTAAAAGAGGTAAATAAGAAAGAGAAAGTCATCATTAATAACAGCTTTGTGGCATCATCTGTAGCTGATGGCTGTCCAAACGCAGCAAAATATGACATATATTAACTACAAATACTGTTCTTTCTGACTTACAAATGAACAAATGAAGCTAAATGATGTATAACAACCTAGTTAACTACATTATTAACCACATAAAAGTGAGCATGACAGTGAAGAGAGCTGCTCAGCCTACTGTTTGTTAGCTTGTGCAGCAGCAACGACGTGAAGGAATGGATAATAACGCTAGGTAATAATCACATTTAGCATCCTCTTTATGAGTAAGTAGACGCTATGAAAGTACAGTGTGGTTGTGGGTTATCTCCTTTATGTTCAGAGCTGGCAGCATGAGGTTCTTGGCTCTTGTTTTCGGGCTCCTTGTTATCACAAAATGGCGGTGAAGGAAATGACTCCCTCCCTTCTGCGCTCCTTTTTCCTCAAACTAGCGGGCTCTGTTTTTTAGGCTTGCACATTTCAAGGCCTTTAAAGCACTTACCGGGGTTCTTCTCGACGTTTCTGGATCCTCTCGGTTTCACTGATTCTTTTACGAGACGTTAGAGGAGCAACTGGGTTGGATTTAGAGGTGGATTTAAGTGTAGTTGAGCCGCTTCGGCACCATCATCTTCGTCACTGACGGGGGACAGACAGAGCTGCTGCTGCTGCTGCACTCGCGCTGCTGCAGAGTTACCAGCAGAGAGGAGGAAGAGAAAACAGGACCTCTCACTCCGATGCGATTTCCGGAGTCGAAAACGTGGCTGTGACGCATACTGGATAAATACATGAATGGAAATAAGATTGATTGAGTTTTTATTATTATTTATAGAAGTATATATAACATTACATACCCCATAGATTTATTAAATTATAAAATTATTATTATTATTTTTATTATTATTATTATTATATTATTATTATTATTATTATTATTATTATTATTATTATTATTAATAATAATAATAATAATAATAATAATAATAATAAATTAAATGTATTTATAAATTAAATATTATTTTATTATATATATTATTATGATTATTATTATCAATAATAATAATAATCATAATAATAATAATAATAATAATAATAATAAATTAAATTTATTTATAAATTAAATAGAAAACACCATTAATTTGTGAGGTCAAAATCTTTTTTTGGGGGGGGGTTGCTTGAAAAAATTTAATAAATAATGCCTGACATATGTGATTTCAGAACATCTCTGACTACACACATGCTGAAAATCAATTTTCAGCATGAAAAATGAAAAAAAACAATTTTATTATTATTATTATTATTATTATTATTATAATAATAATAATAATAATAATAATAATAAATTAAATTTATTTATAAATTAAATAGAAAACACCACTAATTTGTGAGGTCAAAATCTTTTTTTGGGGGGGGGTTGCTGGAAAAAATGTAATAAATAATGCCTGACATATGTGATTTCAGAACATCTCTGACTACACACATGCTGAAAATCAATTTTCAGCATGAAAAATGAAAAAAAACAATTTTATTATTATTATTATTATTATTATAATAATAATAATAATAATAAATTAAATTTATTTATAAATTAAATAGAAAACACCACTAATTTGTGAGGTCAAAATCTTTTTTTGGGGGGGGGGGGTTGTTGGAAAAAATGTAATAAATAATGCCTGACATACGTGATTTCAGAACATCTCTGACTACGTACATGCTGAAAAATCAATTTTCAGCATGAAAAATGAAAAATAATAATAAGAAGAAGAAATTAAATTTATATATAAATTAAATAGAAAATACCACTAATTTGTGAGGTCAAATTATTTTTTGGGGGATGCTGGAAAAAAAATGTAATAAATAATGCCTGACATATGTGACTTCAGAACATCTCTGACTACATACATGCTGAAAAATCAATTTTCAGCATGAAAAATGAAAAATAATAATAATAATAATAAATTAAATTTATTTATAAATTAAATAGAAAACACCACTAATTTGTGAGGTCAAATTATTTTTGGGGGGATGCTGTAAAAAATGTAATAAATAATGCCTGACATATGTGACTTCAGGACATCTCTGACTACATGCATGCTGAAAATCAAACATTTTTACTGTATCAATTTATGTCTTATTTTCCAAAATAAAAGTCCCTAGAAGTGCATGATTTAACTTTTTTCCATGGTCTAATATAAAAAAAAGGTTGTTTTGTTTTGTTTTTTTATTTGCTATTCAGGTGCATTGCCTGGATAACCTGCTGCTGTAACACAATATTTTCCCAATTTGGGATAAAAATAAAGTATTTCTCTACATCTATCTATTTCCTTAGTCTCCTATCACTATAAATTGATTTTGATTTTGGACTGTTGGTTGGACAAAAATAAATATTTGAAGATATCCTTGGGCTCTGGGAAAATGTGATTAATACTTTCACTATTTTAAATGACATTTTATAAACCAACTTATTAAATAAGAAAATAATGTGCAGTTAATGCTAAATCCATTTGTTGCAGAACTTTGAGTGACAGCATTAATTTATGTGTCCATAATATTAAAGTCTGTAGTCCTGATGAATTGCTAGATTAGTTATTCAGTCTTTATGGTTGGAAAATTGTGAACTCACCAATCATAAATGCTGAGGTGTCTTTGTTTTTTTTCCTGAGTGATTCATTTGCCTCAACATAGACGATATCAAGAGACGCACCGGTGTTGTGTCGAGTACAGTTTCCCTGTCGAGATTAGAGAAGGAGGCGCGCGTTCACGTAACGCTCGTCCTCGGCATGCTGTGCTCGTAACCCTGAGTTACTATGGAGAGCGATAAGACTCAAAACTAACTTTTTAAGCGAGTTTTATCCGTACAATGTTTTTTAATTATTATTATTTATTTCATTAGTGTCCAGTTATATTTTTGAAAATGTGTCATAACCTATGTTTTTTTTTAAAATTTTTACGTCTTTATTAACAACCAACTTCTGTTATTTCTACCAATAAATAATATTATATTTGTGAGAGTTTTCATTTTGAATATTGTAGACTTTTGAAAGAAATGTGTGCTCATTCACATAACTGTTTATAGGCTAATATATATATATATATATATATATATATATATATATACATAAATATATATATTTATATTATATTATATTCAATATAATATGCACATGCACTTGGCAAAGTGCAGAAATTCTGACTAAACATTTCATTGTATGATTTAATTATTAATATTGTTAGTCTGTCGGTATGTGTATATATGTGTATATGTTTATATGTAAAATTCAATAAAAAATATTGTTTAAAAAAAAACTATTCACAATTATTACGGCTACAGTTCATGTTATTATATATAATTTATTCACCCTGATATCGTATGTTTCAAAACTGAAACAAAGAACATATACACAACATATATACGCACACACACACACACACACATATATATATATATATATATAATTTTCCACTTGTGCAATTTTGTTTATAGTCTGTTTATTGTCAGTACTGTATATACTGCTCATATTTTTATACTTCCTTCCTTCCTCTAATGGTTCATATTTTGTTACACTTTGTTTAGCTCTTTTTTTTTACTGTGTTAGCTGATGCATCTTGTTTTTTGCACTATCCCCTTTGCTGCTGTACACTGCAAATATCCCCACTGCGGGACTAATAAAGGAATATCTTATCTTATCTTATCTTATTATATAGACATGAGCATATTATTTTTATTACAAAATAAACACTTTTAGGGAGAGTTGAAAAAATGTTACAGAAGAGGGGTGGGATAAAATACATAATATATTATGTTTGAATATATTTTATATATATCACGTTTTCATCACACATGTTATTACATATAACCTCTCAATATTTATGAAACTAAAGAGTGGTAGCAGCAATTGTCGCAGTTAAGGTTTATCTCACTCCTGTGCACTCTCGTCAACACCCCCCCAAACAGGACGATAATGGTACGGTCCGCTGTCAATTTGAAATAGCACATTTCAAGGGCAGTTATAACTAGTGTGTGTTTCTACTCCTGTGAACACTGTTATGATGAACATGCTGTGCAGAGTCGGACAGATACGCAGGTAAAAGTGATATCAACTTGTCATTTAGTGCCTCTCCAAAGAGCACAAGGGATTAGGACAGCTGCTAGCAGAGATAGCTCATGAACTTGACTCAGGCTTATTCAGTGCTGCTAGCAGTTAGCTAGCCAGGATGCTAACTCAGTTAGCAGCTAGACAAGGCTTGTTGTTATGCACCAAATGAAGGGTTTTGTTTAACTATGGCACACTCATGGCCTTCCTTATGACTTGTTCATTTAAAGTTGTTATATTTGGACACACTTGTTCATACCTAGCTAACTCTGTGCCATCAGCTCAGTCACCTAAGTAACTCAATGTTCACAACCAACACCAGAAGATCAGGTCACTTCAAGCTTCATATTGTGCAATTTAATCACACAGGCCTCACTGTTAGCTAAGTTATTTCTCTCCATATATATATGGGAACCAAATTGTGCAGTTAAGATCAACTGTTTGCCACTACAGACATCCACTAATTCACAATTGTGGAGAGAATTTGATTGGAAAAATCATTTGTTTCTTCATTAACATAGAAAGCAAGCAAATTCTAAGGCAACAAACATGCTGGAGACAATGTGGCCATACAGATGCAAATCATGCACATATCTTCTGGAGTTGCCCAAAAATAGATCCATTTTGGGACAGAGTGAATTCAGTATTAAAGGAGGTATTAGGATATCTAATCAGCAATAAATGTTCCATTTTATACCTGGGTAATATAACTAAAGTGGTGCTGAAGGAAGATCAATACTTGGTTCAAATCCTACTCACAGCTGGCAGAAAGGCCATTACAAGAAAATGGCTTGTAGTGGACACCCCCAGACTTAGTCAATGGTTAGACATAGTACAGGGAATATTTGTGATGGAGAAAATGACTTATTCTCTAAGAGTGAAAGAAGAGGAGTTTAACAGGAAATGGGAAAAATGGATTAGGTATAGAAATAAAGACATAAGCACTGTATAATTGTATTGACAATACTGTAAGTTATTGGAAACTGTTTTAATAAGAAAATAACCCTGTATACTGCACCATCAGTTGTAAACTGAACCCCTCGTTGCACTGTTGCAAGTTTCGTTGTTATATTTGTGTTTTATTTGTGTATGCATAAAAGCAATAAAGACTAAAGTGACAAAAAAAAAAAAAAGATCAACTGTTTGCCTTTCCTTTTGACTACTCTAAACCTGACCAAAAGCTGTATTTTTATTTCCAATGGTAATGGTTGGTCCTCTGCTTTTTGTTCCAGGTGTGCAGCCAGCCTCAGCCAAGCTGTAAACCAGGTAGCTGCATCAAGGCAGAAGCACACGCTCCCTGACCTGACCTATGACTATGGAGCCCTGGAGCCCCACATCAATGCAGAGATAATGCAGCTGCACCACAGCAAGCACCATGCCACATATGTCAACAACCTCAACGTCACAGAGGAGAAATACCAGGAGGCACTTGCAAAGGGTACAAACTCACATGAACAAATCAGGGAATGGCCTCAGTATATTAAAGAATTAACGACATCAAGTTGTAATTTTGAACATCGAGTTTTAACATTTATGTCAGGAAAACATTTGATTGGTTCCTAACTATCAATATATTCTAAACTTGTCCTTGTATTTGTATTCATGTGTATCACACGTTTCACAGATCTGATGTATTTGTATTCACCTGCATGTATTTGACTTGTATTTTAGGCGATGTGACGGCACAGGTTGCCCTCCAGCCTGCTCTGAGGTTTAATGGAGGAGGCCACATTAACCACACTATCTTCTGGACAAACCTCTCTCCAAACGGTGGAGGCGAGCCACAGGGTAAGGCAGAAACTCATCCAATACTTTGAACAGCTGGTCTTCTCTTATTTTTCCTACACTGCTTTGCTTTGTAGTTAACTTAAACCTGCGTTAAGCAACACATTACTCTAATGTGAAAGGGTTGCTAGTAGAGTTGGCAGCCACCAATATAAAACATAACTAGCGACTCCCAGTGAACAAGCTCAGACGAGCTGAAAATACTGTATACTACCTTCCCAAAACATAACAGCGGAGAGTAAATTAGTTGTGGCTAGTGAAGCATCCTGTTGCACCTGTCTGTGTCACTTCTTGTAGGGGAGCTGATGGAGGCCATTAAGCGGGACTTTGGCTCCTTCCAGAAGATGAAGGAGAAGATGTCTGCGGCTACAGTGGCGGTTCAGGGCTCGGGCTGGGGCTGGCTGGGCTACGAGAAGGAGAGCGGAAGACTTCGTATCGCTGCTTGTGCTAACCAGGATCCCCTGCATGGAACTACAGGTCAGTTGAAAACAGCTTTGAAGTAGAGGTAAGACACGTATGATACAGAGCCATCAGAGTGACTGTTTCCTGTCACTGACCCTCAGGTCTCATCCCCCTCCTTGGTATCGACGTATGGGAGCATGCCTACTACCTTCAGTACAAAAACGTGCGTCCGGACTACGTTAAGGCGATCTGGAATGCCATCAACTGGGAGAATGTGAGCGAGCGTCTCCAGACAGCCAAAAAGTAGAAACTAATCCTCAAGTATCTCTTTTCACCCTGACCTGGGTCAAATAGTAGTTGCAAATAATGTTCAGTTTGACGTTGCATGGAGCACCTGAGTGATGGTGTTTTTTGTATTCTGATTTACGACCGTTTGGACTTTCAGATGATCAGCTGCTTTAAATTTGATTAAATTAACTTTAAAGTATTTACCGTACGTTTACCCTGTACACACACAGGTTGAAGCAAACTTTAAAAAATGATTTGCAATCGCTTTTTATCTCAGGTCTTTTCCCGACCTCTATACGTTCATCAAGCGCACAAATTGGCCACCTTTCACATCAAGGCTGGCTATTATTAATCACACCCAGATATTGGCTGCCATACATGTACACTAGGTGTCCGATGACCAGAGTGCATATTCAGTGGGCTTTGTCTTTGTCAGAATAAGTTGCACTAAAATCAGACAATATTATTGCAGTCCATGTTTTTGATGTAATATAATAAAATTATATTTCAATTGTACAATCTTGATGGTTGGTGCTTCATTCTTCTATTTCTATGTGCTGTGATAGATAATCCACAGTTATGTACGACAGAGAGGGCTACAATATAACGATAAAGATCACTGTTAATGGGTGTTAAACACGGGTCATGGAATTTCAAAATAAAATAATGGAGTCAAGCGTTTTACAACATTTGGTGAGGAATGTCAGATATTTAGAAACTAGTCCACTTCAAAGAGCTCTCCCTGGCTGTAATTCTCAGCTTTCATCTTGTATGGCGCTACATGATGGCTATCAACATTTATTTTCCCACTACTTTTTTTATTTTCTACAGCACGGCAAGTTGGCTTCAGTCCAATCAAAAGATTTACATTTTAGCAGTGCTTGCTGAGAAACCACAGCCCTGCTGATAAGGTCATCTCACTTGTGTTTGGAGGACATTAAACACTATATCGAACTGAGATGCCTTAAACCTCATGAACCTGCCTGAGCTGAAATATCAGACTTAAAAAATAGTTTTTCGATCATGTAGTACAGTGGTTCTCAACCAGGGGTCCTTTAAGGAGTTCCAGGGGTATACTACATGATCTGCTCTGCTTCTTTACAGTGTTACCAAAAGAGGGCAGTGTTTCCCAAGCTTTTCTGCCGTAGATGCTCTGTTCAACTCATTGAGATGAAAGCACACATTTTCTTCGCAACAAACTTTATTATCAAGTGCATTTAAATGATGAATGTATGTGACTTATATATTTCTGGCATTGGCTCAGACGGTCTTTCAAAAGATCATCACCTCTTCATCCAAAACAATCCACAGCAGACTTTAAAGAGCTTTAGCAGAACGCTGTATGTGACTTATGAGTTTGGGGTTTAAAAAAGTATCAAAGTAATATCAAGGACTTTACTTTAACTGTACAAATAGTTTCCAGCTGGTTCGTCTCCCGTCATCCAAGTGAGTCCACTCTTCCTGTCAGTGATTAGGACTGACCAGTTTGCCAGTGGGAATTTCACATTCCAGAGATCTCTCCCTTTTCCTGGAGCTGGTGTGATGATGTAGAGGTGGACTGGTTTTCAGTGGATACTGTGAGTTCAAGCACATGGTGACCAGACTCCAATTGTCAGGCTGAAATCGGCACCCGTTTGATTGTATTAAGTTATGCATGATTTTAGTTGACGTTGTCTAACTGAATGAATCTGATCAATAAAAATATTGGCGTAGTTTGACTCCATTGTTACACGGATAATGATTGTTGAATCTGACCTACAGGACTTTTGGGACTTGTATATCAAAAATACTACTGAAAGCAGCTGCAGCAGAAAGCCTGTGGGAACCCAGACAGACTAATGACAGCTGACTTCAGACCGCTTTTGGAATAAACGACAAAGAATAGCTTCAAATTTATCAGAGCCATAAATACAAGTAGACAAACTTTTCATTTGGGAGACGTTGCCAGCCTTTAAAAACAGAAGTCTCCCCATTTCTAAGAGGATGGTTTGTCTAAATGTGGCCTACTTTTGCTCTGTAAAGATTCGGGTGTGCCAAAAAATTATTTCCCTCTTCCACAACTCGTAAAAACGATGGAACTCACTCAGGATAAAGTTTCTTTAACCTCTGGAAGGGAAGAAAGGAAAAATAGTGGGACTGAGTGACTGACTAAAACTCTCTGAAGTCTGTCTGTCTTCTTTCAACCCTCTCTCTGTTTCTCTCTGTAGTGCTCTTTCCTAAAAAAATATTTTCATGCAATAATCTTAAAGTAACACATATTCAGCTTTGTGGCCATCAGGCACTTAAGGAACATCCATTCAACCTTATTTTAACACATGTTGGTCAGTGTTAGAAATAACTTTCAATTGCAGCAAAGAAGACTTCAAGCACACACACACACACACATATATACACACACGTTTGGAAACACGAGTTCGCTGTTGGTGCGGTTTCTCAGTGGGCTCACACAGGCATGCATGCAATGAGACTCGCATGTGGCTTTTCTTTCACATCCTTTTTTTCATTGTCAGGGTATAAGTGGTGGAAGTGTGCTCCCATCCCATACTGTATTCTTTACTGATTCAAATTATGGCCTGCATGACCACACACAGAGGCTTTTATTTTTCTTCTTGCATAGCACTATCAATGTTATCCCATATTTCTAAGATAAAGAATAACATAGAAAACTTCAAAAATAAAAGCATATTATTTATTCATTCTTGTTGCCTATACCTATGCTTCCCTATAGCCTTATGTTGGGTTTTTTAACACGAGACTATGTAAAAGTCCTGACAGACGGATGTATAGATGGTTGGATGAATGTAGTAACTCAATAGATTAGGGGTTACCAGGGGGTAGTCCTTCTTGCTGGTAGCCATCAGGCTCCACAACCAAGGCTGACTCCCACATGGAACACCGCGCGGATACTTTTCCTTTCTTGACACTCGCCATGGTGCATGTCAGCGATGAAACGTAACTGCTACCTGCCAAGCTACATCGCGGAAGGACGTGTTATTCGGTTTTATGTGATTTTCTTTTATCGCAGAAAATAAGTAATTGCGGTTGCTTTTTTTGTATTTATGAATACAAGTTAGCTAAAGGGTTAGAAGGTTGTGAACCCCATGCTCTACAGCATTCACACCTGCACAGAGCGATTAATACTTGGCATTAGCCTCCAAGCAAATCTGATATCCAAGCTGTGCATACTTGTCATATGACTCTTTCAATCTCTTCTCTGCCTCCCCAATCCTTGTAGCTTTGTCATCACATTTCTAGGCTCCAGACTATCCTTCTCCTTGCGAAGCTGTCCCACATTGTTCACTGATGTGAACCGCTTGGGCTGTTTGCTCTACACAAGCTGTCATTGTCCCATGTGGACTGGAAAGCCAAAAGAGAAAAAGTGAAGTGTCAACATTAAGGAGGTAAAACTTTCCAGCATTTGCCATCCGTTGTTCCTGGCAGAGAGGGTGACGGAGCTAAATTCGGGGCACCCGTTTGGGTCCGAGCCCGAGTCTGAGTGCTTTAGAGAGGGAGCCCTCCACCAGGCGCTGGGAGCCAGGAACCAGACATTTCAGTGGGTCTGAGGCTGCAGGGTTTTGTGGGAAACTTTTGATACCTCAGTCTGACAGGGTGATTGATTCATCATGGCTGCGGAAAAGACCAAGCAGACAGAAAAAGCATCCTCAAGAGCTCGAGTAAAGTATAGGTGTATACAGTATATTTCATCAGCTCTCTGTGACCTTACTCTTCTGCCTCTTATAGTGTTTCATCTGACTGTTAACATTTCCACACCTGGACATTTCTCTCCGAGAAAGTCTTTGCTGCAGAGACAAGAGAAGAAAAGATTGTTTTAGCAACAGGGCGTGACCGTGTCTGCTGGGTAATTCTTCTCAGTTATGTAACAGTCACTTGCAGCAGTGAGTCTAAAGGCTTATGGACATCGTTTAGAGAGCCGAGTGTGATAAATCACTGCAGGCCTGGGGTCATTTAGGTTTATGTGGGATCGATCCAAGCTTGACAAATCCAGACGGAGATCACTGGCTTTTCTTTTAAAAAAGTGAACTCCTCTCCTCGCTGCCAAATGTAGCTCATACAAGGACAAAAACTGTAGACCTAAGATCCTTGTATTCATAAAATGAACAATAATTGCACACATTTATACTCTTAAAGCCTCACCTCCACATTGGTTTATGAATGATTTTACAGGCTTACAAATCAGTGAAACTGGAGCACTAGCTTTGAAGCTTATATGTGAAAAGCTTTCTAACCCAGACACCTCGTTTTGTTGTTTAGAAATTATTTCCTTTGCCCGTATTTTCTCTTTCCATATCCGTAATTTCTGAAGCTGCCGTCTCCATTTGTGTATTATTCATCTTGGCAATTAAGCCTGTTGGAGTTTTATTCAATAATCCCATTGGATTCAATCAAGAGAGCGGATAAGTTTTTCTGTCAGAATTTGGCCGTCGTCGCTCATCCTTTGCTGAGAGTCAGCACTCAGCAGATCCTCTTTGGCCGGGCGCTCAGGATGTCGGATAGGAAGAGACTAAAAAGAAATGAAGAGTATCTGGAGGATACCCAAAGAGAATAGCAAATAATAATAAAATAATAAGAGTATTATAATGCAATTAGGGGACTTCAAGTGCAGCAGACTTGATTTCCTGTCTGGGACGGAGGTGACGCCCATAAATACGATCATATCAGTCTCTCCAGGTGGCCTCTTACACGACAAAAAACTTCCATAAACACATAAAAACACCCTTCCTTTTCTCTCTTAGGAAAGCCAGGAAATAGACAAGGTTGCCATTAATTACCATGTGCCTAAAGGATTTACTGCTGATTTACTGAAATATAAACACACATTAAACTAGAGATTATTGCTAAATGGGAGGTATGTGTCACCCCACCAAGTGTGGGAAAATACAGCATCTGAAAGAGAGACATGTGTTTGGAAAGATAAAATCCAGTGTCCATCTATATTTATGGACCTGGTTATCTATAGCATAAAGTATATTTAAAGATAGAATTGAGTTTATTTTGTCCTCCTCTTTGGCTCTGTGCAGTGTGTGTTTACAGTACATTTGTTTCTGCGTGACTATGTATAGAGCAATCCTGACAAGTTTTGGCTCCAATAGTACAGATATCACTTAGATACACATGTTGAACTCTGTTATCTGATGTCGATGAAATATTTGGTACCAGTTCAGCAAAGATTGAAGCATGAATGAAAGCCAGATCAAAGAACATGTGACCTTATCTAATGTTTGCGTGACAGATTTGACAATGTGTGGTTAAGACAGCATTCTGGATCAAAAGACGGACTTGATTGAACGTGAGCCTAAATGTGTGAGAGATGTGAAATATCACTTTTAACTTTAAAACACTGGCTTAAATTCCCTCGGGGCATCCGTGCTAAAGTGGTCGGATCATAGATCACGAAGGCCTGTACTTGCAACGTGTGACACGACTCCTAATTCTCACAAAGAGTATAAGCAAGGGAAATTTATTTAAATGGACCGAAGCCTGCAAACTAGTTCTGGCAAAGAAATTGATTTGCACTGATACTGTCTCACAAAATACTGTATATCCAACAGTCTTTGCAATTATGATATATTTATGCTGATAATGCTGTGCCCAGTTACTTGCCTTGAAGGGGGACCATTTATTATCATCACTCCCTAATCTCTGCTATGCAGCTATGCTTGGTCTATGCCAGCGGGGAATGGCGAGGTCAGAGTCTATACGCCAAATAGAAGTTCTGCACATAGTCTGTATTCAGATACAAGCCGGGCTGATGGTAGATTTTTGATCCCAATAACAATATCAATATTTGAGAATTTAAAAAAATGAATCAAATATCAGTCAATTTATATTGCTGTTATATTACAGTGCTAAATTTGATATCCTGAAGAAAAAAACCCTTAAAAAACATACATATAGGTACAAGCATGAAATTGTACCTCTGCATTTAACCCATCCTATCCTAACCCATCCTCTGCATTTAACCCATCCTAAGCAGTTTCAGGAGCAGTGGGCTGCTGTAAAGCGCCCTGGGAGCAACTTGGGGTTCAGCGTCTCGCTCAAGGACACTTTGACATGTGGACTGTAGGATCTGGTGATCAAACCGCCAACCTTGTTGTCAAAGGACGACCCGCTATAACCACTGAGCCAGCCCAATCCAGAGCATTAATATAGCAGCAAACAACTATTGTCTATGTACAAATATAGTGGAGTAATGTCTACCTGAGCAGAGAGTGAAGTCACTCTCCCTCTGTGTGTATTGTAATCCGAGCTTCTCCTCACTTGTTGACATCGCCGGGCCGGCCATGCGTGGTTTTAATGCATGTTTGTGCATGTGAGCGTGCCCCACTGGCCAGTTATTGTTATACATTCAGAGAATATAAATCTAAAACAGGTATTAAATGTAAGCTCTTGTGACATTTATCTTCAATTTTATAGCATTCGTATGTGAAAATATTAAACACATGCTGTTTTGATCCCATCCAAATGTAAGAAAATATTACCCCCTGAGGCTATTGACATTAAACAACACAACAAAGAATAAGAGGACAGAAAAGTGTATTTTTTATATTATCACAATATCTGATGGTTACTGTTGAGACTAAACAATGTGACGTTTCAGCTTGGAGCCCGACCAATGATCAAAGTTGCATGTTATGAGGTTGAACAAGACAAATTCTGTTAGCAGTTCTTCATATGCCAACGCATTAAGCTGTGTCTGCAGTATTTCCCTCTTAACCTTTACCAATACACGCTGGAAAGCTGGCGGTGTTAGCAGCAGTAGCAGACCTTTTTTTTTTTGCTGGGGAGGTGGAATGAAGGAGAATCTCCTCATAACACATTGGCTGGCTGGAAAACAGGCCCTTTGACAGATGTGCATGCAGGAGAAATAAGAATATAAATTGAGTTAAGGCTTACTGTAAATAAGCATGTCTCAAATGGAATCACACAGGCCTTTGTCCTTATGATACATGTTTTATTATGTTATTCAATATTTCCTCTGTCAAGTGCTTAATACACCTTTCCTATATTGGAATTTGACATTTGTAATTTAATAACGTCCACTTGACATTGACCGGGTGTGCAGAGGTGAGCAAAGAGAGACAAGATTTTAACTTTGAACGTCTTCAAGAAAAGACTGTCCAGCAGTATGTGCTGTTATCCCCATTTGTACGATTTTGTAGTTATTTTGCATCTCTTTGCAGTCGTTTTATGTTTCTTTGTGGTCATTGTGCATCTCTTCCTGATCCGAATGTGTCTCTTTGAGTGAAATTTTGCAGGTGAAAGCCAAGAGGGCCTGTGCGCGGTAGGCCCGTTCAGTAATCCATCCATGTCCTGGATGACTGAGTCTTCATAGGAAACAGTTATACATTGATGTATAGTGGGATTCAATAATCATATCAAGTTATTTAAATCCGAAAACTGCTCTCAGCTGACTTCATACGTCATACATAATGAAATCATGCTGGACAGAAGAGACGGTTGTCTGTATTTTTGCAAAGAATCCATCAGAATCCATTCATCATTCTGGTCTGTTATATTTCATTGTCTGTCTAAACACATCTCCACATGGAAAACTAGGAGCAGAAACCAGAATGGAAAAAATGACTGAGTCACAACAGAAGGTATTTTGAAAAGAGACGGAGGGAAAAAAAAAGACTTGAGGTCAGAACCTACTTCAGATGTCACAATGGTAGATTGTTAGAGTTTGAAACAGTAATAGAAAAGATACGTTACCATGAAGACATCTAAAGGAGTTTCCAGTCTAAGGGGAGACCCTTTGGGAGCTTTTTCTTTTTAACTCATTTCCTCTTCTGGTCTTGTCTTGTCAAAGGTCAAAGTTAGAGTCGGTTATATAGGATATCAAACTGTAGATATGGTGAAGGTAGAGCTGCAGGTTTAATGTTTGTGTGCATCTATAAGTATGTGTGTGTGTGATGGAGATTCTCCCTGCCAAGGGATTTTCCACAGTCACTGCCGTATTCAGAAACAAATGCAGTATTGGCAGTCAGACCAGCAGTTGGGTAGAAAGTCTGAGAAAAATAAGTCCTCAAAGCATTCTTCCTGTTGTCCAAGCTAATTTCACACTTCCTCACTGCCATTCCTGCTTTTAAAGCAACCTCCTCGACTACACTGATTCCTCTACTCCCACAGCACTATTTTACTCTGTGTCTCGGCCTGTTTCTCTCCTCATTCTTTTCTTTTTAAGCTGCGTCTTTACAGCTTAACTTGTTTCAAAACAAACATACTGATGAATATCAATATTTAAGAGACAAATTTCCTGCAAGCTGAAATCCTCCACTTTGTTGTCAATCTTTCATTAATGCAGGACAGATTTAACACACAAAGTTATTCATTCTCGCGCCTTTCCTATGTTCTGTGTGTTTCTCTCACCATTCCTTCACTCCCTCCCTCCCTCTGTTGCTCTCAGTCCATGTGAGGTGATTCAGCATCAGTGTAAGTCTTTAAAGCAGCACGTGAGTGACCTCATCCTCACACATCTGCTGCATAGTTTTACCAACCAGGGCACTATGAAGGGCCTCAGCACTCTGCAGGGGTTTGATCAACACATGCAAACAAATACTCTTGATGGATGAATTACTGAATTACACACATTCATTAGGCGTGTCGCCATTCTCTAAATCCACGATTTGATTTGACATTTGATTTTAAGGTCACGATTCGATTTATAATTTTTTTTTTCAGCACTGATGTCTATACCATTGTTAGACTATGGAGTCTTGATTCGAAAGATCAACAGATCATTGGTATATATATATATATATACGTATATATATATACGTATATATACAGTATATATATGTATATGTATATATACAGACATACTGTTGGGAACAAACAGAAGAAGAAGATTCATTAGATGGCATGGCCATTAGACTGTATATAAGAAGTGGATGTAGTCACCATGACATCATCTATTGGTTTGTGGACTGCCGTTTTGAAGCCTCAAGTTCGACATCTTGGTTTTTGTCCGTCCACATCTTGTTTTTTTGCAACCAGAAATGACACAAGAGGGTGGAGCTAAGTACAACCGAACGCTAAATAAGACATTTTTAGGCGACCAAAATGTTACAATTAACTTTCATGAACAGAAAACACACTGTGAAAGGGTTAAAGTTGTCGAAAGACGAAAATACGGACAACTCCCAGACAACGCTGTGGTAGCGACCTGTCAATCGATGAAAAGACTTACAGGGCAATAACTGTACTGGAATAACTGAAGCAGGACCTGACGGTCAACAGAAAATGTGGGAGCCTTGCTCATCCTCTTTGCCTGAATCCCGCCGTCCAAGTGAAGAGGGAAGTAAAGTGAAACCACACTGCTGTGCCATTTACCGTAAGTGATAGTAAACAAAAAGAACATGTGCAGCCTAAACAAATAATAATAATAACACAGGCTAAATACACATTTTGGCTCTGACATCCTACAGTATATTTACTCTCCTTTTAGCTCTGTTTTTGTTTTTGGAAATATCAGGCTCTTAAGTTGCTCCACTTTGTTCACCAGCTAGTTGCTAACTTTCTCAATGTGTTGTTTGGTGCTGTGTAGGTAGTGTACAGTGGGTTTATAGAGCTTTTTTGCTGGAAACAGGTGCCTGCTGCAGCAGAAACAGGGTTGAAAGCGGTGAGAGTGAACCAAAACAGTAAGGTTTCGAGCCGTAAAACCAAAACAACAAGCTGAAAGATACTAAAACGCTCCTTAGAGCTGAGGGGAATTGCGTTGGGTCCTAATTATCTGTTGGTTTGTCTCTACAAGTAACCCCTTTCATATTACACATAGTCATTTGAGCCATCGTTGCTATTAAAATATTGATTAGTGCAGCTTTAAATGAACTCACATTAAAATCCTTTTCCCTGCGGGTAATGCATACATTCAAACATACATACAGCACAAGTCTTGCCCTTGTAAAGTTGCACCCACAACCTCCATAAACCTCCTTTTGTCCCTCCCATGAGCTTCCGTCTGTTGGCCGTCGTCTCGCCTCGGCCGGCCAGCCAGCCAGGCAGCTCCTGTTGTGATGTGACTTTTCCATCCAGAGCTGTGGGACTCAGCCAATCAGCCTGAGAAGAGCAGGGCCTGCTCTTTCACAACATCTCCTGGCTCCACTGTCAAGGATGTTTTTTAATGCAGAGTGATTAATAATACACAAAGTAAAATATTGTCTTGGAAGCCTCTTTGGGAAACTACATTCTAAATTTTCCATGTATGACTTCCCTTTCGTATGAGATAGCTTTTCAAGATGTGATGTTTTTCTATTTTTTAATCCAGTTTTAGTGGTGTAATGCATTAGGCAAGAAGGGAGCAGAGCAATGCATATCTTCACTCCTCAGGTTCAGATTTATAAGTCATATGTTTGGATCAAGCATCACTTCCGTTCATTGGGTCGCATGTAATCATGTTTGCATGCGCTTATGCGTGTCAATACTGTTTGTGATTCATCAGTTAAGCAGCGTATGCTTGCACACACGGAAGTACTTGTGTTTCTGTTTATTCCACATCTGTTAGTGTCCCTCTGTGCATAAATAAATCCTGTCCCTGAAGTGCTTTCCAATGGCAGTTAAATGATAAGTAACAACGTCTATCATGAGCACAAGGACCAGACGTGGTTACGTCTTTGCTCAAAAGCTACCGCCTGTAAATCCAGATTGTTTCTTTGTGTTGTTGTCGCTCTCTTGTCTGTCTGTCTGTCGGTTTCCTAAGCCTCTAGCAGAAGGGTGTAACATTTACAACCTCAAAAAGTCAGACAGGGTGGGAGTGAATTTAAAAGACTCATGGAAATGGAGGCGAGTGTTCAAGAAAAAGGAGAGTAAAATGTAAACGTGACCGAGGCAAGAGGTGTTCGAACAGCATTTGCAAACAATTCTTCAGATTTGTTTTAACTTGCGTGGAGTGCCGGATGAGTTTTGACATGTAGGACAATACAATCTGCTAGTAAGTCTGTTTAGCATGCCTTTTGGCAGTTGACCTACTCGACTCCACCTGAGTGGTCCTGGTCTACCTGTGTGGTGCTCTTAACAGGTTTAAGCAATATAATAATAATTATTTGCAACAACTGTTTTTCCTCTCCCCGTCGTCAGGCCAAGGCTGATTGACTTTGAGGGATCCCAGCAGCTGAGAAGCACTATTCAATAGCCCAGAGACATGTGGGGATAAATTCCAACAGAGTAACGCACATATTCCACCTTCATCTAACACATGGCAAAGAGGAATAAGTCAACTTGTCAGATTTTCTCAGGTCAATAAATGAACTGAGAGAGAGAGTGAGAGAGAGACATAATAAACCACAACACTTTCCATACCACGCTCACATGCACAGACATGTCTGCCTTACGTTATGCAACTGCTAGCCATGCCTTCTTTTATTGTTTACAATATAACATGTTCCCTTGACATCACACTTTTTTACATGACATTTGATGTAACATCCCAGCAAATTACCTAATGTGATAAAAGTTTTAGCACCAATTTAACAGTGTATTACAGTCTTTGGGTTAGACGTGAGTCATTACCGTTGCATTAAAAAAGGCAACCTCCTCATTCATGTCAATGAGACCACTGTGTTGGGCTCTAGGCGGAGTACTTTCCAGAAATGCAAAATCCGGGCTTGAAAGGAGTATAGACCGCTGTGCAGTGTCTTGGCGTCTGATAAGCTTTCAAGCTGAATTTCCTGGTTTGTATTTTATCTTCTCATTGGTAGATGTACTGCTGAAGTGTATGCTTCTGCAGAAACAGCGTTTTATGGACTACGATAAAAGCAGAGAAAGGGAGAGCTACTTGTCACAGCTCCGTCATCTGAGGAGAAACAAGGAAACAAAATAGTTACCTGGCTGCTTGAATCATTGACCGTAGTTTTATTTTATATTACACGGAATTAACGTTAAGAAAGCTGATTATTTGGTTCAGCCCAGTGGTGACCAATATGTTCCCCAGACCGGTCGTAGTCATAGACTGTATATAAGAAGTGGACGTAGTCACTGTGATGTCGCCCATTGATTTGTGGACTGTGGTTTTGAAACCTCAAGTTTGGCATTTTGACCGTCGCCATGTTGTTTTTTGCAACCAGAAGTGACGAGAGGGTGGAGCTTAGTACAACCGAATGCTGAATAAGACATTTTTAGGCGACCAAAATGTTACAATCAACATTCATGAACTGAAAACACACTGTTTGTAAGATGAAAACACGGACAACTCCCAGACCGGACAACACCGTGGTAGCGACCTGTTAATCACAAGATAGCCACGCCCTAAAGCATACCCTGCTTTATGGTCTATTTGACTCTAAATGGGACCATAATTTACTAAATGAACATCATGCTGTATTGAAGAAGACTTGAAACTAGCGATTGAGACCATAAACTCATGTTTACAATGTTTACTGAGGTAATAAATCAAGTTAGAAGTAGGCTCATTTTCTCATAGACTTCTATACAATCTGACTTATCTTTGCAACCAGAGGAGTCGCCCCCTGCTGGATATTAGAGAGAATGCATGTTCAAGGAACTTCTGCATTGGCTTCACTTTTCAGACTTGGAGGTTGCCCACTGGTCGTAGTAAAATAAATATCTGCTTAATGCTTTTTAATGCTTGGGTCCAAAAATGTAATATTTAAAACTGAAGTTTAAAAACATGTTGACAGAGACCTTATGTTGACAGTTAGCCTGTGACAGAGCGGCTAACTGTTTTTCTCTGCTTCCAGACTTTATGTTAAGCTAAGCTAAGCTAACCTCTCCTGGCTGTAGCATCATACTTAATATTATGTACAGTATATTGATTTATGTGAGTTGTATTGATCTTCTCGTCTAACTCTTGGCAAGAGAGCAAATTAACATATTTCCCAAATTTCTGAACTATTCCTTTAATGTTGAACATCCCAGTGTGAATGTGTAAATGTGAACCATTGCTGATAAGTTAAACACATTGAGAGTAACAAATCAAATTCAGCTACAACATATTCCACTGCCACATTTGCATCTTGCCTCTATGGCACTATTTGCCCACATTCATAATGGGATGTTTGAGTGTTTTTGGGGTGATAAAGTCATATTAGAGCAGTGTAAATATTACACTACCCTTCTACTGATTATGATGAAATCATATCTTTGAACTCAACAATAGGGGCCACTGTGTTGGAAAGTTAACATGGAGAAAAATGACGTCCAAAACAATAAACTTGTCAAAGGTAGACACCCCTGCCAACGTTGTGTTTTGATTATCAAGAAAAGCTGCTCCTGGCCTTGGTCTCCACTGGCACAGACTTTTCCGATGACGTGTTTGTATCTGCTGCAGAGGTGGAGGATAATAATGAAGTAATAGAACATTTGAGCAACTCGACAAAGCAGTGGAGGTTATCCGAAGGTCTGTAACTATGCCCAAGGTCTAGATCACAGGGTCAGATTAGCTCAGCATCAGATAGGCGGGTATATTCTGAATGTTAAATCACTCACTAAAACATACATACTAAATACACCCTTTTGAGTAACACTTTACTTTAATCTACTGCCCTGATCTACTTCATCTAACACCTATAGGTGGTCTATTTGATGTTGGTGTAGTACTCTGATTAGTTTTATTAGTCAGGAATACGTTTCCAAAATTGTTTGGCAAATACGCTCATTCTCTTTCTTGCCAACAGCGAGATCAAAAGATCGATACCGCTCTCATATATATCCGTTAAAGGTGCTGAATTCCAAAGAGCATGTCTGTGATTGAGGGTTTGCTTCCACACGGCTCTCAACACGGCTGAGCTGGCAGCTATCAGCTAACAGTGTTAACAGTGCAAACAATGGCAACAGTGCTGACAGAGCTAACAGTGTTAACCTGGGGGGGGACCGGTGGGTGGGTGTTACGCTTCCGTGACTATATACATATACGTATATATAATAAAATGAATAAAACATATTCAATATATGAAATAGACGAAATTATATATTTTTTTATATCAGTGCTTGCACATAAAATAACAGATGTATTGATGCAGTTAGTTAACTGTGAGATTATTCTGCTTAAAATTAAATTAAAAAATATTTTTAATTTATTACAATGTGGGTTTTATTTTCGTAGTTTCGTCCATCATTTCTATCGGTTATGATAACATTGTAACTGCTGAGATCTGAGAATACTGAAAGTAAACACCCCCCAAAAAAGTGTATAACAGTCACTTCTGGCTCAATCAAACTTGTTGTGCATAAAACCAAGGAAAGTGTGGAAGGTCAAGCTTGTACCAGGAAGTGGGTCTGTAAACTGTGATGGATGTTTATAACATTTTGGACAGTTTGGATAAGAATTTCAAGATTTGATCTTTGTTTTCTCTTCCACATAAGTTTGGCTAATTTGAGGGTTTGTTTCAGACTTTATCTTTATGATCTTCTCATGTTTCTTGTCATGTCAGACTTCTTATGATGGTGCCACACTTCCATATCTAAGCAAATAAAGTCCATAAGTAAGTACCCATAGAAAGGATGGACACAATTCCGAAAACAAGATAATATAAGTTTTATGAAAGGGAAATTTGTCTCCTCCGTCCTTAAGACCAAAAAATGTTTCCTGTTTAGTGCAGTCAGCTCAAACCTCTCATCATGTGCTGAAAGAAAAGGAATAAATTCTGTGGATAAAATGCAGAGTTTTTGTCTGTAGCTGTGATAAATCTGGATTTTCAAAGAGGTCAAGACAGAAGAAACTACAGCATCTAAAGTGCCTCTCTGTGCTGGCAGCCAGGAGGTTTGGAGCCTCATTAATCAATCATAGTGTCCAACATTGACTTCATTAGGCGTTTAACAGGGACTGTAAAGACACCACAACTCAGTCAAGCTCTTTCACTGCCTCTTTATCAGATCTGTATAAGCAGATCACGTAAGATAGGATGACATAGTGTTTTAGTTAGCCAAGAAAAGCCATGGGAACAATTACCATAATCCTAAACCCTATCTTTGAGGTTTATGGGCCAATAAAAGAGAATATTATCTAGAAGCTGCTGGATGAGGAAGGATTTGCATCATATAGTGTCATGAAGGTGTGCATGTGTGCCATGTGTTGACAGAAGTGCGGTTGTTTACGAGCTGCATGTGAGCATTCGGTATGTGTCGTTGCACATAATGACTCGTGGGACATGTTAAATGCACCTCAGACCTCACACATCGTCACAGAGGAAGGTCAGTAGCAATCAACGTCAATGCTTAAGTGTAAGTAAATACCCCGCTCTCCCCCGAGTTAACGATGTCGAAAATCTTTGTTTTTCCAGGTTTGTTTCCATCACATGAAGTCATTTTAGACATCCATGTCATGAAATGAGTTTAGCTGTTGACAGAATTGGAATATGCTGCAGCACTTTCTCTCAGTCTGACCTGATTACCTGGAAATTAGTCTGCTTTAAAAAAACTGTAGGCTATCCTCATTTGACTGCCTCAGATTGGGGTTTGGTTTGTGTGCCTGAACCATGAAACAACAGGGCTTTCATAAAGGCCCTGCGTTTACTTTTTAGAGTTGAATGAATGTTGGCAACATTTCCCGGGTAACATGAGCTGAGTATAAAGACTTCCACTGTATTTCATGACATGAATAGTATATCTCATTTCTAAGCTCCCGTAGGGCTTCACGATAATGGCCAAAATGGTAATCATGATTATTTTGATCAATATTGAGATCATGATTATTTATCACAATTATTCATTGATTTTAGGGATTTTATGTATAGTTGTTATTTGCATAAAAACACAAAATTTAAATGATTAGGAAATAAATTATTGTATTTTTATTTAAATATTTGATTTGATTAAAAAAAAATCTTGGCATTAGTTCTAATTATATATTATAAGCTGTTTAGGAAGTTAAACGGGACTTGCAGTTGTTACAAATTGCAGCTTTATGTCTTCACTCACACTGAAGAACTTCCACACCGATGACGTGTGTCACTGACTGCCACTGTGTGCCGACGTAAAACCATCATGTGGCGGCTGCACATGTGTGTGTGACCGGCTGCTAACTGACGGTGCATCTCTGTTAGTTTAGGAAACGCTTGATTTATGCAGCAGAGTTTTCATGCATCATGCATTTCAAACATCAATGTCGCACTCGATCATGTTCATTTAATTGTGGGAAGCCAAAATCGTGATTGCGATTAATATTCGATTAGTCTTGCAGCCCTAAGCTCCCTGTCACCATATTGTGTCTTTTCCTCCTGCATCTCTCACTACAGGGAATGAAACACTGATATTTCAGACTTTCACTTCTTCTGTGTAACCATAACCTTTAAGAGATAACAACCCATAATCTGAAAAGATAATGTTTTTTGAGTCCTGGACGCTCACCTCTCAGAGTTTGTTAGGTTTATGCGTGACCTATCCACATGCCAAAAGAATGATATAATTGCAAGGCTCAGCAGGCTGAGTTCATAACTGACTTTCACAATGAGCTCAGAGTAGTGAACAAAAACTCAACTTTGATCCAAACCCCATTAAAAGAACAGTGAGCTGAGAGCAAAACAACCGAGTCTCTGTCACTGCAGACTGCCTGTTATGTAATCGTGGAGTTCGGTAAATATTATGTCGCTGAGCAATTGAGAATTTCCAGATCTTTAATTTTCATTAGAGCTTTTTCTCTTCATGAAAAGCTTGTTCAGAGCGACAGGCCTGTTGTTTTTATCATTCCAGCTGATACTGCCGAGGATACTCGATATCCCCCCTGGATCCTCTGCATGTCCTTCTCCTGCCAGTGTGGATTCTCTTCCAATCCATGTAACATTTATGTATTTATCCTTACAGAGCTGAAACCTTAGAGCTGTATTTTCTAACAACCTCCTTGTCCATCACGAGTAGTATTTGCTTAATCTGAAACAGGAACAGAAAGTGACAGATTTAGGTTCATAATAACAAAACAAGTCAAGTTTAGAAATTGAACTCTTCAAAAAAAAAAAGATTGCTATGCTTTTCCAAATTCCACAAAAAAGAAAGCATGCACGAAAAATGAAGCCTATTGGATATATGCCTCGTGGTTTTACTTACAGTTTATTTGAAATGGATTCAACAAAAAGAAAACACTTTCACAATCTATTAAGTAATCTTAATTCTGCACACAATTAACAGAAATAAAACATGACATTGCTTGGAGGATTCTTGATTTTGAGGATCTGTCTCTCACCCTTTTTTCCCTCTTTTGCTTTTCTCTCTTCGACCTTCAACTGATTCTTCTTTCGATGATTTCAGCTCTCTAGAATGAAGTCTAACTTTTTCCAGTCCAAACAGCGTGTGACCCACTTTTATCAAAAAGAAACAAAAAAAAAAAAAAGCAGCATGTGGAAAACAGTTCTTTCACAACCACACATTTTTTCATGAGATTTTTAATGCTCCTGTAATTAAACAATTTTGTGGTATATTCAAATGTATGGAAATGAGCTTTATCCAAATCAATACAATAATGCCAGGAGTAGCTTACTGGCATTGCGCAGCCGGTTTGAGAGGTAGCTGGATTTATAATGTAAGATCCACGTGTGGAAAGTCAGCTAAAGTCAGCTGGGCCTGGTCTCAATCAAGCAAGCGTGGCCTTTTGCCCTTTTTTATATAAAGGATCTGCTCTGTGCACAGACTTTGACAGAGGATCTGACACATACTGGAAAATAGCTGACACATGATGTTTTAGTGCCGTGTCATTATGGATGCATGTCATGGTGTTATCTTGGCTGAAAAGAGGCGGAATTTCAACATCTTTGGACAAATTTAAAAGGGAGCGTTTGTGTGTGTGTGTTTTTGTTTATGCGTACATGAGGCTGATGTTGATGGCGGTCACCGTTTCATCCGTCTGTCTTCTGATGTCAGCTTTTGGCGTCTGGATGAAAGCAGATGCAACAAATCACAATCCGATTCTTAATCCAAAGTCTGATGCTGAAGAATGTCAAAGAATATTCTTAATGAGAAGAGAAAATGACGACAACATCAGTGATCCTACGTTTGATTAGCCAAACTGTCTATTCCATTGGTGTGTGTGTGTGGAGCACATTTTTTCCCTGAGGGCCACCCAGTCTAGATGAACACAGACTCCACCTAAAAGATAGCACACATGATGTAAATGTGGTCTTAGATAGGCTTTTAGTAGAGCTGCTCCAACCATTCATAATCCAGTTAACTATTCCAACAGTGTTTTAAATATGAGAACAATTAAATTCATGTTATTATTATTTGCAGCAGACAGTGATAAAAGAAAATAATCTGGAAAAAAGACATGCTTATTGGAGCTACTTGTAGGCAAGTGTTCACAGGCGTTGTTTGGTTTTGATTATATGTAGAGTTCCTTCTTTTCTGCTTCCAGAGAGGAGTTGGATCAATTAATCAGCTTGCTTAAAGGAACAGTGTTTAGGATTTAGGGGGATCTATTAGCAGGAATGGAATATAATATTCATAACTATGTTTTCATTAGTGTATAATCACCGGAAACTAAGAATCGTTGTGTTTTTGTTAGCTTAGAATGGAAAAAGCTGAGAGTGACTCTTCTCTCTCTTCTCACCATTTTGACACAACACAGCACTTTCTACAGTTACTGCGGTGTCTTCCTGGTTTTAGCCTGAATTTATTATCGTTTTGTGGGTTTTTGTTAGGCCTCTCATCTTCCGTGCTGCAGTACCACTCTCCGCCTGAACTGTTACTAATGTGCCAGCGGGGGCGCTGTTTTACAAAAATTAAACGCTGTTTAATGAGTAATGATCAGAATCAGAAATACTGTATTGATCTCTGGGGGAAATTACAGTTGTTCTATTTTAGAATAAAAAAATATATAAACATAGATAAGAAAGAAAGAAAATACAGATGAAATGTAAATATGTGTGCAAAAATAAATGCAAATATAAAATTGACTATCAAAGAAATCTCAACTTAAATATAGAGGACATCAGACATACCATTTCATTTTTTTTAATGAATACATTTTTACATTTAAACATTTTTAATTAATGAAAAAATAATTTTAATTTCATGTTCTGTTACTTACTATTACTTTTCCTGATGTTTTAGATTTTTGCCGTGGTATCATTTCAGTATCGGTATCGAGATATTAAGGCAAGATATCGTATCGAAGTCAGAATTTTGGTATCGTGACAACACTAGTGTAGAGGTGAGTGTATATACAGTAGTGCGGCAGCGGCGCTGTCCCGAAGCTTTGAATACCTTCGAATATTTCTCATCAAAGCTGAAAAATGGCATTCGGCACAGCCCTACTGTATATACACAGAATAAAAGAATATAAACACTTCTCATATTTTACTTTTTCCCAACTTCAGAATTTCATAGTACATCACAACAAGTTGAAAATCACCGATAATTACAGAAGTAGCTAGCTGTGGAGAAATCTAACTAGCCAAAGAGATGTGTTTCCTGGGAGTTAGTGCACCAAAAAGATGACTTTGAAAACTGAACTTACATTTGACAGTTAATGAGGAAGAGATGCTGTTATAATATGCCCAACGTGATGCCTATAGTGTTGCGGAAAATGTTAGCTGAAAAAAAGTAGGCTGATATAATAATAACACAATTTGGAAATCAACATTTACTGATGATCAATTATTTAGAATCAATCACAGAAGTGTGTGTATACTGTATATCGGTGTCTTGTTTTCAGTTTTTTCTTGGAGTCTACTCTATGTCGTAGTTAAAACCTGAAAAAGCAGCATTTTATCTTTTTTCTGTATAACTACCGAAAGCAATGTGCTCTTTTAACAGAATTCTATATAACAGCAAAACATGTTATTGTTAAAGCTGTTTTTAGTTTCTCAAGGTCAAAACTCTTGTTTGAAGTGTTGTTCTTTTTATTTTATTATGATGAAAAGGTTGTTAAAATGCCTCAATTAAGAGTTTCAGCATCACATGCTCTGAACGCTGCGTTTCAGGTCTTTCCAAGAAGCAGTGCCTCGGGGGAAAGTGGTGGTGCCGAGTTTAAATCTTGGACCACACTACTGTTTTCCTGCTTGTAGGTCTGCGTCGTCCCGTTGTATTGGTTATAGTTTATCTATTTTTCTTCTCCCTCCTGACAGCAGTCATCATTTCTGACCGGAACACACACGCATACATGCGCTAAGTGTGACTTTATCCTCTCTAATATCTGTAGCAGATGTGATAGCCTTCATGTACACGTGTTGAAGCGTGTTTGTCCTCCTGTCTCTTCTTTTCCCTTTTCTCTCTTCTTTCTTTCTCAATTTCCTCCTTTTGCTCATCTGGTATTTTTCACATGCAAAAACACTTTTTCAGGATGGGTTTCCCCATGGTGTGTTGTATTCAGTGTGCAACTCCGGGGTCTGAAAAGTGAAGCCAATGCGAAAGTGCCTTAAACCTGCATTCTTTCTAACAGCCAGCAGGGGGCGACTCCTCTGGTTGCAAAAAGAAGTCTGATTGTATAGAAGTCTATGAGAAAATGAGCCTACTTCTCACTTGATTTATTACCTCAGTAAACATTGTAAACGTGAGTTTATGGTCTCAATCGCTAGTTTCAAGTCTTCTTCAATACAGCATGATGTTCATTTAGTAAATTATGGTTCCATTTAGAGCCAAATAGACCATAAAGCAGGGGATGCTTTAGGGTGGGGCTACCTTGTGATTGACAGGTCACCACCACGGCGTTATCCGGTCTGGGTGTTGTCCGTGTTTTCCTCTTAGAACTTTAATCCTTTCACAGTGTGTTTTCACAAAAGTTAGTTAAAACCTTTTTGCTCCACCCTCTCGTGTCTGTTTGCAAAAACAGACGTCACGGTGACTACGTCCACTTCATATAAACAGTCTATGGTTGTATTGAATAGCATTGTTCTCTGCTCAGGTCAAACGGCACAGCAACTCGCAGCCAATGAAAATATTTTGGGGCAAAGAGAAGCTCATCACTCACTGGAAAAACACATGAAAGCAGAAGCTTTCATCCACACACAGCGTACCTGGAAAATATGTTTGAAAAACTGACAACCATCCACCAAAGTGTTGATTGGTCAGTAACCACTCCAAAAACAACCATTATCTCTCCGCCATTGCTCAGGGGGAATATTCCATGCCCTCTCAGAACTCAATCACCATTTAATGTCTTTTAAATCTGACAGCAATAACACAGCGGAGCCAACCTCAACAAACTACTGCCTGTGCTCCTCAGATAAGGGATTGCAGGCTAGACCCTTGATACTGTGCAACGTTTAATGTAATGGAATAAAATAATGTTTTTAAGTGAACTTTGAACCCCATTCTTGGCTTAAATACAAACAGAATAAGCGTATTTAGGTGTCTTGTGATAGACGTATAGCATAATGATAAAGTCTCTTGCCTCTTGTGGGTTATACTATTCCCTTCCTGGAGGAATGATGGGGATTAATTAGAGTGATATGTTATGTTTTGCTATGAGGCAGAGTTGTACATTATGTGTTGAAAACGAGTAGCCTGGCTGCTACTGGATATCATCAATTTTTCTCTCCGAGTCAAAGCTGACAGTTGTAATCAGTTTTAGGCAAACACTGAAAAGGGCAGCTCCGGTTCTGCTGTTGGGCTTTACGGAAAGAGTGATCCATTTCGAAAATGAATGTCAAAATCTCATACCTGGAGTAATGATTAATTGGCAACACACATACAAAAAAGACCCTCTCCATTCATTAAACCTCATCTGTTTTCCACCTGGTTTATTGTGGTGCTGAGCCAGTTATGATTATACTTTTTCCTTTTTTTGTTATTTTACACAGATGGACTATAATTCGTGTTCAAACAACACATTAAAATCTGAGCACCATAATTGGCTTTGAGTATGAAAATGAAACTCTATTCCTTGTGAAAGATTTTATCTGAAGTTAGCAACATTTGAAGCAAATTCTAACGCCATGCAGGTAATTGGATTAATATTCAGCTTCAAATGATCCACAATATACCAGTGATGATTGGTTTTCCAAATGTGTACAGCAGGCTTTTCCAAATCTAACACAGCAGATATGGGTACTATTTCAAGCAGTGGTGGAGGAAGTATTCAGAACCTTTACTTAAGTAAAATGACTAATATAACAATGTAAAAATACTCCATTACAAGTAAAAATCCTGCATCCAATGTACTTACAGTATTAAAAGTAAAGTGGTGGAATGTAACTAAGTAGATTTAATCAAGTATTGTATTTATAGCTGCTGAAATAAAAAAAACAGAGCATTAATATAGCAGCAAACAACTATTTGCTATGTAAAGATATAGAGGAGTAATGTCTACCTGAGCAGAGAATGAAGTCTCAATCCCTCTGTGTGTGTTGTAATCCGAGCTTCTCCGTGCTTTGTTTACGTAGCCGGGCCGGCTGCGTGTGACTTTAATGCAAGTCCCACTGGCTCACTAACCACCATCGCTCTGCCATTTTTGAGAGCCATGTGGAGGCAATCCCTCAGTCATATATATTATCCTAATTTGGAATTTGGCACCTTAAGTACAAATTTGAGTTACAAACGTGAACTTCACTTAGAGTATTTCTATTTTATGCAACTTTATACTTCTACACCACTACAGTATATAAATACATAAATATTGTAATTTTTTTTGTAATTTTTTAAAAATATGATGCACTGTTAAATATTATAATACCTGCTATTTAAACATAAATGCATCAAAAATGTAATAATAATCCAATAATATGATATTTAATACTATAACACACACAGGGGCCAATTTTCTACAGTGCTATGAATACTTGATACTTTAAGCACATTTTACTTTTAATACTGATGTACTTTTACTCTAGTAACATTCTCAATACAGGACTTCTTCATGGAGTCTGACATGTTGTTGTACCACCATGTTTCAACAGCAGTCCTGAACCTACGCGTTTTTACGTTACCTGAAGGCCAGCTTAGTTCTCCAACACGCTTGGAAAAGGAGGGGTGAGCAGAGGGGTATTCAGTTGGTTGCAATCTGCAACCTTACCACTAGAAGATGTCACTAAATCGTACACACTGGTCCTTTAAGTATTAAATTAATTAATTTCTATACTTAAGAAAAGTACTTGAGTAAATATGCTTTTTTACTTTCCAGCACTGGTTTCAATCCAAATCTAATTACAGTACAAAAGATATGCATTACCAATTTAGATATTTATGGGGCAGTATATTAATACTCTCCACATGACTGATGTTTCCACTCACATGGTTAATGCCAGTGAACTGGTATTTTCTCTCTTTCCCCCTCACCTGCTTCTGTCCACAATATGTTGTTTTTGACATTTCATCAGATTTTAACAGTTGCCGTTCCAGCTGGCTCGACCAAACCTTCTCTGTTACTCAAATCTTCCATTAGTTTGATTAAGTAGATCTGGATCATCTGGGGAAGCTTTTGCTATAAAAGAATGTGGCAGCGGGAGAATATGATATGATTCATGTTTTTGGATTGCTGTGGTTTCCATAACACCTTTATTCAATCTCTCACAATTCCTGAGCAAATATTTGGTCTTTTATTCTTTGTCCGTATACATAAAAAACTTACACAGTAACTTTTAATGAATTCTGATGAATACCAAAAGGGTGTAAAAAAAACAGTAAGATGTTTTAAGAACACGAATAAACAAACAAAAAGTAGCTGTCAGAAGCTGTTACATTATGAAATACAAATCTCACGATTGAAAATGAACAGACCTATACACACCTTAAGTGCCCATTCTTACAGTTTGCTTTGCAGCTTGTGCTTTGGTCCAATGTCACTGGTTTGACCGTGCGTGTGCATTATTGATGAGATAAATAACACTGGGTGAGGACCTGTCTCTGGGATAGTTGGGAATAGTACAAGGACACTTTAGGACATGAGTTACACTAAGCAAGAGCACACATGCTTCTTTTTCCCCTCATATACAAACTGCTTTATATAAAAAAGTGCATTGTAATGATATACATTGAGTTGTTTAAAAAGTATTATATTCTCTTTCTGTGAAGCTGTAATAAATTCGTAGTGGTGTCATTTCATTTGGGCAGGCAAAAGTCTGTTTTTAAGGGCGAGACCAGTGAATGTAAGAGCCTGCAGCAGGATGCAGAAGGGTTGCCCTCGGTAACAATGTCTCCTACTCCTCCTGTGTTACCACTTCCCGGGGATGGGCACCCCGCATTCATACCAGCCCACGAATGGATGGGCTGTGCGTCGGCCAATGACTCCAAATGCAACGGGCTCCTGTCTGTAGGCGCGATAAAATCCTGCAAAAGAAAGAAATGATAATGCTGTTTAGGAGACTTGAATGCAATGAAGAGTGAGCATGTCTGGATATAATCATCATTTAGCACTTGTTAGCAATTACTTAGTTCTTTCTCTGCCTGACTTCATGACAATTCAACAAAAAGAGCCACTTACATCTGAAATGAGGTTTGTGGTGTTCTATATTTCTCTTATTTCAGCAAATCCCATGAAAAGACAATGACTTGATCCTACTAGTATTGTCTGTGTGTCCAAAGCCTGATGACGCTTATTCCTCCGTGCCATAGAGCTCCATTGTTGACCAAAAACTATTAAAAACACATCAATGAGCCACACTGTTGCACTGGGTGACCTGTTCCTTATAATGAACAAGGGCATTGTGGTTTATTTTGAATCAATCCCACATATACCATCCTGCTGCTGTAAATACCAGTGGACAACTCTGGGGTCTGAAATGTGAAAGCAATGAGGAAGTGCCTTAAACTTGCATTCTTTCTAAAAGCCAGAAGGGGGCGACTCCTCTGGTTGCAGAAAGAAGTCAGATTGTATAGAAGTCTATGAGAAATTGAGCCTACTTCTCACTTGATTTATTACCTCAGTAAACATTGTAAACATGAGTTTATGGTCTCAATCACTAGTTTCAAGTCTTCTTCACTACAGCATGATGTTCATTTAGTAGATTATGGTCCCATTTAGAGTCAAATAGACCATAAAGCAGGGTATGCTTTAGGGCGTGGCTACCTTGAGATTGACCGATTGCTACCACAGCGTTGTCTTTTCGTCTTACAAATTTAACCCCTTTCACAGTGTGTTTTCAGTTCATGCTAAAAATGTCTTATTTAGCGTCCACAAACCAGTGGGTGACGTTACAGTGAATACGTCCACTTCTTAAATACTCATTAGTGTACCAAAATGCACTATTCATTACTGTTACAGTAATGTTTGCTAAAAACTACAGTGACCAGCCTCTTTAGGAAATGACTGAGCTTGAATTGAAACTATATATTTGTGACCCATTCAATAGGCTTGACACTGAGTGCCATAAACAGGATAGGAAAGTCAAAGTATTGACAGACGAGCTGATGCATCATCAGTTTTAGTCTTTTCATTGGCTTTGTTGACGATAAGAAAAATATAGAATTGGTCCAGCCTTAACTTTTAAATATAAGCCAACACAAACTACTTCTACAACATTGCAAGTCAGTTTCCAAAAAGCAAAGCACAGGGTGTGTTACTGGGAAATCAAACCCAGTGGGCAAAAGGTAAGCAAATATTGGAAGTTGTGAAAGATTAAATTGTGAATTTTGTCTTTCGAAACGTTGCTGTGTAACAGTGGACTCTCAAGTCTTGGATGTCAAACACAATAACAAGAGAAGGTTTTCATAACACCTTCTACCTTCAACTAGATAACCTTATTAGGCCAATGTACGTAACTTTGAAAGAAAAATAAAGCTAACTACCAATGAATGATGCTCACATTGATTACTCATCCCAAGCAAATTTCAAGTATTCTCATTATGTACTGATATGAGCTGAAAACAATTATCGCTAGGAAGTTGTGGCATTGATCTAAGAAGTTATGGTATAATTAGGAAAATGGCCTGCAGTAATAAAAAGCATGTGAGAATTGGTGCTAAAACTTGCAAAACCCTGGTGGGTCCTTTAACAAGTATTCATTTAAACACTACTCTGCATCTGTGTTCTGCATTGATAAAGATCTATGCAGCTGGTCCATTTAGGAGCCAGAGAGCCAGACAGAATGGAAAGATGTGATAATCGGTTACGTCTAAATATCAAGGCCATAAATGTGCAACATGTTTACCTTGTGCTGAGGGCAGATTATTTGAGAGGTAGAACGGACCGGTCCTTCCGTCCCTGTAGGAGTCCACAAACTGGCAATGGTCCTCTCCCTGGCCAAAGGTATCTCCTATACTGTAAAAGGGCTCTGGGGAGAGAAAAGGGGAAGTGGGAATCATAATTATGATTTTTTTTATGATAGCGCTGTAAAAAGTATTGATTATATCTGGTTTTAAATCGGACATTACCTCTAAGACCGTCTCCCATGAAGATCTTGTATCGCAGAGAGTTACACAAAACCACGCCCACAAACTTCCTGTACCATGTCCGCTTGACATACTGGCTGCCCTTACAGCTGCTGTGGGCCGAGTTATACTTGAAGGTAAAGGGGATCCAGATTGGCTCTCCACCTGAGGAACAGGAGGAGGAGATGCATCATGTTATGGTGATAAAATATGCATCCTATGTAAGACACATCTTGTATACATAGCGGAGGGTGAACTCTGTAAAGCTGAACGAAAAATCCAAGGTTAACAGTTGTGTTATGGTTAGATATTAAATTGTCTGTTCCTGAGGTAGCCAGAAGGCAGCCAAGTCTATTTCATATCTTGTAACAACCTAGATGATGATTTATACAACTATTGGTTTATGAAGCTCTGAATGGTTTACGTTTGATCTGTCTATCCTTTATGAACCATCCAGACCTCTCAGAGTGTCTGGAACAGGTCTGCCCACTGTGAAGCGTTCAGTTTTTATGCCTCACATAACTGAAACAAACTCCCAGAAAACTTAAGGATGGCTCCAACTCTCAGTTTTTTTAAATCAAGGTTTACAACTTTTCTGTTTGCCAATATCTTTTTAAAATTTCTGATTATTCATTTATATTTTGCGCTTCACTGAAATTAGTTTTCTCCTGTTTGATGGGTTTTATTCAATTTAGCTTATCTTCTATCATATTTTACTCTTGTAAAATTATATATATATATATGTGTCTTTTATATATTGCCTTGTGTTTCTTTTGTATCTTGTCTTAGTGGTTTTATATATCTCATGTAAAGCACTTTGAAATGCCTTCTTGAAAGGTCTAGCAAGGATTCAAGGAGGGAAACAGATGAGGTTATACAGTTAGTTTAGTTTTGTCTTGATTTCTGTGCTGCGGTTTCTTAATACTTTTCGGTCAACATATACACAATACAATGTTTCTGAGATAGAGTCATAGTGTCGTTTGCCTATACACAGTAGTAAATTGAGAAACTCTCGCGAGATGGTCAAGGTTAGGTATTGAACTCGAATGGCTCAGGTTAGGATAAGTCGTCGGGCAAGTTTTCGCAATTTGGGGGTTACCTTCCAGACACCACCAGTAGCAATCACAGGAGGGCTACTGATCGGAAATGGTCGAGGAGTGAAAATCCACAAAATGTATATCCTTGTTTAACAGATGTAGACTCTCTCTTTAAAACCTCAGTGCAGCTTGGGTAAGACATGGCTTGCTTGTGCACCTTAAATTAGAGACGTGCAGTCGGTGTATGGACTTACCAGGTGGTCTTTCGATGAGAAGAGGATCGTCTGAAAGAAAGAATGCGATCATTTCACAAGGGAGGAAAAGCACACAGGCAGCACTGCAGATTTAATGCATTCACCTGACTTTGAGAATGAAAGCCCTATAATGCACATAATGCAGATTACATCTGGTAGTCTGCTTTTACCGCAAGGATGGTTTTATATTTGAATATATTGCATTGCAAAACAATGAATGTCACCATGACATTTTCGTTGCATGCTGCAGTACAGCAGAAAATCTAAATCCAGTTTAAGTGCGAGTTGAACTCAATGAGGCGTCTCAAAGTTTATCTTTGCAGGCGTTGACAGGATACACACCTGATTCGGTGACATAGGTGAGTGTATCGCTGACGGGTCCCAAACCAAACACATTCTTGGCCTGCACTTTAAAGTAGTACCTGAATGAAAACAAACAACAGCATAAGGATTTAGTGAGAGATTTAGTAGTCATTCTGCCAGTGTTGTTGTGACTGCGTGAAGGTGAGGAAAATGTTAATGACCATAGCAGATGACTGGGCATGCTTCAGTCAGGCTGATTTAAGAGTAGTCTGTTTTATATTCATATGAATCCAAAGTGAGCGCAGCACAATAAAATGGCTATTTGGCTCGTGTTGAAGGGAGAAGGAGAGTGGAGGGAAGGGCTGCGAGGGGAAAAAGAGACATCTAGACAAGTGGAGATTGAGGAGATACAGGATAGAGGATAAGAACGAGAGACAGAAAAAAAGAGGGAGGTGGAAAAAGTAAAGCACAGGGATAGATGTATGCTGAAAGAGAAGGGATAAATGGGAGGTTGAAAAAGAGGAATAGTCCTCAAAAGAGACATTTGTCACAGAGAGCTTTAATATGGCAGTGAGTTCACGTTGTCTCCAGGAGGTGGATGAAGTTATTAAATCCTATCAGATTAAAAACTAAGCCACAAATGTCAACTTTGAGTGTGCAAACTTTTCCACTGTAGCTGGTTGATGTGTTCGTGCAAGTGTGTGTTCATTAATACAGTATTGTGCACATATGTGCTTTCCTCCAGTCTGCAAGGTCGCATACAGTAAGTTCATGGTCCGTCAATTCCTAGCCAGAAACTTTCACCACGTACAGCCACGAGGCCTGGATCCAATCACCACAGCCACGTGACAACGGTGACCAAAATACATATCAGAAAGACAGAGAGGGAGAGGGAGAGGGAGAGGGAGAGGACACGGCAAGGCAAGGCAGCTGCAGTGAGATGATGTAATGATAGAAGAAACTGGAGAAGAAATTGGAGAAGGTAGAAAAAAAAAGAAAATGTGAGTCAGAATATAAAAACAGAGAAAAGACCACAAAATACAACATGGAGCCAAGATAGCCATTTGAAACTTCCAATACATATTGAGAGCTCTCAGTTTCAGTCAGAGTATCGATCCTCTCATCTTCTCTTGAGATGGGAATCTATGTGGCAACTGCACAAACACTGTGAGGCTAATTCAGCCTCAGTATATATGATAGTTCAGCCACAAAAACTAACAAACGATTATAAACTGAAGTCGATTATAAACTGTAAACTATTCTAGGGCATGTAATGACACTCATATTTTTGAAAAGCAGTGGAAAAACAAGCATGGAGGTTTCAAATTCACAAGTTAACTATTTGTATCTTATCTATAACATTTATTTAATCAGAGATCAAGATCCCTTTTGCAAAAGAGACCTTAATACAGCAGAAGAAATAGGTACAAAGAGAAGACTAGGGCTACGACTAGCAATTACTTTCATTATCAATTAATCTGATGATTATTTTCTTGATTAATGGATACATTTTTTGGTCTATAAAACATCAAAGAACAGTGAAAATGGATCCTGGAGCCCAAGGTGACGTCATCTAGTTTTGTCCAACCAACAAAGAGAATTAATTGCCTGAAAAACAGGTGACGAGTGACCATCGCCTGAAAGTTGAACTGCAGCGGAATCATGATATATTTGGCATTTTTGCTTGAAAAATTAGTTAAACGATTAATTGATTTTGAAAACGGGCATCTCTATGAAGATTCAAAGTTCAAAGCTTAAAATCATCTAATGGGACGAGATATTCAAGTTTTAAAGTCCCTTGAAATTCTCTTTTATGAGAAGGAAATCTTGTGGATCCAAGGAAATTTGTCCACATGTGAGTGCACATATGTGTGTGTTTAGGACTATAGTAGCTCAGTTGTTCTGGCAGACAGAAGGAGCCTGCAGCATGGGAAATGCCAACACTGTCGCATAAACTATCCCAGGATCAACTGTAACCACGAGAGATGCACTATCATGAATACAAACTGGTTGCCAGGGGAGGGAATCCCTCTTTGCAGACTCTTGGAAAACTTTACCCAATGCACGCAGCTCTGTTTGTGTTCAGCAGCAGGTGTTTGGTTTCCTAAAGGCCCAGGACGAGACACCTATCATAACACCTCAAGCTGATTCGTGCCTCCACTGGGCCAGAGGATACTTATGTCCCTGATCAACTCACATCTGAAACTGTTTTTCCACCAGATTCTTATCTGACATACAGCTAGCACGTTTAAGGCGAATGGCAGGCAATTTATTCCCATTCTGATCCTTTAGTCCCACGTAAAATTGTTCAAACAGTACATTTGCTAAAAGCACTTTTACATGTATCATTGACACTTACAGCTTTCAAGCAAAAGGGGCTTAATGCACAGCTGTAAAAGGAGCCAGATACTTGGGGGTTTTGGGTGAGAACTCTCCCTTCCTCTCTTGGGTCCATGTGCTAAGAGATATTTTCGTGCCTTTATTTTGAAAATCTTAACCCCGTGTCTCGTAAGACAGGGTTTTGGAAACGCGCTCTAATAACTGAAACAGACCGAGGTGACTGTATCTGTGTGGAAGTGTCAGATAATCTCTGCTGTATTTATGTTCCGTTGAATTTTCCAAGATCTCTCGAGTTTTACAACATGTCACATTTTGGTGCAGGTTCAACAGTGTTTCTTGACATGCCTCCATTTAGCCTAACAGATTTCCTGATCTCTTATACAGGCATTACAGTATCAGTATCCAACTCACACTCTGCTTAGATCAGTGTCAGCCTGGTTCAATATCACAACTGGCAACATATTCCCACATAAACATGGAATAGTACCAACAAACACGTATACATACATGCATACATGAACTCACAACACAGACATCCAGACAAGATGCATGTTCTGTGCATTATGTGATGACAGCATAATGATATAAACACTCAGCCGCAGCCAAGCACCTGCACCTCAGGCAATAACCTCATCATAAACATTACATGCAGGTCAGGGCAAGAGATCTTTCAACCAAGCAAATCTTTGTAAGTTCAGGTTTTCTTTCTCTATGACTCCCATGTGTGAGATGATACTGTGAATCACTGAGCCTGAAAGCATTGTGCACATGCTCACGTCAACGTCTCTCTAAGAGTGTGGCTGCGTCTAAAATTCCATACCAACATGTTATTTAGAACGCTAAAAACAGTATGTGAGATTTTACGTATGTCTGAAACCTTAGTATGAAACCAGTTGTAAGCGAATTGCATACTATTTACTAACGGCGGCATAAATATCCCACAATGCAATGCGGTAGTGACGACAATGTTCATAACATTGTCATTGACAGCTCTGCAACATCAACGCTTCAATTGAAGTGTAAGTATAATATTTCACTTTGCTGGGAGTACTAGTTCAGACTTTATGATTCTAGCACCGGTTACCATGGTTACATGTCTCCAACCGGCAAGTTGACTCTCAGGAAGTGACGACGTAAATTACTGCTCAGTGCGTCCAAAGAGATACACACTACTGTTTATTCACACAAGAGTATGTCGAACGATAGTACACATATTGGGTATGTAGTGTATAGTATGTGATTTTAGACGCAGCCTGTGTATTATGTACGTAATACGTATTATTATGCATGCACACACAATGATATAATCACAGGTGGGTTATGTGTTACCTGGAGTTAGGTTTGAGATTCTCCACAGGCAGGTGTGTCCCACTGGAGGGTCTAGTGGACCATCTATTGTTGAGGACATCGTCATATGAAGCACTGTGGACCATGTAGCCTGCAGGGAACAATACAGGATAAAAGGGAGAACTCAGTAGTTGATATAAACAAAGACAATGTCTCAAGTGAAACACAATACCCCGAGGTTCAACATTAAAGGAATACTTTGACATTTTGAGACACTTTTTTTTTAACCAAGAGTTAGAAGAGACCGTCGATACCACTCTCATGTATATAAGTAAATATGAAGCAAGCACCAGCAGCCAGTTAGCTTAGCACAAAAACTGGTAACAGTAGGGCTGGGTAATATATCGTTATTATATCAATATTGTTATATGAGATTAGATATCGTCTTAGATTTTGGATTCTAATATTGTATTATGGCATAAATGTTGTCTTTTCCTGGTTTTAACAATTGCGTGATGAATTACCAGACTGTTCTAGCTGTTATTTACCTTTACCCACTTAGTCATTATTACTGATTATTTATCAAAAATCTCATTGTGTAAATATTAGACGATATTGTTGCAATATCTTCAAGGTATTTGGTCAAAAATATTGTGATATTTTATCTTTTCTTTATATCTCCAGCCCTTGGAAAAAGCTAGTTTGGCTCTTTCCAAAGGTAACAAACCCACCAGGTGTTTTACTTTATCAACCTTGGACTCACATGACCTACGACTATTTATAAAGTATGAACATTTATTTTATGCATTCAATTATTTTGTGAGAGTAGGTGGTCTCCCATATACATTTATGTGAAGAGAAACTGCCGCCCTAGCATTTTCTATAACTCATGCTGACTGTCCTCCAACCTGCCTGTGTGTTTTCTTCTTCTTCTCAGTCACGCACACTAATCCGTAGAATCCGGTAAGCAACCTCAGGTCACGCGGCTCTCGCTCACTCACTTTAAAACTATGGAGAGCAGCTCTGCCGCACATCAAACTACCAACTGTTTCTATTGGACTTTTGAGTCTGAGTTTCTATTTGTACTGGAGCCGCACCAACACAGCTGGCGGCTGACAGGAGAGAAGGGAAATACTAGCTACTTTGTTTTTCTTCTTTTGGTTTTTCATTCCTTCTCCATTCTACATTGTTAAACTGAGGTTTGATAGAGTAGTATGTGGACTACTGCCTACTCTGTATTTTCCTGCTTTAGGTATAAATGTATGTCCTTTGAGCCAAATACAACACTTGTAATACTGAATAATGAGTACGATTTGTCCAAAACCTTTAACTAAAAGGTCCTCTATGCATCAGAGTAAAAGGAACCAGAAGTTGGGTTCAGGTAAAAACTCAAGCCAATGTCCCTCATCTCTTGAGTCCACTTGCTAACAGCTGTTTCCATCCACTTGTTTTTGAAAGCCGTGACCCATAACTCGTAAGACATGGTTGTGAAAACACGCTCTAATAACTAAAACAGTAACTTGTGATTGTATCTGCATGTGTGAACTCTACCTGCATATGTGTGTGTGTCAGATGTCTGCTGTATTTACAGTGCACGTCTTTGCAATGTGGTTTATAAGGAAATTCACATAAAAAGTTAATCTAAAAGTTAAAAGTTCTCAGAGCCGACTTATCTTTGATATCGCACATAACAGCAGAGAATCGGTACATCAGCGCCACAACACTTAATAGAAATGAGTTTCTGGAATGCACCGTGGTATGTGAGATAAAACTAAATCACAGAGTAAGTATTTGAAATGGGAGAAAATAGCGATCAGGTGCCAAAATGTCCAGACCAATTAAGTGCAAAAATGCATTAAAGTAATAAGTAAAGTGTCAGGATAGTGTGTGTGTGTGTGTGTGAGCAGAGAGGAAACACCTAGGAGAACAGATGGAAAGAAAGAGGGGAAGAAAACACCAGTGACAGTACAGACCAACTATCTGTTTTACACATCAGTGGACGGATGAACCCGCGGCATGACCAGGAGCTTGGGTTTTCCTGCCAAAGAAAACTTTCTAGCCGGCCAGACTGCTACCTTTGATAGTCCACCACGTCTCATACAGTAGGCTGTTATCTTCACTCTCGTCTCGGTCCCTTTTTTAACCCATGCGTCACTTTCTAGATCATAGGAGTTTTGTTTTTCCCTGAGAAACTGAACAGAGCTGAAGAGCCCTATTCCATGTGTTCCATGTAGTCTGTTTTTCATGATGTATTCACAATAAACTGCTGGAGCGAGTTCTTAAAACCTGAGTCAGGGGGGATGCTGGTAACTTGTTAAAAGCATATCCTAAACCACAGCAGATGAAAGGCTGAAAAAACATCAGATACGTGTGGACTGTAACGTTCCTCCAATTAAAGGTAGGATTGGTAGTGTTGTTCAGATACATTTGAATTCCTCTTCTTCTACAATGGTTTAGTGGCACCTGACTGAGGTATAACCAAAGCAGAGAACTAAATAAAACTGAATTACTTAATACCGTTTTGACCAACTAAATAAAAGATAAATGGACTTGCGTTTATATAGTGCCTTTCTAGTCTTCTGACCATTCAAAGCGCTTTAAACCTCATGTCAGCATTCACCCATTCAGACACACATTCATCGACTTATGGCAGAGGTGCAAGGTGCCAACCTGCCCATCAGGATCGAATCTAAATACTCATTCACACACCGATGGCACAGCCTTCGGGAGCAATTTGGGGTTAAGTATCTTGCTCAAGGACACTTCGACATATGACTGGAGGAGCCGGAGATCGAACCGCCGACCTTTGTTCTACCTCTGAGCCACAGACGCCCCAAATTACAAATACACAATTTAAAGGGACTGTTTGTAACTTTTTAAGCGTATAAATGTACCGGGTCGGGAGCCATGCGCGCTCGCATATGCGAGAGAGAAACGTTGTCTTCTCGTTACCGACCGGGTGCCGGTCTCTCCGGCTGCGGGCGTAGAGAGCAGGGAGACTCGCTGCAGAGCCCCGCTGCCTCAGCCTGCACTGAGGCAGGAAAAGCCAACACTAAGATCAGATCTAAATCATATTCATGGAGAGACCTTCGTCTGGTCAGCTAACATTACTGCCAAGCAGCTGAAATATAGAGTGATATTGTGGTTTTAGCTGACGTGTGTCGCCTCACTGTTTTGAGCGATGCTCGTTCAGGTATATTTAGAGCGAGCAAGCGCGAGCCCGACGCTGACTTTCGTTGATTTCACGGCCACAGGTGTCGCTGTTAACAAGCATTTCTGAAAGTTACAAATAGTCCCTTTAAAACAAACACCAAGGATATACTGATTTCTTAGCAAAACATTATTTTAATTCTAATTCAACTTTTAAATTCTGGAAAAACATTTCTTACCTGAGACCATGTCATCCTTCAGTGGGCGGCCCCAGTCCAGAATGATGAATGAGTGGCAGCCCTCCATGGCGACCACCGTGAAGTTGCGAGGCTTGTTTTTGGGAGGCTGATTCTGATTGGCTACCAGGCTGTCCTTCTCTATCAGGTCTGCTAGGACGTCGACCTGAAGATACTCCAGAGCCTCCGTCAGGGAGCACGGAGAAGCCGGGTCCTTCCGGATGTAGTTCACATAGGGAGCTGATGGCAGGAAAAAGTGATGGCAGTTATTTATTTTAACTACATCATTTCCTAAAATAGGCAATTAATAATGAATACAAATATTTATTTTGCATTATTTATAAAAAAAAAAATAATCTTCTTGATCATAATTTAAAAAATATAAAACTTTTCCAGATCATACTAATTTAATTTTTAAAAGGGGTATCAGAAGTTGGCCTGCTGGCTGTTGTGAACGCCCTCCTATATTTCCTTTGTTTCCTCTCCTCCTCTTTTTGTCTCTTTTTGTTTGTTTTCAACAACTCTAGAAATGCCAGCTGGACCTACAGCTGTGAATACTTCAGAGATCCCACAATTCCTAGTCTGACTGTGATTTGGAGGGAACCACTGGAGCCTGAAGTCGCTCCCACCTCCCCAGATGATTGGCCCTCTGCGCAGGCCAAGAGTCTCACACGTGTCAGTATCTACGCATCACCACAGACTGTGTGGGTTTAAGCTGTCACAAGCTCCTACTGTATGTGTGTACGCAGTCTTATGTATTACGCATTCATACACTGAAATGCATGCTCTGTCGTCAAGGGGAGCAGATTTATGCGTCTGTTTATGCACAGGGTGCTTGTAAGGCTGCGTTTCTGCAGAGCATCCACATGTGCAGGATCAGTGCAGGTTTGTACACACAGAAGATCCAGATGTTTTGCTCTGATCATGTGTCCTTCTGTCTGTCTTGTTGAAAAACCGAATCCAAAAACTTTGACGAAAACTGCCATGTGTGAGCCAGACGTGGATCAAATGACACTGGGAAACAGCAACAGGACAGTTCACATAATGTCATCCCTAATATCAGTCTAGTAAAGCATAAATTAGCATTGTAATAGTCCAAACATCCTGGACCTCATTTTCTAGTCCTATGTGGCAAAATCCATCCATCTGGATCTTACTATAAATCAGATTCATGCAACTGCTAAGAATTATTAGTTAATACGTTTTGTCCCACATCTTGCTTTGGGGCCTTCAAACTATGCTTGGACAGATAAAGAGACTAAGGGAGGTCAGACAGTTCATGCAAAGCATGTCAGTAGACTGGCAAGCTGCTGAAATGAACCTAAAATCTATTAAATTAATAAATTGAGAGGAGGATGTCTCCACATTGAGCCAACAAAGCCTTCTTTCTGTGCTGATGTCAGCACTCGCAACTTTTATGATTTCCACCGCTCTTCTGCTCTTGCCTGTTTTTATCTCGGGGGAGAGTAATAGCTTTCAGATGGCTCTATGTGAGGTGAACACAAGGAAGCTGTTGTTTACCAAGATAGATGGTGTCCACAGTAAGCCATGTTATTGTCCCACTACTGCTTCCAGAGCAGATGATACTGATAATTGTGACATTGCGCTGATAAAGACACAGCCACCAATCTTTTCCTGACAAAAGGTTTCTCACAAAGATCAATATAACTGTGACGGTGACAAATTGCTTTTAATCTGTCAATAGCCGTGTTTCCGTTCAATTATCAAGCAAATTTTAAGCAAACTTTTGAATTGTCGCAAAAAAAAGAAATGAGAATTATGTGTGTTTCCATAATCCATTTAGCGCATCAACTTTTTTTCGACGAAGGCAAAAACCACCTCAAGCGAGCGTACAAACCTTTTTTCCGTAATTGAGGACATTTTATCGAATGTTGCCGTTTCCATACAGTTTTTCTAATTCAATACTTCAAAATGCGAATATACAGTAAATATTGAATGGCAACATGGCTAGTGAATGATAGGAAAACTGTTACTTATGTTTTTTTCCCGATCGTTAGACTAGCAAAAGGCTCACATTGGAGCTAATGGCAGTCATTTGCATCCAGAATGATTTCCCTTGATTCTGATTGGCCAGAATTTGTGCATTATTTTACACTGAAACCAATTTTATATGTCAAAGTCATATAAGTTACTCGCCGTGGGAAGTGCTACACAGCTTGAGAAGTCTTCTGTGACTCTGGAAGGATTTTTGTCAAGTCTCAAAAAAATGACTCATGCGTCATCTGTCATGTATCTTGGCTTGAGTTGCATTATGGGAGGTGTAGTATCCAGTGTTTTTGGAACTTGACCCATCCTAAGGACTAAAAGTCACGATATCTTGGCTTCCACTGCGTCGATTTTGACCGTTGTTTTTTCAATCTTGTAACCCATCGTCTATCGGTCTGATGACAGATAAGCCTCTGGGGGGCTATATTTTGAGGTTCTGGTGTAGCCAGCGGATATCTGGGCCAAGAATTCCTTTTCCATGCGCTGATTATTGTTTACAGTCTGATTAGCAACTTGAGACTTAAGTTGGAGTTGAGAGACGTGTACGAACGGATTGTTTCACAAGTAGCCAGTTTACAAGCTTAAACCAATAAAAAGCTGAATCATCATCACGGTAGCTGGTTCCAAGATTGCATTTCGGCCAGTGCTTTCCACCTTTTTCGCTCTCTATACAGACTGTTTACCTTCATTCAACCAAAGCCTGCTTGAACGTGATTGGTCAATACTACTCGGACTACAAACAAAAACCAGATTGCTTCCGATACCAAAATCTTGTGCCGTTGCCTACAGATTCTACATGTGAACACAGAATCTGTTAATAGAGATTATGATTTTTATAAGCTGTCTCTTGTAAATCCCCCAGTTTATGAATATTATGTGCAATATTAAGTTGCTGCAGTATTTTTATTTAATATGTGTTGAGATAAGTCTTTATTTCAGGTATTACTAGGCTACGGCTTCTCTAACTTAACAAAGAAGTAAAAGTAAGGTTTATTCCCAGGTGTGCAAAGCCAGTCTCAAAAGAAAATATAAACAATGTTATATATTGGTTTTGGGTATATTGGTTTACAGTATCTTCACAATTATTATTTCAACAGCTGAAACATAACAAAAAGTACGGTCATTAAACAAAGCACTATTGAAAGGACCTCTGACATTATGTCATTTTTAGAAGGCTGGAAGTCAAGTAGATGCTGTTTTTATTTCTGTCTAGAGACTATTGCAGCCTGTTTGTGCAACCAGATGAGGTGATATGGTACGAGAGGCCAAAGTAAGCATACAGGGACAGTAAAAAGAAAGCAGGGGGCCAAAGTTTGCTGGGATCGAGTCTGGAGACCCGAACACTGTGTCCTCAGTGAACTTTGTTATTCTGATCCAATTACGGATGGATGGAACCAAGTTGAATGAACTGTTAGACATAAACTTATTTCCATTTTCCACAAAGTGATATATGCATATTCATAACTATATTTCACAAATCAGCAGTTGAGTGCTTTACTGTAGCTGCAATTAATTACATTATGATATGGATGAGGAGAAAATAACTTACACTATTATAACGATTTTTTCTTTTTTTGGCCAATGGTTACTGTAATGTCTAAGAGTCGTATATTTAGGAGGTATTGCTGAGAAAGCCAAGATAGAGGTCCAAATTTATTACTCCACGACGAAACAAAACAGAACTCCCATCAGCCTATCATTATTTACAGCCCAGCGAGACATTCATCACACACACTCACGAACAGGGATAAAAAAAACATGTAATACTCAGAAGCCAAGCTTGAATTGTCAATCACGCTCTTTGACCTTCTTAGCAAGAGACGTATACTATTTATTGTGCTGTCGGGTAAAGGTAATATGTATCTTTTCTCTGGCATTTACAGTCAACTGAACTCACAGGAACAAATAATATATTATATTAGTATATCCTCCTGCTTCCTGGGAGAGGAGGATGTTTCAAACATGAGGTCAAAGTATAACTTATTTTATACTTTGAGGGGGTTAAGTTCCTTTTAAAAGTGATCCATCATGCTTAATGAGAATGTGCTAAATAATCTAAAATCTGAGTTTAAAGCTGCTATGCACACTCAAAGCTTAACTCTGGAAGGAGAAAGAAAAGTATAATCTTACTCCTGGCATGAAGCATAAGTCTTGGAAGAAGGATGGTTTTTCACACATTAGGTGAAAGTATAACTTACGGTACATCTGTCTGAGGGTGTTAACCATCTGAGACCCACAATAGACCCGCTTTTGTTTTTTTTAGGGGGGAAAGGGGGTCTTTAGGGGGAGATAGCAGGTCAGCTGTATATGTCACATAGAAGTGGTGTACATCATCTGAAAGCTGGGAATCTGAAGATTGATTTGAGATGCAGCTCAGCACCGTGTATCAGTTGTTCTAGTCATGAATTAATGAATTAATTAACTAAAATAAGTTGTCAAAGTGTATAAGGGTTTAGAACATTATGAAGTATATGATGATCATTCCCATGCTCTATTATGTGTCATAAGTTCTTGCAGCAATTTTTGGGTTCATACCATTTGTTACACAGATTTGGTGCTAAATTTAACCATTTTTCACCACTCGAGAATTGATAAAAATTGTCAATAATTCCTGCAAAATACCACATTAAGACACCAAGACTTGGAGGAACACCATGGAAAAAGCCATGCTGTGATTTGATCAAAAACTTTTGACATTTGGAGATTTCTGCAAGAATTTCATTTTTCAGCGATTGGATGGCGAGCACTTCTGTTCTGGGAACTGCTCAGAAACCCCCTTATTGTCAATCTAGCAAGGAAAGCCATCCATCCTCTAAATGCCCTATGTTTCTAGTTTGTGGCTGTAACGTTTCACGAGGCTGTGATTATCCTAGAGGTCACAACAGCTCATTTGATACAGTGAGGTCAAATTTGAAAAAATGGTTGAAAGACAGTAAAGTTAACCCCCGTCGCTCCACTCAGCTGCCAGGAAACAAGACACGGGAAACCTCCGTTGGTCTTGGAAGAGTTGCAGCATTTATTTCTGTATAAACTTCAACTTCCACTGCACATTCACTTGATATTCTCAGAGCTAAACTAAATCTGTCTTCTGTTCTGCTAGCTTACTTGTTCACTCACACATATTGGCCGCCCCGCTCTCTCTCTCTTGCTTCACCTCTTTTTTTCCCACGTACACTTAGACACTCTGGTACTGGCTCTTCTATTCTCCGAATGACCTCCTCCACTTTTAGAACAACTACCTCTAGAAAGGGCCATTCGCATTTTAACGTCAGCCACTGTAGTCGTCCTACGGGCTTGGCACACGGGCGATGTTTCTATCTGCCACCTCAACACTAGATGTCGCCAGATCTTACAAACAGAACCTTTAAGTTTACAGCTGCACAACAAACTCAAGGCTAAACCCTGGTTTAAATTACATTTGTGCGCCAAATAGAGGAAGAGAGGAGGACATTTGTGCAAGAGTAGATATACATGAGGAAACACTTGTTGATAGACACACACTTATTTCTGTCTTTGAGTACCTGTGAATCGCTTCTTCCCACTGAGGTCAAACTCAGATGACGGGCCGTGGTTGGATGGTCTGGTGTCTGGCTCCGGAGTCGGGATCTCTGTGGTGGTGGTGGTGGTTGTGGGTGGCAGGGTGGTCTGGACAAAAAGATCATCTGGCAACAACACATGTGTCAGTGAGCTTTTGATTTAAGTAGACTTTATATTATTTACATCCTAACTCAATAGCATGCTGCTGTGTTTCATTAATCCTTTGTAATCGGTACCATGATCTATGTAATAAAAGTGCCAAATTGATTTAATTAATAGTGGGCAGATGTGTGAGCTCACTTTGAAATAACCCCTTTTCCCCTGAACACCCAAAGCTGTATTCTTATGTAATGTTTTGCTACCCATATTTTCCATGTGAGGGGGGGCCATTGAAGACAACGGCCATTTCACAAGTCTCCGAGACTGACAAATGTGAATGGATTCAGTGGGTGAAATGTAATTAGTTCCTTCTGCTTTCATCACTGTTTTTTTCCTCGCATCAGTGGGCCTTGGCATTACATCATGGTCCACACACATGCAACCCGCTCTGAGCCGTAGCAGGAAAATGCTAATAAATATTGTAATGCTAAATGTGTAGCAAAACCACCCCAAAAAAGAAAACATCAAATGCTGCTCACATGCAACAGCTTCTTTGAAAGTTCCAAGCACCTGTAGTGAAATTAGTACAAAGGCAACAAAACGCTGCAGTTTTCCATTCAGCTAGTGTTTGGCTGAAGTCGGAGCCCATCTATTACATTACAAAGCAACCTTAAGAACAGCAAATACGTTGCATTAGATCACAAGCCAGGGCATTCTCTTCATCTTAGTAACGCGGTTCACATAGTCCAGTTTTTGGAATACATGTTATTAAAAACAGCCCATGATGGAAAATTACCAAAACTTAAGCCATGAACCAAAAAAACAAGCCAAAAAAACATACAAGAAGAGACACAAAGTGAAGACCACAGGCAAGGCGAAGAGGAAGAGACAGGAAGAGCTACCAAACAGATCTACTGACAGATAAACAAACAATGCAGTCAACAAAACAATGAGCATGTAGTGCAGTGTAGCCCATCCCAGCCCAGTGGCGGTAGGTCGGTCCGAAGCCAAACTCAGCCAATACCTTTCTTAAGAGCTAAAGCATCAGCCATGGTCACTGTAACCATGTGGTCCATTTCCATTCCTGAGGATTCCTCTGTCAGAGAAGTAGAACAAGCTGTAGCATCAATCTCACATGACCATGTATACATTTCTAAACTGACATACACACGTACATTCACACACGTACACCCACACATCCATATAGACAGACCTACTTAAATATATGCTGTAGGCACAGGCACTAATACATATTTTGACACAAGTGTAATCCTGGCTAGATTTCAGTCAACTTAAGTGTGTGATGAATGAGTGAGAAAGTGTTGTAAAACCCCTTTTTCTCTATTTTAGACTTTACAAGGGAACATCCAGCTGTCTCAGTTTGCTGGGTGTGTTTGACGTTGTATGTGTTCACTAATAACGGGCACTGTAAGGTACAGAGCTGCCCTGGAGAACTATCATTATCATAGTATTTTGTTACAGAGGGAAAGTTTACTATTATAGCCTACCGTATGTCATCGTAATGGGACACTTTTGCCATTATAATGAGAAGTTTTTGCGGTATAATGAGCTTTTTTGTGGGACTTTATCTATTGTTATACAGAAAACAATATTCCAGAAACTACACCGCAGATATAAATCACCATGTTTTTTCTCAAATAAAAAGCAATACTTGTAGGATCAGCACACTAAAAAATCTATTTATTGCCTGGCAAGGTTGTATTGCTTGTCAGCCCCAAACCAAACACTTCATCAGTTCCTTCAATATTCACATCCAGTTCCTCTGTATAGCTGCAGTATCACCTCTTTTGTGTTTATAATTCAAAACCTTGACTACTATGGATTGTGGCTAATCATTTGTACATTTAAAATGCATTTGAAGTTCATAATGCAACACAAATAGCTATGGCAGTTCTGTGCTCACATAATCAGATTTGTTTGTGTGTATGGGGTTCTTTTATGAGTTTAAAAAATACTTTTAATTAACTATTTTGATTTTGATTTGAGTTTTTTGTGGTTGACTGCACATCTACAGCTCTGATCTAATAGTCTTGATTTAGTTTATTTTCAAATCCCCCACCATATGTGCTGTAATAACTATAATACCCATGGTTCTTGTGTTCATGCTTGTGTGTAAGTATGTTTCTTCTATTGTCTTTGTGCGATAACACTAATGGTAGTGTGCAACTGACAGCTAGTAGTGTGTTTAAACCAGCAGGACTCTGACCACAGCCAGGCCCCAGATGTGGAGACTTACATGTGGTTCCTGTGGTCTCACATAGACACACACATCTACATGCACACACTGACCAGATCACAAAGTTAAGACACACACTGCTATAGAGTTATAGGACTCTGTGGGTAAAGACAGGAAACACTCATGGCCTTGGCCTAGATGGATATGACAAACAATACAACTGAGAGATTTAGTGAAGTCACTATTCTGGCTCTAAAATGCTTCACTGAACTTGACTTCAGTTATGTGGGAAAGCTTTTTACTAAGCAATATTGCAAGTTGGGACCCTGCAGTCGTTTGTTTCATTCCTATAGTATACATCTCTATCTAGATTAATCTTTAAAAATGCTTTTAAAATGCGTTATGATGAATTTCGAGTGTCTTTCTCAAAGTCTCACCTTCTGGATAACAGTCCAATATCCCTTCTGCATCCAGCAGTGGATACCCGTATTCATCTGTTTTGGAGAAGGTTCCAGGTGGACAGGTTGGGAACGGTGGTGCAGAGGTAGACTCCTCTATGATCCAGTCAGTGGTGGTGGGTTCAGGTGTGGTGGTGGTGATGGTGGTGGTGGTGGTCGGAGCCCTAGTGGTGGTGGTGGTGGTCCTGAGGTGAGGAAGGTCCAAGCCAAGTAGAGGTTTCCCTCCAACCATGAGGATCTTGTCTTTGGGGTTGACCACAGGCCGGCTATCTCGGCCATGGCCAAACAGAGCCATACCGTCCTCGTTTACCAGTGGACTGCCCATGTGGTCTGGTGGTTGGTTGAGTGGAGGAGCAAGGAAGAGGGGAAATATTCATGACTTTGTCTTGAACAGAAGGCTAATAATGACAATGCTGTATGTGTAAATGTCATGCAAGATGGACAGAAGCATATCACCAAAAATCGTGCGTCCGTCCTCTCCAAGCACCACTCTCTTTGGTTTGCCCTGGGAGTCCTGGAGAACTTGTCCCTCCTGGTTCATAAGAACCCCCTTCTCTAAGTCTACGACCTGGAGAGATACAAAATAATTGCCAAATCTATACAGCAATCTATATAGAACTATTGCCTCATCCTGACAGTGAGATTTCTTATAAACAATGGGAACAATTGATCTGTGGCATTTCAAAGACATTAGTTCAACATTTTTGGTATTTCCAAGAGTTAGATGATAAGATTGATACCACTCTCATGTTTTTACTGACAGCAGTCAAACAGCTAGCCTGCGCCTCTGTCCAAAGGTAACAAACTCCACCTACCAACACCTCTAAAGCTCACAAATTAACATGTTTTATCTCATTTGTTTAACTCTTACAAAGGAAGAGTAGAAATGATAGTAATTGGGGGTTATGTGTCGGACTATTTCTTGGACAGGCACAGTAAATTCCTGATGTCTCGTCGTCACTGCCAGGTTGCCAGTCTACCAGCGGAGACTACCTTTTGACAGATCCATACTTGCTGTTTCCCCATTTCCAGTCTTTATGATAAGCTAAGTTAATGATTTCCTGGCTGTAGGTTCATATTTAAAACACAGATATGAGAGTGGCACCAATCTTTTCATCTAACTCTGCAGAAAATTAATAATTGTATTTCCCAAAATGTTGAACTGTTCCTTAAAAGTGATAGATTACAGTACAATCTGCAGTATGTCATACTGTAGTCAAGAATAGTATGCTTCACAATGTAAGATTACAACTATTGTTAAAATCAGTTCATTACCCATTTGGTTCCATCAGGTCCAGTGATAAACCTTTGACCAACGGCCTTGCTTGTTCCATGAGAGGAAGGGGATTCTTTATCACTTGTTGCTGTCAGGTTTGGTCGTCCATTTTTACCTACTGATTATACGATTTGTTACTAAATCATTTACTCATTACAGTATCATACATCTATGCATTATCATTCAGCTTTTTGCTCAAGCAAATCCTTGCACCTTTTGAGTAATACAGTAGCAGGTAGTGGCAGCAACTTTAAATTGCATGCATTTTACCATTTCCATTGGCTGGCTTGGGTTGTCCTCCATTGGTTGGCTTGCCTCTAACGATGGGATAGCGAGACCGACCCCCCTGGCCCCTAAAGCTGTCTCTAGATGATGACGACGACGATGTAGACTGGGAGTTGCCTCCAATTAATCCCCCTGTCTTTGTCACAGTAGTGCCACTGCCAACATCACGATCTGAGGTCAGAACTGGTTGGGGCACATTTGAAGAAGAAGAGGAGTCCGATGATGATGAGGAATCAGACGTTGAAGAACCCAGCCTTGAGTTCTGTGCTGGCTGTGGTCTGATGGGAAGCCTAGATCCACCAATCTGCCTGTTAGCAAGCAGAGGAGAGCGTACCCTCCCATTCACTCCCATACCAGGACGACGATAAGGTGGAGAGCCTCCAGACGGTGAGCCAGGTCTGGTCCTGGAAGAAGTTTCCCTTGTATCCACACTATCATTGTCCTCTACGTTTCTGTGAGGCTCAGCAGAAGTTATAGTCGGATTCTTCTGGGCCGCTGCAGGGTCCGCAACTTCATCATTTTTTCCACTGATTTCTCTACTCCTTTCATTGAGATAATCGTCATTATGATCGTTGTTATTGCCATTAGACGTTCCTCTATGGACGGGCTTACTTGAGTCTCCACCTGAGGAACGATGGGAATCAGAGTTTGAAGAAGAGGAAGATGATGAAGAGGATGAGGTAGTTGGGTTTCTAGCGTCACTAGATGCTGTGTTTTGATTGGTCGAAGAAGGTTTAACTGAACCCACCCCCACCCCGTTCTTCAGTGAGTCATGAGTCCTCAGATCTTCACTAGTCTCCTGTATCTTGGATACTCCTGCAGCACCTGTGGCCCCTGAAACTCTAGTGGGTGTCCCCCTAGAGACGGGTCTGCTGGCCCCCATGGAGGGTGACGTCCTGGTCACGGGGGTCCTACCGTCCTGCCTGGAAGATGTAGCTCTCGTCCCTGAGCCAAACCTGCCTGGGTAACGGGTAGCTAGCCAAGGGAACCTTTCAGCAAATGAGGGGCTAATTCTGGTACGAGGAACCACAGGTTTTTCATTACTGCTCTCCTCCCTTCCCTCTTCCTCCCCTCTCACCTCCTCTGTGGGTTGTGGTTTAGAGCTTGAAGTTGGCTCTTCAACTACATCTGCATCTGTGTTTTTGTCATTACTGTCATCATTTCCCTCCCTGTGTGTTGTGTCTCGCTCAGGTGATGTCCTGTCTGGTAAAGTGGACTGTGATGTTGCTGAACTACGTGCGTTTGGAGTTCTGCTTGGTGAATTCGATTGTGAGGTGACGGCCGGTTTGTAACCATTCAGCAGTCGAGTTGAATTCCCTCTAAACAAATATCCAGGATTTCTTCGACTGTAACCATATCTAGAGCCCAACCCCGACCCATTGGTGCGCCCAGCTGAAGCTGAACCTCTACCAACAGCTGTAGCTTCTTTCTGCTGTGAAGTGGTCTCTTTTACAACTGGAGAGGAGGGCTTTGTATGTGTTACGCTGGGCTTATTGTAGGTGTCTTTGCTCTCTGGGTATGTGGAAGCCACATAGTCCTTTCTACTGGCTGCCGACTCTTGGATACGTGAGGAGGAGGATAATGAGGTTTTAGAAGGTGAGGATGAAGAAGAAGTAGAAGATGAGGAGGAATCAGACGAAGAGGAGGAAGCGGAGGAGGTGGCAGAAGATGAGGAGGATGAAGAAGAAGAAGATGAAGATGAGGAAGCAGCCTTGGATCCTGGTTTTTGATGAACCCTGATCTTAATGGGCCTTCTGGGCGGGGGCTTGGGATGAGGTTTAGTGGGGGAGGGCGTCAAAACTTTGAGGCTGGGTGTCTCAGTAGTCAGAGGCTTTTCATCATACCCCAATTCATCTTCAAATTCAGGGGAAACATCGTTGTCTGGTTCTTTTGTCTCTGGTACAACCTCCATGGTCGTCGTCTCTTCTTCTGGAGGTGGCGTTGTGGGTATTGTCTCTTCTTCTTCTTCCTCCTCTTCTCTATCTTGAGCTCTTCCTCTGGAAGACCCTCTGTTCACTGTGTTCCTGCCTGAGCCCCTCACAGAGGTCAAGATGCCGTGATAGGAGCGTGACTGGGAAAGTGGGCGTACACGCCTGTTGACAGGTGTAGCAGGGCGTGTCAGAGGCGGTGTGGTTGGTTCCTCTGTCACCTCTTCTGGCTGGATGTCAGATTCTTCATGGTCGGTATCCTGTTTGGAAGGAGTGTGGCTAGTCCTGCCCCTGTCTTTGGTTTTTGAGAACGATGAGGCAGCGCTGCTGGCTGGCAGTAGACAAACAAATTACATGAATTTAGTATTAATCAAATTTTGAAGCATACATGCACACACATAGACCCTGTTGAGACCTGGCATTAACATGCGTCTTGTGTGATCAGATCACGAGTGGACAGCTCTAAGTACGTCTGTTCACACCTGGCATTAGAATGCGTCTTCATGTGTCTTGAGTGACCACTTGTGATCGGATGTTATGCGCTGCTGTAGAGAGTGTGGGAGTAATTAAGTGTTTGCCCTTTTTTTATTACCTTCATATAGTATAGGCGCAACGTAAACCTTGGCTAGACTAGCTGTTGTGGATCACCTCTCTCTGTGAGTAACACACACCGGTAGGCGGTCCTTCAATGTGTTCAAGGACGCATTTGCGTACACACTGCTAAAAGAATGAGGCCATATGTCAACTCCGAATGTGGTCTGAGCAATCGGATCTCTAATGCGTACTGGTTGCATTTACACCTGTACTTAGAGCTATCCACTTGTGATTAGATTACCCAAGACGCATGCTAATGCCAGGTCTGAACAGGGTCATACTGTATACAGTAAAATATGCTTACATCCTGGCATGACAACACTGAGGACCTTGCTCTGTGGTCCCTGACCCCTCCTGTTGGTGGCTCTAATCTTGAAGATGTACCGGTCTCCCGGTGTGAGGCCATCTACGGTGGCTGTGGTGCTGCTGCCCCGGTGCGTCACACTTTTCATTCCAAATGGCTTCATAGCAGGAGCATAAGACAGGATGTACTCTGTGTGGAGATAGAGCATGAACAACTGTTGTGAAGAGAGGTAGTGTGAACATTCAGGAGAAAATTTCATAACTAATAGCCTTTGAAAATCTGAATTCAAAAGTGCATACAAGAAGTTTTTACCCTTTTTTGTTCCAATAAACCCATATAACAATGGGTATGCATCAAGTAGTCCTGTGACCTCAGCACTCTGTGCATTACCCAGATGTATTTTTAGCTTTTTCATTATTGTATATACCAATCAAATTACAGTACTGAACTGACATTGTCAGTCAGAACCAAAAATTCACAGCCACTGGAGAGCACTATTCGATTAGTCAACTAATCGGTCGTTAAGGTCTTAGTCGATTTCTTAAGTTGTTTTTTTAATGCTGAATGACTTATTTCTAAGAAATATATGAGCACATCTCTGTTAAACACAAGATTTAAAGTGTTGCTTTTTTGTGATTCTTCGTGGAGAAATTCAGTTTTACAGATCTGTCAATTAAATCAACTTATCGATTAGTCGACAAATCATCCTGGCCTGACCTCTTATCCTTCCATTGGGTTCTTCAGGTGGATCCCATGTTGCTATGACAGCAGTTCCCTTCCCTCGTAGTGGCTTGACCTCAAAGTTCTCGGGTGGCCCAGATGGTGCTAGCAAGTGAGGAAAACACAAGTGAATGTAAAGACAGCAGTGAGAGGAGGAGCAGCAGGACAGAAACCAGAAGCAGCGTAGAGGGAACAGGGTGAGGAAATTGCTGCTTAAAGAATGTAAAAACAGCGAGTTTGTGCCAGGAGGCTTGAACCGAGGGAAGTACTGTTGCCATACGTAGTCAGGAACCTTCCCTTGTGATCATGTATGGAACTGCAGATGGATATCTGAGCTGTGAGCCAGGCAGTAAATGCTGACATCCCAATGAACCGCAGCTCAGGAGCTGCTATGACATGGTATGAGAACTGCAATCATGACAGAGCTGCAGCCAAAGCTGGAATCAAATATCAAATAGGCAGTGAATGTGATGAAGTGTGGTATGAGGAAATGAGTGTTATGCAAGATTGAATTCTTCTCTGCAAGAGTAAACTCTCTTTTAATATTGTAAGGAAAACGCAGGGCTTTGGTTCTCTATAGCTATTCCTCTTGACTCGCTACTCATCACCTTTCATTGTGACCTACAAAATGATATTCTCTAAGCAATTCTCAGCAGTTAGCGGCTGCGTGTGCATACCTGACTCAGGGGTCCTCTGAAAGACGGAGACGCTCCACTTCCCATGATTTTCTCCCTGAGAGATTCTGACAGAGAACTCATACATGCCGTCAGCAGACAGGGTGTCTATCATCATCCTCCTCTGGGTGCTGTCCTTGTACTCCCAGCGTGCTGACTCTCCCTTCTCCCTGTATTTAACTGTGTAGGATCTGGATTAAGAGATAATAGGGATCTTTTATTCCAGTGGAAAGGGTTAGTGATCTCTCTTACTCAGTCAATCTTTGTCTTTAAATCACTTTCTTTCACACACACTTTAACAGATCCCACCTGACTACCTCGGGGTCGACCTTCCCCATCTCAACAGCAGGGTCAACCCAGGAGATGAGGACCGACTGGGGAGACATGACCCTGACGCTGATGTCCCGGGCCTCGTACTCCGGTGGCTCTGGACAACACACACAAAGACGTAGAAACAAAAATGTCTAGCTCCAAACCAATATTAAAATCACCTCTAAGGGCGCTTTCACAAGCCATAGTTTATTTGGCTAATCCGAATCAGAGTGAAATTGATACTTTTGCTTCGTTTTCTATTTAGTCTGGTTTGGTTTCACAGTGCACAAATTAAAGCGAACCAAATAAAAAATGAATTTGCTGAGGGACGTGTATGAAGGAGCGAATTTATCTTTTTCGTCTCAAGAGCTGCCACTTCTATGCAGGGAATCGCGGACTTTGAAGTATTGCCGTCGAAGTTTTTTCACTTTGTTTCGGCACTGATCTACTGTGCGCACAAATCCCTTCTCCTCCAGTTTATCTTGATTGACTTTATAAACGTCACTATTTTTTTTACTTTATTTAGCATATTCTTTATGTTCTCTTCGGCACAGATGTCAAGCAAACATCGAACTTCTGCAGAGGTCCAGGTCAGACGTCTCCCACTCATGTTAACCTGTCATTTTACCTGTGTCCACAACAAATACCTGCACAGACAACCTGCGTTTTGGTTCGCTTGGAACCGGTCCAAGAGTACGATTACTGCGTTCATAACTGCCCAAATGAACCGCAATAAAGTTCGATTAAAACAGACTAAATGCTGGCTCGTGAAAGCACCCTAAGATCATTGAATTTGGTTATTGGTCGGCCTCTGGTTTCTCATATTTTGGCCAACATGACAACCATCGATTCCCACACTTACATAGATATTGATGAGCTATTTTAAAATAGTTACAATGCAAAAAAGACAGACAAATGTGTAGAGGAATTCAGCGATTGTCTATAAACCTTCAAGTACCTGGTGTGGTTGTTTTGGTAGCGACTCCTCTGTTGGCGGGTGCGCTCTGGCCCTGGGCTTTCTGTGCCTGCAGTGACACCACATGAACGGACTCAGATGCTATGAATAGAAAGGGATACCAGGCACGGCCAGGGTTTACACTATGGACACTAAAGATAGTACAAACAAATGTATACATTTAGCTAATTTTCATTAAAAAAAATAGATTAAGATCTGCAAAATGGTGTTTGGAGGTCCTTTCAGCCTCATATTTTACTGTAACTGAAAGCATTAATCTGGAGGTTAAGAGTGTAAAATGTGAGTCCTCTTACTTAGTTTGGCTGTGTTTCGGTTTCTCTGGTCAGATTGAGGCTTGGTGTGGTGTTGGCGTCGCCTTTCCAGCGGGGGAGCTCCTGCCACAGCTCTCTCAGGCTGCCTGGGCCCTGAGGAGGACTGAGGGGCCCTCCTGTGTGTCCTGGTATTAGACACGCCCAATGACTGAGCTGTTCTGTCCACCCTGGTGGCCCGCCGCACAGAGGGCTGCTTTCTGACAGCAGTTTGTGGAGACCTGGCTGGACCTGTTAGGGGATGATAATGGAGGTGAAAAGTCAGAGTTGCCTTTAAGGGTCTTGTTGAAAGTAACTGCCATGGAAAATCATTGAACATAATTGCTCCACTCGAGACACATCCGCTCAGTGATAAACACATAATTACATGTCATTTTCATCCAACAGTTTCAGTTAACATGCCCAGTTGTCACTCAAGGGACGTGCTGTGGAACCGCACCACCTACTTCTGGTGTCCTGCTGCGTGCTTCAATCCCACCCTAGTCGTGACTCCATCGTGGACATTGACTCAGACATCGACTCAGACAGACAGACGATCCCCTTCATCTGGCTGCAGTGCTGAGCGATAGCATTGGCAATATAACAAAAAAACCCTCTTCTTTCTTTCCTCCCCTCCCTCTATCCCTCCTTCATCCGTTTCTCATAATCACTGTCAGATGAAAAGGATCTGCCCTGTTTCCCATCAGGATGGCTGCATGCACAGCTGGGTGAGTACTGACAGGTCAGCTGATGTAAGAAAGTGGATTTGATGAAATTCAAAGTGGTTAAGGACAATAAAATGCTGTGATGTGGGTTTCCCCTTTCAGCGAACAGGTGGGGTGGGCCAACTGAATAGTTTTCCAAGAGAGGCCACCACACCCAAAAAGTTTTCTTCAGCTATGTCTTACAAAGGGAGACAGGGAGAGTTTTATGATACTGTATATGAGGGGGAACAAAGAGGATGTGGAGAGGAGTATAAAAGCACAATAGGAAGAAAGGGGGGTTTGTTGGAGCTCTCCATTAGTGTTTTTAAGTCTCTCTGTATCCTTCCCTCCGTCCTGCCAGCACAGCTGAATACATTTCTCCCCTTTGGATCGAGACAAATGGCTGTTTGGTAATGCAACAACTATCTCGCTGTGATGGTCCTTTTCCTGTTTTCAGATCTTCCCCTCCAAGATTCTCCTGCACCTGTACAAGTTTCATTGATAATCTGTTCTGTGTGTTCCTCTTGTCTGTCTGCCAACATGACAACAAAGCGTCTCTGTAACTGTTTGCATGCCTGTTAAAGGTGTAATTAATAGACATGAAAGGCCCACCTAAATAATTCAACATCACTTTAAGTGTACGCTAGAGTATTTTCGCCGGTTTACGTTGCTGTCAGACAGCTATACAGTCTATGTTTCCGACGGGGAACTGAAGGTGTTATCTATGCACCAGACTCCATTGAAAAAAACTGTAATTTTACCTCGCAGAACATGGGAGTTAAATGCTGCTCTACCACTGCCTCAGTTGATAAGTTTGTTTGTGTTATTTTGTGACTTTGGTTAGTTCGGATTCAGCAAAGTCACACAATAGCACAAACAAACTAACCGATTGGGGCGCCCTGGTAGCTCACCTAGTAGAGCAGGTGCCCCATGTACCAAGGCTGAGTCCTTACTGCAGCGGCCTGGGGTTTGAATCCGGCCTTTTGCTGCATGTTATCCCCTCTCTGTCTCCCCTTTCATAACTGTCACTGTCACTATCTAATAAAGCCCAAAAAATATTTTTAAAAAAGCAAAATCTAATCGATCAAGACAGTGGTAGACCAGCAACCCCCATGTTCTGCGAGGTACAATTACAGTTTTATTTAATGGAGTTTGGCGGAGAATAGATGGATACAACGGCTTCAGTTCCTGGTCAAAAAGGGCTGTCTGACAGCAAGGTTAAGCTGTGAAAATATTCTAAATATAGCGTACGCTTTAACTGATATTGATGTTTTTAGGTGGGCCTTTCTTTTAGGTAGTTAAAATCTGTTTTGCTGCTGGCCCCGTCCACAACAGTATAGTTACTTTGGTTCCGTGTGGTAACTCTTGTCTGCTTCTCCAAACTGGGGGCGTGCCGACGGTCATCTACTGTAGGTAGTACACTGATTATGGATAAGTACCTCATACAACCCCACTTCAAAACACCCGAACTATCCCTTAAAACTTAAACTTGAACATATCAGGATCACACCAGTGTTGTTGCTTGTTTTATCTCTTTTAATACAAGTCACATAATTACTGTTGACGGTTGTTTTAGTTTTTTGCGTGCATGTTTACTTACTTATATTTTTCCAGACATTTATTTCCACTCATCATAAAAGCCCCTAAAAATACATTCAGGAACTGTGGACACAGAAACTTGAAACTTGCAAACTTTGTGTTTATTTTATTATCTGTCAAAGTATGTGTATATCAAAGTATGTCACAGTATGATACCACTGTGTTAAATGTATTTGAAAACACAGATTCATTTGAAAGTCTGCACTGAATTACCACCCAATAATAACATATCGGTGGGGAATATGGAACATTATCTTATGATTTATTCCTACTTGTGAATTTCTGACATTTTTGGCTGCTACTGAAGCAACACCTTCAACAATAACAATAATATATCCTTTGTCTCTTACCCACTGTACCTGTTTGAGCGTCTCTCGCACTAGCTGATTTTGAAAAAAAACAAAAAAACATTTGGTTTTAATCAGCCTAAATCTCCTTTTCCTTATTTTTCTTCTTCCTCTTTTTCTCTCTCTGGAAAGCTGTCACAGTGCATAGTTTGGCGCGGGTCACCACGCCGCGGACCACTAAACCATTGACTCCGCAGTGCTCTCACTTGCCAAATCCTTTCTGTCTTTTCCTGGAAGCTGGATGGTCCGAGGTGCTGTGAGGCTGGCCTCCAGACAGACAGACATACCACTGCTACAGCGGAGACCCACCTCAGTGTCTTCAGGCTGATGCTGAAGAATGCTGTGCCCTGACTCCCTCCTCAAAAACTAGCTGAAGACAGCAAGGTTTTTAATCCACCGTCTTTCACATTTCATCAACTTGAAAAGCAAATCTAAACTTTGCAATCATAAATTGGTAGGATTGGTTACATTGCTCAGTTTAGCCACAGTTTATTTAACTTTGAGTGGTAGAGCTCTCCTGGAGGCAGAAATAATCAGTTTAGCCTCAACTGACAAAGACAATGTTATCTAGCTCACTGACACAAATGGCAAGAGAAAAAGGCTCCAGTCAAAATAAGAATATACAACACTTCTGCTCAATGGCTTCATTTATAACTTGCCTTCATTCATTGATTAGCTTAACAGGTTATCAGCTAGTAGGCGACCATATAAACAACTTGATCTTAGGGGTCTTTGAGGGGGCATTCACTATAATTCCATCCATAAATAACGCGGTGACAGAATCTATGACTATTTTGGTCATGGGTTTCATATACTTTCTGTAATAAAACATCTAAAAGCAAAAACCTATCAGATGTGGGACCCTGGATCTTATCAAATGGGGGTTTGTGGTCTAACTTCAGTCAATTTATTTGATGTAAACAAGTTTGTGAACCACTGAGTTAGCCAACCTAAAAGATAATGTAACCTAATGTTGGATAGCATTTGTCAGTTGGCAGTAAGTTTGCTGGCTTTATGAAAGTTGCTAATTCATTCATACAAAATATGAATATAAAATACTAATGCTAGTGTATTCATTTGTGTTTTCCATATGAGTTGTGTCCATATGAACGCCCCCCCTCTTGTGGTATTCACAGTGGAAAGTTTCTGAAAGCTCTGCCGTTGAGTTTACGAGTTGTTTACGTGTTTGCTGACATTATCAGAAATGGCGGAGGCCTTGGAAGTTAATTTTTCGGTGCATAATCAGTTAATATATTGTAATTTTCGTCATAGGCCTATAGAGTTTTTCTTTGTAATTTTATGTATCTCAAGAAAATGTTGATATCCCCAATGGCCTAATCTTTGCCTCTGTCATTATGCCTTTGCATTTCTTGCATTACATACCCGCTTGCTAGCTTGCTAAATAGTTAGCCTCTATGGCTTCTAGACGCTGACAGAAACGTTTATATTGCTGATTGCAGTGTTCTAACGACTTAACCACTTGAACGCCAAGCATATTGTGTTCACGACTTCCCATGCCGTAACCACGAGCTCACGAGTTTCATTTGAAGGCAGCATTACATTAGCCGGTAGCTGGCTAGATAACATTAGTTAATGTAACGCTAACGTGAGTGTGCTATGTCTTCCTTTGCCCTTTCCTTTTCACTGGGCGTTATTCTGGCGTTACTTTGCCAGAAACACAGTGGGTCTTTGGCTCCATTCACTGAGGTTAAACTCAACAAATATGATTAACTGTGTCTCCAGAGCGGCTCTGCCTCAAACGAATACAACTGAAACTCCAGAGCAGCGTGGTGGTTCAGTGGTTAGCACTGTCGCCTTACAGCAACAAGGTCCTGGGTTCAATTGCTGGTCCTGATCCTTTCAGTCTGGAATCTGAATGGGTTTTCTCCATGTTCCCCACCGCGGCTCAAAAACATGCCAAGTCAAGTGGTTTGGAGAGACTAAATTGTCCATGTGGAACAGTATGAACACGAGTGTCTATTTGTGTTCACCCTGTGTTAGACTAGTAAGTGTTTACATGCCATCTGCTTAAATATCCAGATGTCCCATGACGCCGCACAGAAATAGACAGATAATGAAAACTTACCAAAAGTCTAGTCTGCAGCTTAAGTAAGCTTCATTTAGTGTGTTTGACTTCAATGAGAAGACCATTTAAAGAAGACCTATTATGCTTTTGTGCTTTTCCCCTTTCCTTTAGTGTGTTATATCGTTTTTTGTGCATTTAAAAGGTCTGCAAAGTTACAAAGTCCAAAGTCCACACCAAGGGGAGTTAGTCTCCCCCACAGAAACACTGCTCCTGAACTGCCTGAAAAGCCTCGCTTGAAGTCCCGCCTTTTCTTCCGTAACGTGGTGATGTCACCAAGTAACACATTTGAATACTACCTGCCTAGCAGCCAGTTTGGCACGCCCTCAAACAAAGCTTGTTAGAGCGGAGCAGGAGCGGAGTTCGAAGAGTTTGGTTTGGTTGACCAATCACAACAGTGAGCCAGCTGACCAATCAGAGCAACCAAATACAAGTATGCACCTGAAAATTAGCACAATAGGTCCTCTTTAATTTCTTCTAAAGAGCTTAAATAGAGTTTAAGTAAATATCAGAGCTGGAAATAATCAATTCTTGATTATTTCCCTGTTACTCAATGAGTCATTTAGTGATTGAATAACACAAAATCATAAAAGAAATGCCCATTATAACTGCAGAGCCTTAGAGTTGTCGTCCAACCAACAGGTCAAAATCCCTAGGTATTAAATTTACAATGATATAAAATGGAAAAAATCTAAACAGCAAATTTGTAGTAAATAAATTACTATTAATTATTAATCAATTAAAATTGTTTGCAGTTAATTTTCTTTCGCTAATTAAATTAATTGATTGTGCACTCATATGTCAACACAGTATTATTTATTATTCAGCATCATTCACTGTATGAGTAATCTGTCAATATGGTTATAAGCAGTTATCTCTGCTACTTTCATTTTACAGTCTGTTGAAAGCAGCGAATATGTGATAATTAACATGGTGTTCACCATTAAAGGCAATAAAACTCCTAGCTGAATAGATAGGAATCTATGAGTCAGAGTCAAGGGATTGTTTTCCCTCCAATGATCCTATCGGGACAGAACAAGTGAGCCCCGAGACATTGCACTGTGAATCATCATCACATTAGATTCAGCGGCTCCTTTTATGCCCACAATGACAGCAGATCATTTCAGCTAACCACTGTTAATGGACCACATAGTTTTACATTCACGGCTGTTAACTTAGACACGCCACTCCAATGTGTTGTCGGTAAAGATGCATTGAGATCAGGTTTACCTGTTGATGAGTTGCTGACAGGTGCACCGCCCAACACAGCAAAGCCATCCAGGTTAACCCATTCAGGGTCTAGAAAATAAAACAAGATATCTGGTTAAATTATGTTACCAATAGAGACTTGGCAAGCAAGCAGTAAATTATATAAAGTGAAAAAGAAATTGACAGAATCATTTCCACCTGATTTTGTGGTCAACTTTTAAATGTTTATGATTTGCTTTTCCCCTTCCCCTTCCTCTTTTCTCAATCTCCCCTTTTCTTTTACTCTCCGTTTCCCCTCACCTCTAAGTTTTTGCAGTTTTACTGTATCAGCGGCTGGCCAGACACATTAATGATGTGGAGGCAACCAGCATGGTGTTATTTATGATGACTGATGCTGCTCTCATGCTGCTGAGGGAACAGCACACGATCTGCAAGGAATTTTTTGGAAAGGCAACACTGAGACGCTGCTCCGTTGCCAGAGACTTATGGCAAACTGCACCGGAGCTGGAGAGACCACAAGGCCGCCACAGCGCACACTGGGCGGCACACACACACTAACACACACACACTAACACACGCTCACATAAACACATAAGCATCCATAGATGCATATTTGACACGCCATACAAGACAATGCATGATTCAACACTTGGCGACACCCTATCCTTCACCACAACAACCACCAAACACACGCATGTTGCACATACGCACACACACAACAAGTGACCACAACACAGGGGATAGGGTTATAGGAGCTGGGCTGGGTTTGGATCTGGAAAAGAAGGGTTGGCTGCAGACTCTGAGCTGCTGATGAAGTATGGCTCTGAGATGCCAGGGATGGAGGAAAATGGAATAATGACAAAAGCAGGCTAGACTGTGTCAACACTGCAAAATGTGTATAGAAACATAAAGACCTGTCTTATGTTTTACAAGGCGGGATTAGGAATTAAGAAGCCGCTAAGACCTAAAAATAAGGTCCTTCCAAAGCCTAAAATAGCTGCTGTCTGCAGAGCTGGAATGATGGTCGCCGGTCACGCACACAACCACCACTCGTTGCTCTTTCTTTCTGTCTGGCAAACTTGGCTAACAGCACATCTAATGATGAACTAATCTGATATAAATCAATAATACATGCACTTGCATGCGCGTGCATACACCTCACCTCCTGGCGTCTCTGCTTTGTACACAGCTTTGCTCATCTCCCTCCTCGTTCTTGGCACTTGTCTTGACAAAGTGCAGAACTCCGGGATCTGAACGCTCACTCCATGGTGTAAGCCAACCTCTTTCTTGCTCTCAGTCCATTTATTTTCCTCTTAATGACTTTTTGTGTCTAGCAGCGTGACCTCAGGTCCCTCAGAAACATACTCATTAGCTCCCACTTCTCAAACATTATCTCATCTCACATCCTCGTCTCGCTCTCACCCTCTCTGTTTAACTTCCTCCATGTTTCTGCCTTACCTACATCCTCCAGTAGATGAGAGCGACTGTCCTTGCCCACTTTCGTGAAGCGGTGAGACCTCGTGGGTTTGTTGGAGCTGATGACGAAGCGGTCCACAGGTCTTCCATCCAGATGAATAGAAGGCTCCCAGCTCTCCCTCAGGCCCCTATCCACAGATGTCTGTTTCCCATTCTGTGACCGCAGGGGCTTCTCTGCTGCAAAACAAATGACGTCAGGATAAATTGGGTCTGTATGAAGTTTATTTTAACAGTCTTCTCTGTCTTTATCCTCTATCGTAAAGGTTTGTTGCCCCTATACACATTTTAGCAGTATGTGGTTGTATGTTCAAGCTCTGTAAGCTGCTAATAAACCTCTTCTTCAGTGCCACCAGTACAATTTACTCTGGATTTATTATACTTGGCATTTAAACAAACTGTGATTCTGATGAAGCATAAACTTACGTGTAAGGCGGCCCTGAAAAATACAAACTAGTTTGATGGTTAAATAAATAAATGAGGATTTGCTTGGATGGCTAAAGGTTCGGGACAATAAGCAATCTTCAGTCTCCCTCTTGGCTAGCTTTACTCAAAACAGAGAAAATAGTTACCAACGCTGTGTTTTGGACAGCAACTCTCCTCTATGATCTTCTTTTGGTTTGCATGCTAATGCAACGCGGGTGACACCACAATTATCCAACAGCCTAACAGTACACAAGTAAAGCACTGTGACTTTAACACAATATAAAATCATGAATTCAGCTTATATGAAAGAAGAAAAGCTGCTAAAAGGCCCCAGAGGAGACTGCGTACATGCATGTGACATAATAAACAACCACTTGCGATATTCAAAATAGCTGACTTTATTCATCATGTGCAGAATAATGGCCTCGTGCCTGAGAGCCAGAGTCTGACGCATAGTAAGAAATGTGCTTAATACTTGTTTACAACCCTGACCCAATAAGCGTTACATAAAACCCTCAATCAATGTATGTGAATTTCATCGTTTTGTTCTCTTTAAAGTCAAACAATTGACCATTTTTAACAGCTAGTTATACAGATAGAGACTCTGGTATGAGGATTCTGCTGAGAGAACTAATTAATAACATGAATTGATAACACTCATGAACATTGAATTTTAGTAAAGTCAACTGTATACCACAAGGAAGAGGTTGAGGTGGTTCAGGGAGCTGCAGCAGCAAACAGTGTTGGCATAACAGTAACAGTGATTAAGTGACAGGTAATGTTTTTACACCAGCATGAAACTGATTGGATGTTATAGCCACATAGTTGCAAGTGAGCCAATGAAACTGAAGCATATATGAAACAACTGCTGCCAATCAAACATGTGTTAATGTGTAACTTTTTTTTGTTTGGACTCACCAAAGCCACACAATAGCACAAACAAACTAACCGATTGAGGCAGCGGTAGACCAGCAGCCCCCGTGTTCTGCGAGGTCTGGTGGCTTTGGTGAGAGCATAGATGGATACAACAGCTTCAGTTCCCCATCGGAAAGGGCTGTCTCACAGCAAGGTAAAGCTGTGAAAATATTCTAAATATAGCGTACACTTAAACTGATATTGATTTTTTTAGGTGGGACTTTCTTTAAGGTGGCTAAAATATGATTGGCTGCCGGCCCTGTGCACAGCAGTACATTGCTTTGGTTCCATTCTTCTTCTTTTGGGGGCGTGCCGACCGTCATCTGCTGTAGGTAATACACTGACTATGGATAAGTACCTCATACAACCCCACTTCAAAACACCTGAACTATCCCTTTAACATCAAAATGCTCCACTACATTTATCATCAAGCTGCTAACTTGTGTGCCTGTGTGCTTTTTTGTACTGGACAGATAGCGTACGATCGGTTTATCTGAGCTTTTTTTCAGCAACTGAAAAGGTGCTGATGAGAGTGGTGAGGATAAACCAAAACAGTAAAGTTGTGGACCAAAACGATGACTGAAAGATGCTGAAGGCAGAGTCTGGTGATAATTCTCTGTGCCATTTAATCCGTTGTCAATACAAAAATACTGTTTATAGCAGCTTTAAATCTCAAGACCCAAATACATATTCAAGCATTGGCTAAATGGAGAGAATCTGCTGGAACATAAGTAGCGCAGGGTTTATTGGCAAGCTGCTCCTTCGTCGCTGTCACATATAATTGTCAGAATTGTCTGTCCATATCATAAACAGCTGGTCCTTATGACCGTCTGTGCTCCCCAAATGTTTACAGCAGCCCTTTCTGTTTAGTGTCGTCGCAAAATCACTTCACCGCTTTGAATTCTTGTTGTCTGCAGGTGTGCGTCCAGCTGGATCCGCACTTTCATTTTTCACATTAAGCGATAATTGCCGCTCAGGCCTCGTGTGCTGCAGGTTACAGATGGTCGCAGCTCTTCGGAGGCCTACAGTGTTGTCTCTGCTTAACTCTGAGTTTTAGTAAGTGCTGAAATATGGTCTCTTTGCTGTTTCTCTAGATAGCACAAACCCTCAGATACAGACTTGCATCCTAAGTGTTTGTGTTTTCTCAAAACAAAACACAATATCTCCTCATTATATCCTCATTAATGCAGGGTTAGAGTGGAGTCACTTTTATCAGCTGCTCGTGGCAGACTCCATTGACACAAGCCTGGACGCACTTCAATCACTCCCACCCTGTTTCCAATAAGGCTGTGTATTACGTAGGAAGGGATCTGCTCCTCTGTCCAGACATCATTCTGTGATTTGGCCTCTTTGGAAATTTATGATCCAAGGGCAAACCAGATATTTCTGATTAAATCAAGACTCCTTCGAGCGCAGCAGATGCATGATTGCCATCCAAGAATAAACAGTTTGGGAAGCAGTTAAGCAACTGAGTGGATGTAACATCATAATCGTACGGAGGGAGGCTTGCTTTCAGGGCGTTGCCATGGGAAACCAGGGCAATAATATAATATTTAAAAGACAGACAGTTAGCATGTGATTGAGTTAGACAGTGGAAAGTATTAAGTATGTGAAGAAGGGCCTGTGGGTCAATATGTCACTGTCTTTCTTTGATAAAAGTGTCCGTGTGTTAAAGAGAGAGTGAGACAGACACACGTGTAGGTGCATGTGTCGTCTGGTACAAGAAGCACATGCAGGTAAGCCCCGAGGTCAAAGGACTCCTGTAAAAGTGTTCTAGAAAATACTTGCGCTCATGCACCTGCAATGTGCTCCACTTTTACAAGAGCACCTTCTCACCTCGCACACAAAATCACAGACGCCGACCGCTCGCTCACCCCTAATGTGTTTGCCATTAACCCCTAATAACTGTCCTCTTCCATAAACAACCATCAGTAACCAGGATCACCAGTGAAGGTGTGTGTGGAGGGGTTAACAAGATAGTGTTGCAGTGTCGAGCTAAGACTGTCCACTCTGTAAGTCCTTAGAAACAAGATACATCAGTGCGTGTTTAGATATTAAAATTAATTTGTTGTCATGGCAATAATAGACACAGGCACGCACTGAGGTTTCTTTTCTTTCTAATAACTGTAGGTGCTAGAGGCAATTGATGTAAAAGTTTCCACCATTGTAATCATTGCAGCACAACAAGCATTCAACAGACATGAGTGAAACCTAAAAGGTGTGTGTGCAGAGTTTCTTGGCAGGGCCTTCTTGATGTTTGTTGTTCGTATTAAGGGAACAATGTTTAGGATTTATGATTGGTCAGATTGAGCTGTATTTTCATATTTGACATTGGTTTAAAGGTCTGGTTTACCCAAATAAATAAATGAATGACTCTCAGTTACCACTGGTCAGCTATGCAGCTAGTTTTGGTTTTATTTGCCCAGGTTTTTGAAATATTTGTCCCCGAGCTTTCTGATGCCCCCCAAATAATTGAAGCTACCTAGCAGAATTTCAGATGCAGGACCACGCCTCAACCATGCAACTTCCTGCATTTCCATAAATACACCCGTAACCAACTCCTCCCTTTCTGCTCTCCTATTCAACACCCCTCCCTCCCTCCACGCTTCCTGTCCTCTACGTCGGGTCCCGAGGGGGTCCATCGTGCCCGGGTGCTACACCAGATTCCCTGTCGAAGTTTCCCCAAGACGCATTCGGAAAAGCGTACGAGCTACAAGCAGTTCAAGCCTCGCACATCAATCATGTTTTTCCGAACTTAATCGCTAAATGCATCTTGTTGATGGTGTGGTCTTTGCTAGTGAAGGTCAAATTTAATTGGTTATTGTTGTTCTCTCAGCATTGAAAACATTCAACAGCAAAGTATCTTTTCCAGAACCAATTTTACTCTGGACAGTTCACAGACCGCACTGTCAACAGTTTTCAGTGGAAAGATTTTCTACTAAAGAAACAGTCCCAATAAAACTGTTGACAGCATGTTCTGGGGATTATCACGAGTGACTGCGACACTGATGCTGGAAAAAGATGTTGCTTTTTAAATGTATTTTTGTGTGTTTTGAGCCCCACAATTCACCTTCATTGTATTAGGATGGATATCTGAAAAATCCGGCAAATAAAACCTAAACCATCCACATGGCTGGTAAGTCAGAAAATGTGTTTTATTGATAATTTGGGTCAACCAACTCTATGAAGTAATAGTTTGACGTTTTGGAAAAAAAATGCAAATGCATGCTTGCAGAGAGTTAAATGAGAAGATCAACACCACCCTCACATCTGCCCGCTCAAATTAAACTACAGTAGACACACCCAAGAGACAGTTAGCTTAGCGGGGCATAAAGACTGCAAAATGGGGGGAAGTGGGGCTTTGCTTGTCGTCAGATTTCTTGACCTCTAGAAAAGAGCAGCTGTTTCCCCAGCCTCTCTTCAGATCAAAGAAAATACCTGGGACTTGAATACATTTAAAAACAGATTTGACCTGCATGAACATAAATTCATCTGGGTTGGTGTTAAAGGGGTCGTTGCCAGGGGCTACAGAGTTCTCACCTCTGTCAGCCTTCCTCTGACCTCCTGACCTAAAGTAGACTCTTCCCAGTAATCAACTTTGTTTTAAAGTCGACACACCAGACTGAGACCATGACCACACCTGCACATCAATCACCAGGCTGTCAGTATAGATGCTGTCATTTTATTAATGTGAGTTAAGCCTCATTTAAAAGGGAAATGTGACTGAGGACATATTTTATTTAAAGCAACAGCCTGAAGTGAATAATTGTTTAATTTGGGAGGGTTACATGCATACATGTATGACATTAATAACATATGACATTTACTTACAGAAGCTGGCCAGTAAAATTACAGTCTAAAAACATATTTTGCATTTCAATGCTGGTGGTCATGAGCTCGAACAAAACAGACTTCCACAATGATTCAAATATAATGAAGACTGACATCTTACACTGTTAGTTTATGCTATACCTTCCTGCAACACCCTTAGTATGCTGACATCTACTGTGCTGTGACAGGTGTGCTCATGGCCCAGCTGGTACTTGTTTAAACAACTGGAACGGCGCGAGAGATGACATCATGACACGAGACACGCTATCGCTGGCAGTTTTGACAGGCAGCCAAGTTGCAGGTGGGTGGGGGTAGTGGGTCAAGCTATGTCAGGTGATCAAACACACCCTGCATTGTGGAAAATATTAGAAATATTAGATCTGCGCTAGCTCTCTGCGACATGTGTCATATTTTCCCAATGCAAAGTTATGAAATTCCTGATTCTGAAGGTTTTCTGTGAGCTTCTGAAGAATTCCAGCGCGTTAAGTGGAGCAGGGAAATTAAATTCCACCAGCCTGCAAAGACATGATTCCCTCTTTTCCCCTCACTTTCTGTCCCAATTACTCTCTACACTCAACACTTTCCAGGAGTTGATGGACTGTGGCTTCATGGAAGAACTTGACATTATTTATTATCCATATACACTATGTTTCTGTTCTCTCTGATTGTGCTGCTCCCGCCTAGGTTTCCAGATAATCCCAAGTGCCCAATTTCACCCGCTGTTGTGAAGACTTTTAGACTGACAGGCTGATGACATGCGAGTGGAGAAAGTTAATGAGTAACACTCTCCTCTCCCTTAACAACTACTGTCAAAATGCCCGAGAGGGAGACATTTAACTCCATGCTGCTCCAGCAGAGCTGCTCAGCAGCCTGCAGCAGTGAACCGCAGTTGTATTAAGTAGCTCCCAGGTGTGAATGTATACAAGTGGATGAATGTGAAGTCGGGTGTTGCAGAAAAAGTGCATGACCGCTCTGAAAAGACTTCCTAAAAGACGGAAAAGAAAACGACTCGAAGGAACAGACCACAACAAATAGCAGCTGCCTATATTCAGAGAAAGCAATGACTTCATGCACTAAGTGCTTACAGTTGAGAAGGAGGAATATAGAAACTTACAGATCAACTGACAATATAAGTGGACTGAGTATGTTGGTGAAAAAAAGAGAGGCTTGCTGTAACGTGGCCTTTAAACGCAGCCAGAAGGGTTAGCTTACTGCCCTCCAAACTCATCACACTTTATGGCTCTTTTGATATTTTGACTGTCTAGAGGATGTGGGCTTCTTTTCCTGAAAACTGATTTTACAGACAGTAGCCTACTTCAAGGTGCTATCCAGAGAAATATTATAGCAGCAAACAACTATTGTCTATGTAAAGATATAAAGGAGTAATGTCTACCTGAGCAGAGAGTGAAGTCGCTCTCCTCTGTGTGTGTGTGTGTTGTAATCAGAGCTTCTCTGTGCTTTGTTGACATAGCCGAGCCTGCTGCACGCGCCTTTTAGTGCATGTGAGCGTGCCCCACTGGCTAGCTCTCGGGCGCCGCTGCACTGTGATCATACTGCAGTTACAGCTGATAACACGGTCCCGCCCGACGGCATCATCGCAGAAGCATAAATTCCCCCTCCGGTTCCACTCCAGGTAAACACTGTTAGCTCTGTCAACATTGTTGCTGTCGTTTGCGCTGTTAACACCAAAAGCTGCGTCGAGGCAGACATGCTTCAAACTCCGTATAGAGAACCTTTAAAGGTACAGTGTGTAGGATTTGGCGACATCTAGTGGTGTGGTTGAAGATTGCAACCAACTGAATACCCCTCTGCTCACTCCACCCTTTCTAAGACTGCAGTAACGTGAGCCGCTGAGTGCAAAACCGTGGTAACACCGTTTGCCTCGCTCAGAGGCCATCATTACCATAATAACACTACTTTAGGAGCAACGGAAGTCAGACGGCGGCTGGCAGTACGACGGTTTAGCACTCTGCGGCTCACGTTACCGCAGTTTCACAAGCGTTATAGAGCCAAAGTTTGGTTTGTCCGTTCTGATCTACTGTAGAAACATGGCGGAGCAACATGGTGGACTCTGTAAAGAGGTCCCGCTCCCTATGTAGATATAAACGGCTCATTCTACGCTAACGAAAACACAACGATTCTTAGTTTCAGGTGATTATACACTAATGAAAACATAGTTATGAATATTATATTCCATTTCTGTTAATATATCGCCCAAAATGTTACAAACTGTTCCTTTAAGAAACTTTAAAAATGTGTGCTGTGGTCTCTGTGCCTATCAGAAATGCTACATCCATTTGATATATCACTATGCTATCATGGATGAAAAACTCAAATTTCAAAATAAAAACTACATTTTGAATCATTTTGCTATCTGGTGTATTTCACCCATTCCTGTCTAATAGCTGATGATTGATATGACATTCAAAGCATGCAGCAAAGTGACTTTATCCAGACTAAGAAGTGAAAGAAAGAAACCACCACTTCTATTCTCCTGAGTTTTAGAGGCAGGTCATTTATCACCACCACCAGCAGCCAGATTAGTCACCCATTTGGCATAATACCCCTCAGAAGAAAGCACAATGATGCAGCCTGGTATTTATCATCATCTACTAATTGTTGATCATGTGAGCATATGCCTACTGTATGAGGTAAGGACTTGTTCCATGACTGCTGCTGAGAGACCAGCATCATATTTTCCCCCCATAAAGTAACAACAGTGAAAATACTGTCAAAGTCACTTAAAGCAACTCTGTCACGAATGCACATGATAAATCAAACTATACACTCTCAATTAAATATTCCAGTGCGTTATAAATGGCTGCAATTAATCTATTTCATGAAAAAATGACATCTGCAGCTGCAACTGGGGGAATGGTTAAGGCTCGAGCGCACAGATGTGGATATGCACCACTTAGGCATAGACTTTCCTTTCAAAATAATAGCATGAAGATGAGTTAAAAGTCATATTTTAATGCACTAAAACAAGCAGATTGCAGCAACAAACTGGCAACCATCAATCAAATTGGATCCATTAAATCACAAGAGGAGAAAGCAACAGTGCCCCAAACTGAATAACACATCAGTGCAAAAAGTGCACCTGTTCAAGGGGAAAAAAGTAAACAAATATTTTACCTGTCCATCCGCATCCTGGTGCGCAAAACGTCACGAATAGCGCCAAGAGCGTCCTGCTTGCGGCTAAAGCCATAGTGAGTGTGGCGCTTCTGCTGCGCAGCGACGCACCAGCTGGATGCAGAGAGGAGAGAGGAGGGCTGGGACGCACCAGCCACTCCTCCACTCCTCCGATGGCTCTGCTGCTTTTCACCTTCTTTATGTCAGCAAAAACACTTTGTAAAAAACAATAATACAATATCACATCCATAAACCTCTGCAGTCGATTCTGATATGATAGAAATTATTAGAAAAAAATGCATTTAACTGTGAAATAGAGTGCTCTCTCTGTATATATGATGATTTCTGTTCTCATGATTTTAATTTAATCAAATGCATTTTTTATTCCTTAACAGTATGCATTCTTCTCAGATCTTTAAACGTGCCTGCAGGCTGCTGCAGAGTGTCTTTGATTTTTTTTGGGATAAAATAATAGAATAAAATTGACAAAATGTCTCCCTCTTCAGGGAACACTGCTGATTTTATCCAAAAAACTGAAGGTCTGGTAGCAGGTGGAGGGAGAGGAAAAAAAAGACTGCAGGGTGAAAACCTCTGATTTAGTGCCAGAATATTACAGATCTGAGGTTTTGCACATGCTGTCCATGAGTGCTCAAACCACACCTACTCTTCCTGATTTAGTTTCATGTGTAAGAGAGTGTGTTTTTCATGTTAAAACTGCAGGAATGTTATTTTTAAGGTAGTTGTTTATTTTAAAAAAAAAACCTGTATGCAACCACCTGTCCTGTTCTGATCCAGTCTTATGTTTCTTGCAGACGTGAACCACTTCAGGATCAAACATTTCCATGACACCATGACGTCACCACCAGGTGTGAGGGAACTGGACTGTGGGCCACTTAAGACTTCAATAAATGATCTAATCTGTGGTGAGTGCTCAATTACATCTATTTTCCAAAGAAGTCATTTAACCACTAGATGGAGCAACAAGCCACATTTTTAAATATAGTATAGCTTGTGTGCAATAAAGGTAAGATTTTGTAGATTTGAAGTTTCATCTAAAATGCTCTGGGTGTTAAAAGTAGTTAAGATGACTGAGTAACAGTTTGTTTAGCCTTTATTTAACCATGTTCGTCCCACTGAGATCAAATATCACTTAGAAGGGAGAGCAGCCAGAGTCAGAACAGCCAGTAAAGCATGCTTGGCTTGAATACTGCAAAGTGCGACCGGATGTAGTAGAACATCCTGGTATTTTTGGCATACTGCATTTGACGTATTATGTATCCGGACATACTAAATCTTTTTCTGGCACATTAATAGTATGGTAGTATTGGTATTGGAACACACCATATCACACTAAAGTTGGATAATTTGCCAGTGGATGCCTTTGCAGCACTTTTTTGCAAGTGAGAGCTCTTCATCATGTTTCCCAGAGATTGGCCGGAAAACCTCTTGACCTTTTTGTTGTAAGAGCGAACGTCCCACAAGACCAGCAGCCCACAAAACCATCTGACTGAAGGGCAATTACCCAATCCATCCTCCTTTCACAGTGTTTCATAGCCCAGAGGTTAATCTAACAGTTCTCATTCACACTGAAAGACTAGGAATGAATAAACTAAGCGATTGCTTTTCATAATTAAATCTATCTGTATGAGCTCATCAGGCAACATCAAGATGGCTTTATCCACTTGTCTGTATGTGGTTTAACTCCAGACCTACATCTCCCTCTGTTGGCCAGAGCCCTTATCTACACTGGAGAAAAGATTTCAACCATCACTTATTCATGAATGAATTCATGATTGCCACTAAAGCTAATCAAATCTGAGGAGGTCAGATGGGAAATTAGGCCTAAAATATAATAACCAGGTTTTCACCACACAGTAGCAGCTCTGTTCAAAGTATTGGGGACAACTCTTCAGGTGGTTTTTCTGTATTTGTTAATGAAAAAAGAGGCCAGAATTGCCACAAAATCAATACGTGTGTCAGTGGTCATCTTCACGGCCCTCGGGGACCAATAAAGTAATAGTAGTTTATCTTTTTTATGTTGTTTCTGCCCTCAAAACCTTAACATCATAAACTGATTACTTGTGCTGATTGAGTCTCTTCTAGCCCCCCTTACACACACACAAACACACACACACACACACACACACACACGCAAACACCCTACTGCAGCAGCTTGCTTTATTGCACGAGTCAGCACAAAACACAATACATTTTTAAGCTGAAAAAAAATGTTATCCAAGCAGATAGTGTCTTCAATTCGCTACTAGCAAACCTGTAAAAGTGCTCAGACACTGCCAATCATTCACACACACACACACACACACACACACACACACATAGATGGGAGGGAGAGGGTTGGATTGCTCCTCAGGCGACACTTCAAACAGCTCAGTATACTAAGTACAAGGTGCCCCGTCTTGTTATACGCATGCCTGAGGTTATTTATGTCAAGTCCTGCTATAATTCCCCCAAGTGAGGTGACAGGATGCTTGTGATGAAGTAGGCCATCTCTGCTGATTTACTGTATCAAGCTGGACTGCATGTCAGCTGAGTTTACATGAACGGAGGGTTGTGTTCCAGTTTTACTTTATTTCTTTTGTCATTTGTGTATACCAAACGTGTTACATAAGGCTGTTAGTTTAACCATGTTTAACCCTCTGAGACCCACAAAAGACACGTTTTTGTCTTTTTTAGGGAGGTACAGGGGGTTATTAGTGGGAGATAACAGGTCAGCTGTAGAAGTGGTGTACATCATCTGAAAGCTGGGAAGATGCTGCTCAGAGATGCTGCTCAGCACTGTGTCAAGTTCTTCCAGTCATTAATCAGAAATAAACATCAATTCATTAATTAAAATTAGTTAGAGCTTTATGATGGAAGTATGTGATGGTCATTCCCATGCTCTATTATGTCTCATAAGTTGTTGCAACAATTTTCGGTTGGATACCATTTGTTACACAGATTTGGTGATAAATCTTGCCATTTTTTTTACCGCTGGAGAACCGATAAAAATGGTCAATAATCCCTCCAAAATACCACATTAAGACACCAAGACCTTGAGGAACACCATAAAAAAAGCCATGCTGCGACATTGACATTTGGAGATTTCTGCAAGAATTGCATTTTTCAGCGATTGGATGGCGAGCACTTCTGTTGTGTAAACTGCTCAGAAACCCCCTTATTGTCAATCTACCTAGTAAAGCCATCCATCCTCTAAATGCCCTAGGTCTGTAGTTTGTGGTTGTTAAGTTTCATGAGGCTGTGATTATCCTAGAGGTCACCACAGGTCATTTTATACAGTGACGTCATGTTTCAAGAAATGGTCTCACTACAATGAAATGGCTACTATGTGGACTAACATCTTCACACATGAATACAGTTGGGCTCACTGGATCCACAAGAGTCTCAGCTTTACAGTGATACCCAATTTATGTAATTCTAAGATACACCATTTTAGAATAGGCAGAAATAACACATTTATACTGCATGCAAAAAACTACATGTGATTATCTTAAAGTGGGCATGTCTGTAAAGGGGAGACTCGTGGGTACCCATAGAACCCATTTTCATTTACATGTCTTGAGGTCAGAGGTCAAGGGACCCCTTTGAAAATGGCCACACCAGTTTTTCCTCACCAACTTTGGAGCATTATTTAGCCTTCTTCCCTTTAAGCTAACATGACATGGTTGGTTCCTTAGGTTTTCTAGTTTCATATGATATCATGTCTTCACGCTAACTCTAAAACTGAACCTGCTACAGCCTCTGAAAGACAGTCTCAGAGGGTTTAAAACACAACTTTCTTTAACACACATGCAGTCTGTCCTGTCTGTTGGTGCTACTCCTTTGGGGTATCTCCTATACAGAGATGATGAATTACTGAACCAGCTCTTCCAGCCCACCGTTGTCTTTGTGCTTCTCGTATTTTCTGGGAGAGTCAGAAAACCCTCTAATTAACGGTCTTAGACAGTAACTAAAAATAGGGTGGTTCAGTAAACAGAAACACCAAGCTCAAAGGGAAAACTGGTCCTTAACGCTCTTTAGATGTACACTCAGTCGCCAGTTTATTCGGTGCATAGCTAAAACTAATGCGGTGCAATAAATCCTATACTTTCACGGATGATATAATGTTCAGTTTTTGTTGTTAGAGAGGTGTTGATTCAACTATATTATCATTTTGTGGTGCTGTTGAGCTGTATTGTGCTATACTGTACTGTTATTTTGCCCATTTATATCAGTGAGGGAGGGCAAAATAACAGTGACAGAGTTGTTGAATATACATGTCAACGTGTCAGACACTACACAGTGTATGTATTTTTGTGTGAGCAGATGATTCTTACAGTATCTGACAGGCGGTTCCTATATCTTGGCAGGACCAATAAGCTGTGCTGATAGTCTGGTTGTGTCTGCAGGGAAACATCACAGCACTGTCAGAGGGGTTCCTGCTGCCATCAGTGCCACTGTGCTACTCCTAATAGTGGCGTTTCTGAATAAACTCCCAGCACAGTTAAGTGTGATACTTGTTATTTACACAATGAGGTGTAATTCAGATTTGCAGATTTGCGTACATAGTTTTTTCTTGAGCTAAACTTGTTGCATGTTTCAAAAAGGCTACAGGCCAGGTGTTCTCAAATATAGGACGTTTTATAACTAAGTTGGGGAACAAAGACCACACCTCAAACACATCCAACTTCTGCACAAAAGTATTTAAGTATTTAAGTACACCTGATCTGTTCATTTCTCAGCCCTCCCCCTGAACTCCTTTTTTATCTCCTCTCTCTTTTCTCTCTCTGTCTCATTTGAATACAGGAACAAGAATCATCCCTTCATCCCCTTATCCCTCCATCCCTCTGCCCTCATCCCTTCATCCCCTTATCCCTCCATCCTTCTCCCACATCCCTTCATCCCTTTACCTACATCCCTTGATCCATTTCCCTTCATCCCTATACCCACATCCCTTCATCCCTCATCCTCCCCTCCATCTTCTATATACAGTATAACAAACTACTCTAAACCCGTATCGTTATTGCCGTTATCCTTGTCAGTAAATTTATGGTAAGTACCCCCACACATGAAAAATGCCGATGCAGTAGTGCTCTGGGAAGGTGTTGGTCTTTTACATCTTTTAAAATTGCACCAACATCTGGTGAAGCAGTGAATTATTCTTCATTTTCCTCCCAGAGAATCCCCTCAGGACCTGTCAGCAGGCTCTTGGCACAGCTGCCTACCTGCTGGTCTTTCCAGCTGCCTACCTGCTGGTCTTTCCTTGTAACAGATACATGGATTACAGCCAGCAGGTGTAAAACATGGTTTCTGCTGAGCAGAAACAACGACCACTACCCAACATCTGACCCTGTGTGACCAACGGATAAAGCTCATTTGACCCCTGACCTCAATTTAGCCTTAGTAAAGGGGAGGGGGGGGGGGGAGAAGTTGCCTGGCAACTGCATTTTACTCAGCATCTGTCCTAAAGAATAATATTTAATCCTATAATACAGTAAATTTTAGAAACCTAACTTAAGGTCATGATAAAGTCTTTATAGCATTATTAACCCTCTGAGACCCACGGGCGATCCCGACCGACTTTACTGTCTTTCAGAGGCTGTAGCAGGTTTTAGAGCTAGAGCGAAGCTACAGATATCATATGAAACTAGAAAACATTAAGGAATCTATTGGTACCAAGCATGTCGTGCTATTTCAACAGGATTGGGATTAAATAACGCTCCACACTTGCACTAAATATGCCATTTTCAGGTCCCTTGACCTCTGACCTCAAGATATGTGAATGAAAATGGGTTCTATGGGTACCCACGAGTCTCCCCTTTACAGACATGCCCACTTTATGATAATCACATGCAGTTTGGGGCAAGTCATAGAGAAGTCAGCACACTGACACACTGACAGCTGTTGTTGCCTTTGTTGGGTTTGAGTTTGCCATGTTATGATTTGACTGAATTTGTTATGCTAAATGCAGTACCTGTGAGGGTTTCTGGACAATATTTGTTATTGTTTTGTGTTGTTAATTGATTTCCAATAATAAATATATACCTACATTTGCATAAAACAGCATATTTGCACACTACAATGTTGATAAGAGTATTAAATACTTGAAAAATCTCCCTTTAAAGTACATTTTGAACAGATAAAAAATGTGTGATTAATAGCGATTAATCAGGCGATTAATTTTGAATATTTGAATTAATTGACAGCCCTAATAAGAAGATGAAAAAGAAACACTGTGACTTGTTGAAATAGTCTATCCTTTATTAATATATGGCAAAAATATGTTAATTTGAATGTAGCTTCTATTGGTGTATTGTATTTGTTTTATGTAAATGTGTTTTAATGTGTCCTGTCTGGATGTGATATGTAATAATAGACTAATTTCTGCCTTTTGTGTGCAGAAATTAGATAAAAAAAAGTATTTTCTGCTCTTTATTTTGAGAGTCTTTTTAACTGAGCAGACAGTCTGCAGTGAAGATAAAGAATATAAATCTGGTGTTCAGCAGGCTCATGAAGATTTTTACTCCATGAAAAAGGGAGGCAGTGAATTTATCTCAAATCCCAGAGCTGGGCTGATGTTTTACAATTAGAGCAGTATTCATCCCCACGAGGCTGGAGCTGTATTGCTGAAGGTACACTGTAAACAATGCTGTTAATTTACAGCAGGATTTCAACAGTATTAACCTGTTATTGCTAAAAACAGTGCTTTACTGTTAATACAAAAGAAAACCTGTTGTTTGTTTTTTAACTGAACTATAATGCATTCTTAAAAAACATCACTTTACTGCTGATCAGCTGTCTAAAGTATCATCAGTAACAGTTTCATGCAGTATTTGTTTAATTCTGGGACCTGATCTGCACATGTGAGGCTTGTACATTGTACATGATTGTAAAATCAGTGAATTAGCTTTATTGTTCTTCACTCACATGTTGTTCTGGTTTGCATTCTGTGCTTGTAGCCAGCTAGAGACACACATTTTTGGGAAAAGTGTCAACAAGTCTATTTTAGCCTTTTTCCTAACAAGTGCCTTTAATTGTATTTAGTGTGACTATTCCTATGTCTGTAACCTGCTAAGTCTATTCATCTAGGCAAAAAATAATGTTTATTAAAATGTATGTAAAAACATAAATAGTGCATTAAAACAAATCAGTAAGATAATGTAAAAGAAAGGTGAAAAACAGATATATAATGTATCTTTAAACAGTAAATTAACTGTAAAATACTGTGAAATTAATACCAGTATTTTTCATTAACAGTACAAAGCTGTAAATTTCAGCAACAGTATAATAATGTTAATTTTACAGTAACATAAAGGCAAACCCTGCTGCCAGTTCTTTACTGTTATTTTACTGGGAAATTCTTCACAGTGTAGAGGATCTGGAGCTGAAGCCCCCTCCCTTCTTCCTGCATGACGAGCAGAGTAAAACCAAGTGCCATCGACAGAGATGCTCGACAGACCCAGCAGAGCAGCCACGGAGCGAGAGAGGAGATGTGAACTGGAGCCTATAATTAAACCATTATTCTTATTTCTGTGTGTCCCAAAATATATATTCTACATGCTGCTGCTCGTATGGAAAACGCTTTCTTTTGTGTCCAAGGAGAGACTCAGCTGAAGATCATTAAGCACCAGATTGCACCAAAAACCTGCTTCAAGTTGTGTGGATCCGTGTGGAGTTAAAATCACTCCCACTCTGAGCAGCGTGGACTCATGATGGCTCTAATGGTTCACCTGAAGACGGTCGCTCACCTCCGGGGGAAAGGAGACCGGATCGCCAAAGTTACATTCAGAGGTAGGAGAACATCTCTGTGTTGTAGCCTGCATGTTGTTGGATTGAATCAGCCTTGATTGATATTATAATGATGGGAGATAATCAGCGCTGGTGCGTAAAAAGTTGGTGGTCATCTTTGGAGACGCGCTGCGCTCTGATGTATCCATGCGCACTTTATCCAAAGGCAAGGCAGCTTTATTTGTAGAGCACATTTCAGCAATAGGGCAATTCAAAGTGCTTTACATAAACATTCAAGAACATTGAGACAAAGTGCAAAAGAACATTAAGACATAATTAAAACAGTTATGAAAACATTAAAGATTAGAAAAATAAAAACAAGTTAAAAATAAAAGCTATAGGATAGAAGCTAAAATAGAATATAACACACAAGAGTAAAAGCTCTCGTGCAGTATATAAGATCATTATCTGGTTTAATAAAAGGCAGCAGCAAACAGGAAAGTTTGAAGCTTTGATTTAAAAGGACTCAGAGTTGGAGTTGGTCCTGCAGGTTTCTGGGAGCTTGTTCCAGATATTTGGTGCATAAAAACTGATTCTGCATGTTTAGTTGTGACTCTGGGGACACTAAGCAGACCTGATCCAGATGACCTGAGAGGTCTGGATGGTTCAGAACATAGCAGAAGATTAGAAATGTATTTTGCGTTTAGTGCTTTGTAAACCAGCAACAGTATTTTGAAATCAATTCTCTGAGAGACAGGGAGCCAGTGTAGAGACCTCAGAACTGGACTGATATGATCCACTTTCTTGGTCTTGGTTGGAACTGGACTAATATTCATATAAAAAAAAAAGAGAACAAAATCATTAGCCTATACGAGTTAAATTATACTACACAAAAATCCAACCCCTAATGGGACTTTATTTCATCATTTTGCACTTGTTATAGGCTAAGCATTTAGTATAGCCTACTCCCTCATATTCATATCATGCTCTAATTCCAAAGTATTACAGAAACTGTATTTGAAATAGGGTGTTTACATGAAAGGCAATGTATAACTTAACTGTTTGTAGGCTTTCCCTGGGAATATAGTGACATTACAGTGATTTCTCGTGTTTTCACTACTTGTTGGGTCATTTTTACCCATAAAGCAATAAGGGTGAGAAGCCAGTAAAGCTGATGGCATTGATTACTGAAGAGAGGATGTTGGAGGTGGGTGTCTCCTTTATCATACCTTCAGGGTAATTGCCAATCCACTAGTCCTTTGGCGTTTTATAGCTCCTAAAGAGTCATTATCCTAACAGTCATTATCCTCTGCACCTGCTGTTCAGAGGAAACAGGGATAACTGTGGGATTGGAGGCAGGGTTGGAAATTAGCACCGGCCACCATGCAGCCAAATGCAAGTGGCTGCTAGATTTGATTCACTCACCAGCCCAAAAAAACAACAACGGTAATCTATTGAGTTGCTGGTAAAATGTGTAATCCACCAGCCAGTGTGGCAGGTAGACAAAAAAGTTCATTTCCAACCCTGATTGGAGGGAGATCAGTGGATTCATTCATGTGTTTCTTTGTGTGTGAGAGAGAGAAGCAGAGACAGGAAGAGAGAGGAGTGTGTGTGTGTGTTTCAGCACCTTGGACAGCGATCAGTCCGCTCTCTGACACATGACAGGTGTTCATTCCCCACTGATCTCTGATTAGACATGCTGCTGTCAGCATCAGTATTGTGTTATATGTTACAAGACCAACCCTTCTTCCCATCCCTTCTACTCTGTGATAGCGTGTGTGCATGACTGTGTGTGCACTGCAGAGAGAGGATGGCTTTCAGTGTCGTGCTGCAGTGAATTCACCAGAGTCTTGATCTTACATGAACCGTGTCATCCAAGTCAAGGATTAGATCGTCTGCTCGTCTTCCCCCCCCTCTTGGACCAACTGCAGGCACAGTAGCTGCAGTTCATCTGTTTGCTAAGTTGTTATAGCCAAAGCAACGATGTGTGTGTTACCCCAAATTTCTGCCCTGCAGTATCTTATTCAGTCAGTGTGTTAATTCAAATCCTGCCCAGTTCAAGACACAAGTGGCCCTCACTGATTTTCCACTTATATCAAATGCTGTTCAAGAAAAAAGCAGAAGTGCACATGCAATTTTCTTTGCAAACAGTAGGCGTAGATACCATAAAGGTTTTGTAGCCTAGATACCAGATGCACTATACACACCTGTACCAACACCAACTGTAGTTTCAGAATCTGATGGGTCACAGAATATGGTGTAACTGCTTATTTATGCCTCTTGAGGGCACCAGAAACAAGTTGGTATTGACTCTTGTTTTGAGTTGATTGAACTCTCTATCAGTAACAAGGAACAAACAAGACCAAAACAACTCAAAACAAGAGTCAGTACCAACAGGAGAATACACTGTTTACCATTGGCAGAGCATTTTGGCAAATGTTTCTTGGGCGCTACCCACATAATCAGCTGTGCTGCTCATCCCACAAATGCATGATCCTTACAAGTTGGACATCACTGTGAAGGTCCATAAACAGGCTTTCCAACGATGTAAAATACAATGCCAATTAGCATTATAACAACAGAGAAATAATCCACCAAACACAAATTTCCAAACTTTTTTTCCTGGATTTATAATAGGCGTTTTCGGTCCAAAATGGCAGCAGAGTTTCGTCTCTTTGCTTCTATACTCTTTAGTGATGTGTCGGTCGTAAACGAGCCAGATCTTTTAAGGGAACGATGTGAGCCGGCTCCCATCCGAGAGTCATTTTTTTTTCTTTTTTTTATTAATTCAAGACAGAATGATAGGATGATCTTCTCTGCGCCACGGGCACTCTTTTATTCATTTCAACTATTTTTTTTTATAAATCCACAGGGAGCCACTGGAGAGGAGCTAAAGAGCTGCATGTGGCTCCGGAGCCGCAGGTTGCAGACCCCTGGTCTATAGTAATGTTGAGGTGTTCTCCTGAGATGCCCCTTTTCTCTATCTATTTATCTATCTATCTATCTATCTACTGTATCTCTTTGTCTGTGAAACATACAAGTAAGCCTATTGTCCCATTATTTCATCACATATACACATTTACTCTCTGTTGTGTATTCCTAGCTGTATCCCCTCTCCTCCTCTCTTCAGCTCCATCACAAGTACTTATAGGGCCTCATAAATAGGTTTCCATACATCATTGAATTGCTTTGTTTTATTATCTTCAGATATTGTCCTTTCTCTGGCCAAGTAATATCTTCTTAAGTCTCTCCATGTCTGCACAGTAGGGGCTCCAAGTTTCATGATTAGCCTGACTGTGTGACATCGATGTTACATCATGTTTTAAGGCATTCTGAAAGTGCTTCTTTATTCAGCAAGAGATCTTAACTAAAACCTTTTGATGGAAGGCATGAGGTTTAATTTAATAAAAGGAAAGAAAGAAATCACTTCATCTGAGTGGTCAGATGTAAAGTGTGTGTTTTGACAATCGTGGGTCATTAGATAACCGAGAGCAGAGAGTCACAGGAAAGGTGGGCGAGTGAGAGCGATGCAACTCCAGATACGAGCTGGGATCAAACCCATCGTACTCTGAATCACCACAGAGCCTCAGTATTTTGCTATAAATGTATTATTTTCCAGTTAAAGGAGGGTGGTGTCTTCATTACAAACTACTTTGCCACTCAGTGAAAAAATGCTAAACGGGAAATTTGATTATCTTTTTCACATCCTGAAATTAAAACTATATCTTCTCCCTCCATCTCTGTATCTATATATTCTTCCCTCAATTGCATTTAAAGGCACCCATCTATTAAAAATATAATAATCTGAATCTTAATGACAATTTGTTTGTATGTCAATTCTTCTATTTGCGTCAAGTCTTGCGTCCCCAGCCTCTTTAATCGGTGTGGGTTTTTGAGTCATTTTTTTTTTCCCTGCAGACTGTCAGTAGCGCTTCCTGAGTGCTTTCAGCTCAAGCAACTTCCTGTCTGGAGAGGAAGAGGTCTGGCAGGAAGCCCCAGCCCCCCAATGAGCATATCAAACCCTATATGACCCCTAGAGAGGTTGGTGGGGCGATGTTATGTACGTAAGGCCGACTCCACATGTTATATTTAACAGGGAAAGAGACCTAAACATAGAGCTGTCGCGGTGAAAGAATGAGCGCGATATGCGGTATAATTGCAAGTTGTTGTTTTTTTGCAAATTACTTTTTTTATCCTGATTTTAGTGCTGTATAAATAAGCTTTATTTTAGGCTATTATTAGGTATATTGTTGCTTTTTAAATGACAGATAAAACTAATTAAAAACTTGTTTATTGTTAAATGCGGAACAAAGACCGTCAATGAGGCGCAGCGTTTTGTCGGGATGAAGGGAAGGCTGAACGCGTAGGAAGAGAGGACGGACCTGCCGGTCTATGTGTATTAATTTCTCCTCCATTGTTGTTGTTGTTAGAACTTGTAGCTACATGTACGATGTGACAGTTGGCCAATGTAGCGTTTTACCCAAAGTTTAACAATTTCAACTCTTGGCGACCAGAAAGAAACACCATATGTGCAGCGCTCAGTGCAGATTAGACGGTCAGCATCTCGTTTGTCGCAAAGTGTAAAAATGCGGCACTCCCATTGCAAAGAATTCCAAAAAGAAAAAATCTGAACATAGCATTTAAGGCGGTTGCTTGCCATCCCCCACGGTTGGCTCGTCAATATCGCGGTTATTATGATAGCCCTACCTAAACATACATAATCCAGAATCAAACAGCATCAATATTTAGAGAAAATAAAAGCCATAAATCAGTGAATCGATTGCATTCAGGGTGTAATATTACAAAAAATCAATAAAGAAGACTGTAGAGTTTCCTATCTAGGCAGGCTTTAACTGGTTCATTATTATCTGTTACCATGGGCAATGAAATCTTCAAAGGGGAGGCATCAAAACTTAATTGATTTTGTGACAAGTCTTTGATGAATCCTCACTGTTATCTGTCGCTCCTGGCTTTACCAAAGAATGACACTCCAGCTCTTGGTGCTCATATGCCTGGCCTCTGCACAGTAGCCTGCAAGATAACACTCATACACTGCACACTTTAAATTAAAGCATTATTTCTGCTCTTAAGTTATTCCATGACAGCTTGCTTCTTTCAGCCCAGCTCCCTTCTTTATTTGTCATCCTTTTAACTCTAAATCTTCAATATGTTCTGTGCTGTAAGAGAGCTTTGTGTAATCTACTGTATCCTACAGACATCATTTAAATTCCCTTTCCTCCTCGTAGCACACTGAAACTCTTTTCTTTACGTCCTCAGCGGGGAGCAGACATTTACTGTGTTAAGTTTGAATTGTGAGACCTATTGAGTAGGTGCACCGTCTGTTGTTCGGCTCGTAGATTGGTCAGGAAGTAAGAGAAAATGAAACCACAGCATGGAACGACAAAGATGAGGTGCTTAGAGGCATACAGGGAGACTCTGATTATATCCCAAACATTAAAGCAGATTAACAAAATGCTTTCCATTTTTCTATTCTACACCTTCTGTTCTGTTTCACCCTATAGATCCAGGTAGAGCTGAAGAAAAGCACCTCGCTGCAGCCCTCATTTCTGTAAACATCTGTTCACAATGTCCTCCATCTTTCTCTTTTACTCTTTTCATCTCCGTCTGTCTGCTAAAAAACAAAAAAGCACTCGCCATTTCTTTTCTTTCTTCCACCACAGGTTGGTTCTTTCAGTGTTTCTATCGCTCACTGTTTCCACCGAGGCCAAAAGGCAACCTGATTAGCAGACTGTTGTTTTAGTTTGGCGTGGAGCACCTTACATAAGCTTCTCATGATCTACTTTTCTAAACCCACGTCTCGGTTAGATGGAAACACTGGTATGACAACGATGCCTCTGTTTTGAATAATGTGGGAGGACTATTGTCTCTTTCCCTCTCTGACATTTAAGTGGTGTTTATTTTTTCAAAAAAAAAAAACATATTTCAAAGGTTGTGGGTTTTGTAAGGTTGTAGAGAGTGGTGGAAAAGAGGGATGGTAACATTTATGAAATAGAGTCGAAATGGGCAAATTGTATTGGTAAAATGACACCGATGAAGCTGTGTGAAGCATAATGTATTTTCAGTTTTGCTTTTTCGTGTTTGTGTGTATTTTTCTCTTCTAAACTCAGAGGTCTTTTGCTCTGTGAATGTGTGAAAAGATACTTTTCAGCACAAATAATTACAAGTTTATTTTTTGATTTTGGAATAGATTTTTCAATGCCAGATCTATATCAGAAGATAGAATGAATTTGCTTCAATTGATTCTATACGGAGGTAGAAGGAAGTTACCGCTTTTATTGTTGTAGACCGAGTAACGTGACGTCATATCCGTTCCGTATCCGTCAACCAAAACAAAGCGCAGCCGGCCGCGGTGAGCCGAAATGACAAAGCAGAAAACGGCGAAGGGTCTGCGTGGATACGACCTGCACCCTCACATTTTAAATCCAAAGTGGTAAACACTACACATACGGTAAAGTATGGCAACACTTTGGGTTTCACACGCCAGGCTTCACTCAAATCGGCCGACGCTATACCTGTAGAGCACCCAGATACTGACATTTATGTTAAATGCATTCAAACATCCCCGATGGAGCTGACCATGGATGTATAAAGAGTACAGAGCTGACGGGGAGAACTAGAGACGGACTTGGGGAAGTTAGCGGAAGTATACACGTGTAATTACGTCCAGTTTTCAAAATAAGGTGTTAACAAAGGCAAATATACTGTATATATAGAAATAAGGTTTATAAGGTCCCTTATAAATTAAAAAGAAAATACCACTAATTTGTGAAGGAAATGTATTAATTAATAATGCCTGACAATGACTGATATATTATACTTCAGGACATCTACATCACTACATACATCTCTACACATGCTGAAAATCAAACATTGTTACTGTATTAATTTAGATATTGTCCAAAGTAAAAGTCCCTAGAAGTGTATGATTCAACTTTTTCTCACTGTCTAGTGTTAAAAAAGTTAACACAAATCGTAATAAATCGTAATATCATGTCGCAATACTTAAAAATCCCAATACATATCGAATCGGCACCCAAGTATTGTGATAGAATCGGGAGAAAGGTGTATCGCCCCAGCCCTACAAATAATAACGCATCAAAGCAAAGGCAGAATTTATTTCTATTCAAACTTATAATTACAGCCATACAGACCGGGGCTGTAATCCACTTTGTAGGTCCCTGTGCGTGTGTGCGTTTATATACACATATGGATGTGTGTCAGTACACATCAGCTGTCCTGACGCACCCAAACAAATATCAACACCCACACAAAGCGTCAGATACACAAAGCAAACTGCCGCAACAAAGCAGGATATGCTCGGCTGTCTGGCACCATTCATGAGCATCACAAAGCGACCAGGTGAACACAGGCTTTAGCACGCATGAGTGAGTCAGGTTACTGTACAGTGAATGGCTCTCTTCCCTGTGTATAACCTTGAATAAACACTGCACAAAGACATCATTGTTTTCACCATCATTGAATCATGGAAATTCTTTAATCTTGGCAAAAACCCTCACTTCTTTTATGTTATTTCTATCCAGCTGATGTCTTTTTTTTCTATCTGTTTTAATTCTGTCGCATAATGAGTCATAAAGTAGCCGTTCAATTGTCTGCTTTTCTTCTCTGTCTCCTGTGGCTCCACACAGCCGGTCTCACTTGTGTGTTTATCAGGTGCTTAATGCATTCATTTGTCTTTAATGTGACAAATGGAAACAGATTTTAGACAGTAATGTTGATAAATGTCTCTCAGCAATTATTTACTCGGGTAAAAGTACCTAAACTACAAAGTAAAAATAGTCTATTACAAGTAATACTCCTGCATTTAAAACCCCACCTTTTTATTTTTTGTTGTTAGTATTTAGTTGTTGGTTTACTAATAATAAGTAGTATTGTTTGATTTGCTATTCTAGATGTTTACTTTATTAAGATATGATTTTTTATAGTTTTCTTTTGCTAGTTATTCTAGTTTAATTATTTCCTTGTTTATTATATTCAGTTTTTTGCATAATTGGTATTTTGTTTTCTTTTGTTTATGAATTGGGTAAAACTGTGGGCTCATGCGGTTACATAGGTAGGTAGGCAGGTATAGGACCAGCATGCACCTGGGTGGGCTTATGTTTCTTTTACCAGAACAAGAGAAGCAGCGACATCCATGTTGTCTTTGTGTTTGTTTGTTTGCTTGCTTTTTGGATAAATAAATCATCAGAAACACATACATTTTGCATGGACAATGTACTCTTATGCTTGCGTAAACCACATACCCATGGTGCATCAGTGGCCCTTTGATTTAAGTTGGCGGCCACTACAATGACTCATTGAACAAGTCAAGTAAAAGCGGTGAAACTTTACTTGACTGCAGTACTTGAGTCAATTTTTCCCACTGCTATCTGACATATTTCAGTTTTTACTGACTTTTTTAATTTACTAGTTTCGAATCCTGCAAAATTGTCATATTCATTTATTTATTACACTATGACAGACACTTACCCGGTCTCATAACGCAAGCAGATGAAAATAAATACCAAGATTTATTGCTTTTGCCTGTGCTGTATAAATCGTCCATGCTGTGTGCGCTGTCACAAACTGAAATGAGAATAAATGCAATGCCTTTATTGAATCATTTATCTGTTTCTAACCTCTGAATTCCTCCTCACCTTCCAGGTCTGTCCTTCTACAGCCGAGTGGCAGAGAACTGTGAGGAAGTGGCCCCCTTTAATGAGGTGAGTGTCTTCATTTCCCCGGTCATACACTAACCCATCGCCATAATGACCGATAGGCAATTATCTCTTAACTTAATAGAAACCACAACCTTCCCGTCTCCACTGCAGATAACACCTGATTTCACTGGCTGCAGGTTTTTTTAATGAACCGGGTAGGAAGTCAATAAGTAGGAGACGTGATGTTCTTACTTTAATATATGTCTGTTGTCAGATTTAAGTGATGACATTAATGCAACTCAAACTTAACAGGAGGATATCATTGGATATAAGTGATTTACACCTACACAATCAGGACTCAATTACTGTAACTGCTATAAAGGAAGCATCTCATAATTTGATTGCTATTGTCTAATCAGTTCATTTAAATGGAGCTGGCAAAAAGAAATTTCCATCAGGTTTCAGTTCTTGGTATTTAATACCTGAAAATTGCTTCTTGTGAAACACTTTCCAGTAAAGCTGCATTACATCAAGAATATAGAACATCATATTAATGTCAAATCAGATTCAGCACCTCCTGAGAGTGAAACAATCTGACCATCTGAGACAAGACTTTACTGTCTTTCAGAGGCTGTAGCAGGTTCAGTTTTACAGCTAAAGTGAAGGTACTGATATGGTATGAAACTAGGAATTCACTGGTACCAACCGTGTCACGCTAGCTTGTCGGGTAGGACGCTAAATAACGCTCCAAATTTGGGGTTTCTGAGCAGTTCTGAACAGATGTGCTCGCCATCTAATCGGCGAAAAATGCAATTCTTGCAGAAGTTTTTGATACCAAATCACAGCATGGCTTTTTCTATGGTGTTCCTCAAGGTCTTGGTGTCTTAATGTGGTATTTTGGAGGGATCATTGATCATTTTTTATCAATTCTCAAGTGGTAAAAAATGGTTCAATTTAGCACCAAATCTGTGTAACAAATGTTATCAACCCAAAAATTGCTGCAACAACTTATGAGACATAATAAAGCAAATTCTTCAAAAGGCACCGACAACACAAACACGGCAGAGAGGTCAAGTTCAATATTAGCTGAGGCGACGCCTAGCAGACAGATAGCAGCTGTGATGGCACCCACCTGTCACTCAAAGCAGCCACGCCCTTAATTATGCATAACTTTAAGCCTTAATATAATATAAACGGGTGAGTTGTATAAAATTCACCCCCCACACAGTTGTCATGGATGGGGAAATTAGCTTTTGAGACCAAAACCAGTTTTTGTATCAGGCTGTAAATGTGTTTTTATCTCTGCTGTAAAGTTGGGCATGGGGGTTTATGGGGATTGACTCACTTTTGGAGCCAGCCTCATTTGCCATTTGATAAACTGCAGTTTTTGGCTTCAGTTTTTAGCCCCGGAGGGTTGCCGCTTTGATGGCACTTAACATTGGCATCGCACGTAAATAGTGAGGTGCAGAATCCTCCGAAATGGATGTAATTACCAGGATACTTTACTGCACATAAACACAGGGAGAAACACACAGAATGAACTCCACACAAACCTTCATGCTGTGATGGGACAGTGCTGACCAATGAGCCAGCCAAGGATCACGTCTCATCACCTAATTAAGGTTCTAACCCAAAATCTCCCTCATCCTCACTTGTAAATGACTAGTGCCCTGCCAAGTGTCTGCTAATGGCCATCTCCTGTTCGCTGATGGCCTATCAGGGTCTGAGAGGCGATTCAGAGTCAGTGGCCTCCACCCATGCATGACATTGGACACTTGCTCTGTTGTAATTAAACAAGATACTTCACACTCCACTGCTGCAGAGAGGAAGAGCTGCTCCACTAAATAGCTCCTCTGCCAGGACTTGAAGTTGTTTAAACTTGAAAAATAAAGTTTAAAGGATATAAACACAGACCTGAGGACGCCTTTCAGAAACTTAAGCTGGGCATACCCTTGGAATTGACCCTTGGCTCTGCTTCCACTGTGCAAGAGCCTGTGGATGGTTGACCAAAATTTCTACCATGTCAGAAATTCATCCAACTGTTCGACGGCCGGTCGGGAGGAGTTAATCGGTCCTCGCCCCCCACCCCCCGTACACTGTGCAGCAAACGACGCCTGACGAAGCTGAAATTCAGACTCTAAAATGAGTCGTGCGGCCCAAATTTTGGACCGCACGACCATTCAGTGAATGCCCAGCTTTAGGGATTTCACTGCAGCCCATCTGGTTCATGGTCCGTCCGTCTCTTTTTGTGGCTGCTGTGGGATTCTGGGAAATGTTCCCAATAGGATTCCTGCAGGCTCCTTTCACACCGAGACACCAGCGTTATGATGGATTTAAAATCATATAGCAAAGAATCATATGAGGGTTCAGAGGGGAGACATAAGAAAGAGACGGAGGGTTGGGTGGATCAAGAGAGAAGTGCTGGAGGAAATCTTGAGAGTGAAAGCCAAAGAGACAGAACAGAGGTAGGGGATAAAGTCAGGGAATGAAATAAGAAAAACAAAAGAAAGAGGGCCTCAAACACATATAGTACCTTCCCAGGGGAGCTCTTTCTCTCTCTCTCTTTCTGAGCTGCTTGCTTTTACAGAGAAAAACATTTTCCTTTGATGGGCTCACAGGCAGAGGGCTGCTTCCTTTGCAGATAACAAGAGCTTTTGTTTTCAGTCTAATCAGGAAAATGGCTTAATGACTGAACGCATTTAGTAACTTGCATACACACACCCACACACACACACACATATTAACAGTCCCTGCAGAAATAGTATTGTTTTTGTAGCGTCAAGGGTGAAATATAAGAGAGAAAAGTAGACAAAAGGGAGAAATGTGTCAGAATTGTATATATATAATGGTGCATTATATTATTCCTGAGGCCTGACTACAGTAACTGAGTAGCTCACACTGATATGTGATCTCTTGCGACAGCCTCACCCGATGCTCTCGTCGCGGTCCTGTACTGCCGGGGCGGTCGTTAGCATCACTCAGCATCAATGAAACGTCCAGGCTTCCCTCGATTCGACTTGTGCTTCCAGTAGTTCCTGTATGTGTGTGTGCATGCGTCGGTGTGTTAAATGCTGCTGGTGCCTGAGCATACTCGTACTGTTTTCCCCCACCCCACAAACTCTTGGGCAATTCCCCTCATCACATCCTCCTCATTCTGACATCTTCATCCTCAGCACTGGAACATTTGCATGGCTCAGTAAGCTCAGTGCAGCCCCTGGAGTTGAGGGCCATTAGCATAGAGTTGTGTGTGTGTGTGTGTTGTTGCAACATGCATGGACTAGCAGGACGCCTTTGAACTAGTATGCAGATAGACTGGATGGGGGATCTGTATTCATTATTCATTCTATGGTGGGAATTTGCTTTTAGCTGCAGCACACCAGGGCTTCCCCCCTCTCTCTAGTTAGACAGAACTGGGGCAAAGAACAGAAAGTACTGTATGGGGCCACAGGGTTCATTCAGTGCAGGCCTGTAGATACAGCTACTGTACGTGTGTCCGTGTTAATGTGTGTGCAAGAGAGAGAGAGAGAGAGGGCACATGGAGAATTTCAGTAGGGATTTGGGGTTTGTTTAGTTTACAAACAAGATGTCAAGAGATTTGAACTATGCGGACAAAGATAGGGGAATTATTAAACATAATGAGTGCAGGAATATTCCTTCTCCGCTAGCCTCCAGCTGCTACATCCCTACAGTGTAAGTGCACAGTCTGACTTTTTAATGAGACTCTTGTGATTACATAATGCTAAAGTCTGAGTCTTATTTATCGCCATAACGAGGAAACATTGTTAAAGCAGTACTGCACCAATTAAGCATTACACATATAGCAACATCGGGGTAGATTATGAGCTCTGTCCTGGTGTCTTAGACTTAATAACCCTCATACCGTTGACCATTTTGTAACCCTTAGCAAATTGGACTCAGACAAGTATCCTGATTGGTAAACAGATTATAATGAGAAAGTGGAAAGCTGTCAAAGGCTCATTATTCCAGGAATGGATTTCAGAACCGGGCAAGGTGGCAGCCTTTGAGAGAATATCCTATCGCCTGATAAATTAAGTAGAAAAATACAATAATAAACGGGGATAGTTTCTGCGGTTTCACTCAGTACAGGGGAACCAGTGAACGCACCTTTCTGAGTATTACTGTAGGTTGAGTGATACACAGGGTGTGCTTATGCAGTATTGATATTTGTTTGTTATAACCAGGGCTATCAATCGATTACAATATTTAATCGTGATTAATCGCATGATTGTCCATAGTTAATCGCAATTAATCACACATTTTTTATCTGTTCAAAATGTACCTTAAAGGGAGATTTGTCAAGTATTTAATACTCTTATCAACATTGGAGTGGACAAATATGCTGCTTTATGCAAATGTATGTATATATTTATTATTGGAAATCAATTAACAACACAAAACAATGACAAATATTGTCCAGAAACCCTCACAGGTACTGCATTTAGCATAAACAACAGCTGTCAGTGTGCTGACTTGACTATGATTTGCCCCAAACTGCATGTGATTATCATAAAGAGGGCATGTCTGTAAAGGGGAGACTCGTGGGTACCCATACCCAACACTTGACTTACACGCAGTACAGAGACGTAGAATTTCCCTGGCAACAAACCATACCAATGAACTGACAAAACCTAATTTGCAAAAGAAATTTGTACAATATAAAAACAATTTCTAGGGGACAGGTTTGCTGTTTTAGTAGTCGCTGTGTCACTGTTGATGCTTTTGCAGTTCTTGCCCACTGAAAGCCTCATTAGCTTGATCAGGAGTCTGAACTCAAGGGCGTGCTGCGGCTGACCAAAGAGTGTAGGAAGAGACCACAGTGAGGTCACTTCCACAGAACTTCCACAAACGCCTGCTAATCAGGTTTGGGAAGTTAGCGGGCTCGAGTAAGGCGATCTGTTATGTGAGAACATACCACTATCAGGGTGAGGTTTATAAACTAATATACATCATACCCAGTAATGCAGGATTCATATCCAATAAAAGACTCTTAAAACATAACTTCATGCATTAGGCTGATCCACCTCTGGAGGTCCTATTTCAGCTGATGCTTTACCGACCGCTTCTGTGATCACTTGACCACAAGTAAGAGGAAGAGGTGTAGCAGTTGCCTCTGGGCTAGACACAAGCTGGAATATTGCTGGTGCTAAAAATAGTTTATGAACTTCACCAGTTTCTAAGATTCAGGGCCGCTCCAGGGAGGTGCTTTCCCATCTCTGAGTACGCTGAATAAATGATGATCTGAGCAGAATATATTCTTTGCCCACTTAGAGTTGGAGGGAAGCTGAAAGCTGAAATTTGAGCAACCAAAATCAGCACGGTAGAATCTACAGTCAACAAAAACATAATTTATGAAGGTGAAGGCTGTGGTTTTATTTTATTGTGTGAGCCCTTAGGAGGACAAAAATATATAAGCTCCCATTTCTCTTTTGCTGTTTCAGTGTGTACCCGTGTGCATCAGCTCGCAGCTCCTCTGCTTTAATGAGTCTCTCTCAGGAGTGACACATTGCCAAACACTGGCACAAAAATCAAGTAGACAAAGTAAAGCAATCCACTGAAATGTTCCTAAACTATGAAATATGATCTGGTGCTGTAAAAACAAAACATTCACAAAAGCAGAAAACTAGAATAACACAAATTCAAATGTTGAGTTAATAGAGTTCTTGTTAAGTCAGTGCATTGTACATCTGAAGCACAGCCCAGTGCGTAACAGAACTGAAGGGCCATTCACATGCTGCGTCTTTTGCACGCTCATATGTGACGAGGAACCATCAATCACAGCCGGCAGATATCTTTTCTTTCTTCCGTAAATATCAATCCACGATAAATATATGGAGGAGAAGTTAATCATTTTAGTGCAGTACTACCCAGAGCTTTACCATCTGTCCCACGGACTATTTTACTGGCTTCACCCTTTCTGTCCGAGGACGGCACAACTTCTGGTCAGCGAAACTGACACAGAGAAATTGAGTGTAAAGCTACTGTGAGGGATGTACTGTGGCGGAAATGCATTTATCTGTGTTTTTACTCTGTTTAGTTTCGTCAGTGAGGCTTTCTAGCTCAATTACCGCAGCTTCATCATCATCGTCATCGCAGCACGCAAGATTTGGTTGCTTAGAACGGCAGGCGTGACAGCAGAACAGTAGAAAAAAGCGACACAGCTGGCGTTTTCCAGCCACGTTAGCAGCTCTGTTAGGCTGTACTTGGGCACAACAGTGCTATGAGCTAAATGCTCATAAACCAAAGCGTTGGACCAATTCATGGCTCGGTAGTGGTGCTACAGGAGAAGTCAGGGATTTACCAAAGTCATTACGATTCATCCAAAATTTCATGGCAAGCTGTCCAATAGTTGTTGCCATTTTGCAGTCTTGCCAAATGGTGGACCAACTGATGGATCGACATTGTCATTCCTCGAGCCATACTGCTAGCGTGGCCAAAAACGACTCCATATAACCTCTCACCTATGTCTGAGTGGATTTCTGTCTTGAAACATCCTGTTCAGAAACCAACTGAGATGAAGCCAAATAGATTTTCTTATGGTCCACTTGTACAAATAGACGAGACCAAGGGATGTTTGGTTTGCTTATACAGTAATAGCATAATTCTGGTGAGCAGCAGGTGAGGTGTGTATAGCTGTAAGCCTTTTGGGGGTACTGCACTGTAGAGCTATGATAAGAGGGTGCTGCTGTATTACTGTGAACAGTTTGGAGAAGCTTTGTGTTGGGGCAGCTCAGCTCTAGCAATAACCGTTATCATCCTTGTTCACAGACTTTATCGTCCTCCATAAATACTGTACATGCTTTTTAATTAATTAAATACAATAAATTCAGCTTGGGCTATTGTTTGGCCATTTGTAAGACAACATAGTTGGATAAAAAGGCAAAGGATGAACAGACGGTAGAGGTTCTAAAAAACGAAAAGCAGAAAGAATCCATGTCAGCAGAAAAGTTTTTAATTGCAGGGTGAGTGCTATCTCCCAGCACAACACCGTCTATTTTCAAGGAGGCGTGATGCAGCGTACTTGACAAGTCTGTTGGGCTTTATCTCGGCACCATCTGGTCTTCCACAGCAGAAACTGGGGAGCTAATTGCACTTTTATTAGAGTCCAGCTTGAAACAAGACAAGGTTTAATTGATTTAACTGGATAACGTGTCGTACCTGTCCGACCTGCCTCTCAATTTCAAGAGAGGAGGAAGAGTTTATTTCCAAATTCCTTTTATATACCATTTGGTTTAACTGCTACACTGTTCTTACACCGTGTCCTAACTGGATGCGAGCGTCCGACTATCACGCCGTATAGTCGATGCCGATGCTTTTCTTACTCTCTTGGTACTTGTATTTCAATGCACCCGATTTTTAGGCTCACTTTCTCTACATTTTTTTCTATTGAGCTAGATTAAAAAAACACATAAACGGCAAATGGGAGCGGATCAAAACGAGGCTTCGTACTAAACTACTTCCCGTAGTTTCCATAGTTATCACTTTTGTGCCGTGTGTTTGTGTTTTGTTTAAACCATTAGTGAGGTAGCTGTTACATTTTTTGACAGGTACCTCGTCATAAAGTTTCTCTAGTGAACGCTACGCACATAAATGCGAGCATCAATGCTTGTGCTAATCAAGTTAATGATCTCATCTACCTACAGGACAATTGACCTGGTTTTCTCCCGCTGTCGGCGACACTGACAGCTCATTTTATGTAAACTAATCAGCCGTTCCTCGTCCATGTTGTGGTGCACTCTCAACGCGAGCAACCAGTAAGGACACTTCGATAGAAAACAATGTAATCAAGCTGATATTGTTGCTGACGCTGACACTCGCTCGCGTCGCATCCAGTTAGGACACGGTGTTATATAAAAGTAAAATTAACTTTTGAATGGATTAAACTTCATGTAGTAGTAGTTTGCGGTAAAACATTTCCAAACGTTGTCAGTAGGTAGTGTTATTAATGGTTGATCTTGCTTAGTATCAATGCAGTTAACATCAGTAACATAGAAAACAGAGCTTGTAGGTGCTAAAATCATTGGTGTATATACATTCTGGGTGAATGAAAGATTCTGATTGGATTAATGTCAGTGTGTCTGCACCCATGACATTTTATTTGACACACATTGTAAATGAGACTGAGATGAATTCAGAAACACTGGTGCATGTAGCCTAGATAAACTGACACTTGAGAGACAGAGCGGGGATGGAAATGATAACGGGGACGGAGAGTTCAATTGGAAAAAGTAAATTGAGACGGGTGTGGGGTGAAGTGGTGGTGGTGGTGGTGGTGGTGGGGAGGATGGGGTGGGTATGCAGCGATGTCAGTGAATTGGACAAGATTGAGTTTCTCAGCAGAAATATCTTATCAGAGATGCTGTTTCATCTAGACTGTCAGACACACATTCACATCTAGTGTATGTGTTGCAGTATTTAGATCCTTCACTCAAGTACAAGTGGCAATGCTACAATTTGAAAATACCCAAACACTTGTTTAATTCTGCTGTTTTTGTCATTCTAAATCCACAACAATATGCATAAACCACACTAAAATCAGAGATAGATAGATAGATAGATAGATAGATAGATAGATAGATAGATAGATGTAGTGAAGTAAAAAGTACAATATTTCCCTCTGAAATGTTGTGAAGTAGAAGTATAAAGTAAACAAAATGTATATACACAAGTGAAGTACAACCTCGAAACTGTACTTAAGTACAGTACTTAGTTATTTTGCACCACTCATATGTTGGGGGCAAAAATATGAACCACTTACAAGATCATAACAGAAAAAAAACAAAAGATAACAAAACTATAATCCCATAAATTAGCTCAGTTTCAACAAAATTACTAAATTCTTAACAAAAATAACATTAAACATCAAAGGCTTTGTATTTAAATGCATTACTATAAATTACAGTGTTATTCTAAATCACTCTTGATTGCTACGTTATTTACAGAAATGCATGAAACAAAGGATGTGCAAAGTATCCCTCCTCTGTATATTCTGTATCTTCTCAGTATTAGTGCACATGTAAAAAGAAAGAAAGAATAGGAAAAACTTTTTTTTCAAATTATATATTTTGGAGGTGCGGTTTTAAGTAATTGAATTCAGAGTCATTAAACACACATTGGACAAAAAAACTAAAGAAATGTGATTTCAAAGAAGCAGAATAATGATAGGTCAGTGTATGTAGGCTAGTGAAGCTCCAGCATTCAATAATTTACAGTTCCCAGAGGTGGACACTCTCTTGTATCCTACATTATAGAGAATACAGAGAAACCCTTTTTTCACCATCCTAAATATTACATAGCATATGGAGCATGCTGGTAAAGCCAGCTGTAATGAAAAGGTGGCTTATGCCGCCTCTTTCAGCAGTCTACCCTTATCTCTTTTATCCTTTACGAATACATCTAAAGCCTGCACAATCCAAGCACGGAGGACTGCATCACCATGGGATCACAACGAGCCTGTAAACTCAACACAAAAGACTACATAGTGCATAAATAATGCTCTTACTGTAAATATATTGCCATGATCGAATATGAAAGATAGACCATATTGTTCATAATTAATCGTAGAGGGGTTTTCATCCTCTGTGTCCATGGCAACAGTCATGAGATGTTAAAGGCTGGTGAGCGGGGGGAAACTGAGGACGGCCCGGTCAATGCTCCAGCGTGGGATCACAGCAGTAATAGTTGCTCTTCAGTTGAGCATTTAGCCCCTCTGATTGGCCACTGTGGCCTCAAGGCTTCCGGTCATTGAGATCATACCTGTCACTTTTAATGGGCGGCCTCGCTCCGCCAATTATGCTGCATCATACAGTACAGAGGGTTAGAGAGGGGAGCTGCAGACAGCCTCAATAAATAGAGAGAATAATCTAAAATAAGACCAGTGTTGTTGTTTTTATATCAGTGCAGTGGTGATTGTTTTTCAGATTGTACATTTCTCTATCTGCATAATCTGTGATACATTTTGATAAAGTGAGTCAGGCTGAATGTTGGAGTAGGCGGCGGCGCATTGCAGCAGTTTTACGTCAGTCAGTGTTAGAGGCACAGTGACTTCTTGACAGCTTCAGGTCTGATCTGTGCAGAGCTACAAACTGTTAAACAGAACGAGAACACCTTGTAACTTCATTTCTGTGTTTTTTTTATTTAAAGCCCTGCAGACCCTCACCGGTGTTTTCACTTATTGTGGTTGATTAGACCTCTGCTCAACATTTCCCACCCCAAACATTTTTTTAATTCACCTGGCAAAATGTGCTGCCGATGTGTGGCCAAAAGCAAGATACTGAACCCTAAATTGCTCCTGATGTCTGTGCCATGGGTGTCAGTGTGAATGTTTATCACTCCTAATGAGCAGGTAGCACCTTGTAGTGTAGCCTCTACCACTAGTGTATGAATGTGTGTGAATGCTGGCTTGTGTTGTAAAGCTTTGAGTGGTCACTAAAACTAGAAAAAATCCATTATTTTACAACGTTTTCTGCAATTTCATGATCTAATGAAAATGTATCACTGATAAAAAGTTCACCTATACTTTTGCTGTTGCACCAAGGAGTTTGTGAGTTGAAAGAAAGTTTCTATTTGCTACTTCAAAAGTGTTAATGTGTATTGTATGAATAAAGTTCCATTACATCAATACAGAAAATTGGGGCAGAGAGTGAAGAGCAGTAGGCAATATGAGGGGAAATGAGGGGGGATGCCATCCTCCTTGTTAGCAAAATGACAAAAATGCATGCTCCTTGTTAACCTGCAATCCCCCTTCTCCATCCCCTAGTAGCAGAGAGAGTGCAGAGGCAGAGGGGTTGTTTAGTTGAATTTGTTTGTCTAGTCTGCCTGACTCATTGATAATTTATCTGACTGAGGTTTGTGCAAGTTAGAATCTATGGCCCCGACCATGGCGCTGAAATATCAGTAGCCTTAAGGCCCAGACACACCAACCCGACATCAAAGAAATAACGGCAACAAAGGCCAGCAGTAGCGTCGCCTCACGTCACCTGTGTCTTGTCCAAGTTGCACTTGAACACACCGCAAAGACGACAGCCGACGACCAACTACCACGGACGTTCTGCGCCTGTGTGAGAGGAAATAACTCTCCCTACCAGCAGGTGGTGGTAGTCTGTATTCGTCACTCAAAAAGGGAAACCGGGAGACCGAGGACTGCGGCTATACAAGCCGTTGTTATGATACGTACATGAAATAAAGCGGCGTTTGCCGACCATTTTCACACCACTCTCACTCACCACTTAGCTTCATTCCAGATGGCCATGTCGTTGTGAATATATCCGTGTATTGGAATGATCAGATGAAAAATGAGAAGAGCCTTTTGTGTTTTTCCTCTTGACTTCACTCGTTGGTTTGCTTTCCTCACGTCCGTTTCTCTTCTCGTGCACTGATTTGTTTAAGCTCAACCACCAATCAGAGTGATTTCTCACACTGACGGGCGCCGCCGCCAAATCACCATGCTGAAAAAATCTGACACGGGCAGATAAGAGTCGACGATGCGGGACACACTGAAAAAAACACGGCCGACTGACGCTCACCAATAGCCCCAAACTGTCCGACGACTGACTGTCGCCTTGGTGTTTCAGGGCTCTAACTGTGCTGTGTATTGATGGTGCTGTCCGTGGTGTTGCAGTAACAGACGACAAGACTCAGTTTCGTCTTAGATCTATAATATTCTCTAAACTATGTAGCTGGGGGATATTAAAAAATACCAAAAGAGTCGTTCATGGAGACGGTTCACTAGTCGCGGGTGGTGATGATCTGAAGTGTTGTTTCTAATCCCTGTAGCCATGTTTTATCAGAGTTTTCCATTATGAATAAAACACTCTGTTTTTATCTTATAAACATTTAATTCATGTAAAACACAAGAAATGGAATAAAGTCTCCGAAGACTTTGTGCTTTATTGCTCAACTGCAGAAACCATTTACTTTGTCACATTTGTACCATTTTGATATAACATGCTTTATCAGCTTTATGTAGCCTAAAGGTCAGACCACACGGGGTTACCATCAATGTGATCTTTATCACTCCACCTAAGTTATCATTTGTCACCAGCAACCTTATAGACTGTTGAGACATGGATTTGTCTGTCCACGATTGTCAGCTGACTGGCAATATAGCTATCCCGTAAAGGTTTTATTGGGGTAACCATGGCGATGCTGAATCAAACATAATGACGGTCCATAAATTTCACCCGGTGTGTTTCATGCAAGTACCTGCATCCATCAAGCAGGTTGATGTAGCACGACAATGTTGCTCAGGGACAGCAGATTAAAATTAGACAATTCAATGCCATCACATATTCATGTTATTTATTCATGTCTATTGTACCTGTTAAATAAATAAATAGAGCTGAGTAAAGGAAGTTTGGGTTGAGTGTGCGTCACTACCTGGGAAGTAGAGACGCTGACAAATAATCACCTCTTTCTTCTGAATAACAAAAGTGTATAAGCTTTTAAATTGTTAAGCTTGGTTTTTAGATAGCTCTTTTTAAGAAAGTAAGAAAAATAAGCATATAGGAGAACGTCTTGGCTTGACAAATGTGAATATTTAGCAGCTTAATGTTGCATAGCACGGTATGAAATTGCTTTCTTCTGAGAATAATTGCACCTTTTAAAAAAAATGCAGGAGTCGATATTGCAAGTGTATTGTGTTTCGATTTTTATAGCGTAACTCCATCCCGTTTTTTAAAACTTGTGCACAGCTGAAGCACTCTAAACCTTTGCACTTTCTCACCTAAATGGGTTCTCTGCTCTCGTTTTATTTGTCTGCACTGTGTGGGTATTTACTGTAAGCGCTTTTGTCCGTCATGGTGGCTGTGAAGGCATTATGCAACACAAATAGCTTACTCCTCCATGTTGTGGATTCCTGCATGTGTGTTAGTCTGGAGATAAGTGGTCTTGGACAAGCAAAGCACTGAGACACATAATGGAGGCGGAGGCTTTAAGGTTGTATATCTGTGTGTGTGTGTGTGTGTAGAAAAAGGGGGAAATGTGAACCTGCGCCAACACATACATGTGTTTGTATTGCCTGTGCAGTCACAGATTAAAAAGAGTGTTTTTTCTTACTCTGGGGAAATTAAAGTGGCTGCCCAGAGTCCCCGGTGTTGAATAAAGAAAACACAACCACGCTTGCGGTTGTGTGAGGATCATTTGAGCCAGGTGTGTCATGCTCTGGTATGTGTATATTAGGTGTCATTTCCTCCGTTAGCAGTGTGCGCTGTCATCCGTGTGACATCAATACCATGCCAGGGCCTCTTTCTCTTCCCTCTCTCTCGACTGTTCAAACACACTGGAGGAGATTTAGTTGTAAATGAGATGTGGTGGCGCGGCTGTGTAAGCCATAATCTCAGCCAGCGACCATCGCTCTGAAGGTGTTTGCAGGCTGAATGTTGCCAGTGAGGAAGAGGCAGCAGTACTGGTCATGCATGGCTGAAGTCTGGGAAGAGACACACACACAGACTGCAGGGCCTCAGGGCAGAGAGCGATGGTTTAATGCAGTTCACACACACATTCACAGAAGGCAGGTCCACCAGTAGCAGGTGGGAACCCCAGGTTTCGGTAATGGGACAATCCTGATGGATCGCTTGCCCGACAGCCTGCAGTGTTTTTGCTGAATGAGAGGCCAACATCAGCAGGGGGTGAATGAGTTTTAAATCACCTGAGCAACCCCCCTGCCCTCATTCAGCCTCTTTCCCCAGATAATATAGTACAGAGGAGAGTGTTCAGAGGTGATTTACTGAATGTCAATCAACACATTAATTCATCATGTTTCTAATGAATGTTTCTGTTCTTTACTCAATTTTGCCACCTTGTCGTATAATCAACCCAGGAACTCCGAGTAATACATCACAATTCTCTGGCAGACTTTACTGCATGTTAATGCCTGTAATGGGACTTGTTTATAGGAATTGCTTAGATGCTTTTAGCACATCTATCATAATGTGCTTCTCTCATAGCTACATGATATTTCAGAATTTTCAATATATAAATCATATTCCAAAGGCAGTTCTTTCAAAGTATCCATTTTAATTAAATGGTGCATGAAATATTCTTTCTGTCAATGTAAAGCCAGTAGCAACAAGACTACAGCGAGTTATTGATATATTTCCGCTGCTAATTTGAGCGTTAATTAGCCAATTAAGAGCATTGTTCATGCTTGTTGTCATTATTTTTTTTAAACTGTGGAACTTTGAACTGTGGATTTCCAGAAATATTGAAATTGAAATTTATTTCGGTCTATAAATAATGACAGTTTGGGATAAAAGAAAAGAAAACCAAATTGCAGACATCAAAAAAATATCAGTAACCTCCAACAAAACAATACAGTAGAAAACAATGCAACATAGATAAGTATGATATGAACATGTCATTCTTATTATACATTTTAGATTTGTTCATTCAATTATTTTAACATTTTTTAAAGCTTACAAAGTGTGTCAGACAGTTTCAGTTCCCTACAACAAGGGGTGTTAATAATTAATCGTTAACTAACATGAAGAAACTAAACTAATTGACGCAGTGGAGAGTTACTGGGAAAGTGGCTGCATGTGTCTACGACAATACACGCAGCACCGTGGCCGCTAACTCTCCGGTACGGGTGAACTGGGGACTCAGTTGTCTGTTTTGCTCATACACTGCAGCTGGTGATAAATGATGGTTTAACCTGTTTGTGCATCAGCTTATTGTTGCAGCTTGGCGGCTTGTTAACACTAAAACCAAAGCACCGCTGCATGAAACGCACTAATCTCGTCAGTTAACGGTTAATAATCGGTTAACGTTTTAAAATCCACCATACCATAAATATGCAGTTTATATCAACTGATGATAGCGGACAAAGTCATCAATGGCATTATTAGATAATGCAATTACCAGGATTCTTACGGGAACAGTTTGGCTAAATTAGATTTACATTTCACTCTCAATGCTTGGGTGGGTTTGTCAGGTACCAAGTTATATCCCCGAGTGATTTTATTTAATCCCACAGGATCCATTTTAAAGCTTCACATCTTTAAATTGGGTCCTATTGGTCGCACAGAAATCTAGATTAAAAAGGAGGAGACTTTGGAACAACCAGGGTTCAGGCTTTCTAAACCTGTGTTATCTTAAAGTCTGTTTATGACTCTTATTATCTAGTTTTTCCTATTAGCTATAAGTAATGTGTTTCACCCTTTATAAAGTACTTTTTACAGATTGTTTCTATAGCTGATCTTCTATGATATATAAAGACTAGTATCAGTCATTGATGAAGCTGTAGTAATAATGTCACATTGACACTTTACTGTACTTGATTGCACTTAATTAAAGTGAAGTGATTACAGCTCGTCTACCTGTTTGACTGTACAAACTAACTATCTGCTAATGAACGTACTCATGTAATTTATACATGACAGGCCCTTCAAGAGAGATGTGCTCTGTGCTTACTGGTGTGGAAAAACAATGAAAGTACCACACTGAGCCAATTAGTAGAGACATCACTGAGGAGAGTTTTGGTGAAAAATGTTTTTTTTTTTTTTTACCCATCTACCTATACTTAAAATGGTCCACCTGAAATCTCTTTAAACTGTCATTTCAGAGCTAATTAATGTGAAAATGCCAAATGAGGGTTATCTTTCAAAGCTGTTTTCACACATCTAACAACCTGGGCTTTTTCTCAAGGACACACAGGACATTTTCAAATCATTCATAACCACACTGTTTTGCTTGGCTGCTGTTTTTTCCTGTTTTACCTCATAGCAAAAAAGCTAATTAATATTCTCAGTTTGTGCTATAGAAGATGTTTATGGTGATAAATAAAACATGGTGTTGTATTATTGCCTCCAGAACAGCACCTTTTGTAGCTAGTAGGGATTCTTTTAAACTCAAGGACCCTTCAGAGGAACATGTATATGCTGCATGGGACCTTGTTTGTGGACTCTGATTGACTTAAACGGTCTGAAACCATTCACTCTTCTACTCTATTTATGAATTAGTATCTGTTTACAAGAATGTAAAGGTGTGTGTGTATTATATTATATTAACTCCCACTCCTGCGGGAAGCGGCACCGACTGAGAGCGGGAGAGAATCTGCCCTGTTGGCAGTAACTGTGATTACTCTGAGCAGCATGCAGGGGAATGAATTACAATATTATATATATGAATACATTTCTTGCTTTTTCCCTGATGGTCTGAATAAGTTGCTAAATCTAGCAAGAAACTCCCCAAGGTGGCAACACTGTGTGTGTGTATGTGTGTGGCTTATGGTCGGTTACTGTCTGTGCCGTTGTGTGCGTGATGTGAACCATCGTGAAGCGCATGTGTGTAAATTTGACCGGCACATAATCGGCTGTATCTGAGACTGATCGACTGAAAATCGGCTGATTCTAGTCACCGATTGATCGATCTCTAGTAAGTATTAGAATTGTTTAGATTAATCTTAAAGCAAAAATGACCAACGTCTTCTGGTTCCAGCTTCTCAAATGTGATGGTTTGTGCTTTTCTATGTATTATATCGTTGTAAATTGAATATCTCTGGGTGTTGGACTGTTGGTCGGACAAAACTGTTCATTTGAAGACGTCACATTGGACAATCATTTTCACTATTTTCATTCATATTATAGACTAAACAATGTTTTAGTTAAAACAATAATTGATAGATTAATCGATAATAAATATAACCTTTAGTTGAAGTCCTACTATCTTCTAAACCCATCATATTATGTCTTTTTTTTCCAGATATTCCGATGGCCCATCGCCAGCAGGCTGGATGGAAACGAGATGCTGGAGATCCAAGTGTACAACTACAGCAAAGTCTTCTCCAACAGGTGAGGTTGTACCGCTGCTCCTAGATTGTCCTTAAAGCACATTTACCACACCAAACAGCATTTCAGAGTAAACTATTTGTGGCTTCAGTGCCCTTCCTGCCTTCCTGTCACAGCCTGTGACCAATTCAGACCGACACACGGCGCATGTTTCTCAGATGAAGGAGAATAAGCTTGTATTCCCCGAGAGCTTGTTCTAAATTGATTCAATTGTGTGTGTAACGGACTGCAAACCATAGAACTGGCCGTGAATGAGTTTCACTTCAGGAGGGAATGAAACTACATTAGATCCTCAGTAATGGGCACATTTGTCACTTTACAGTTCCCAAACAATCATTATGAAAAGCACACAGGATGCTTTAAAGGGGTGGGAGTCACCAGAGGCCCCACGATATGATACGATAAATTATCACGATACTTATAGGTCCAGTGTGTAGGCGGTATCTAGCGGTGAGGTGAGGAGATTGCAGCAAACTGAAGCCTCTCCCGTGTACCGAGCATGTTGGAGAGCTACGGTGGCCGACGCGAATGTCCCTCTCTAGAGCCATTTGGAGCAGAGCCAGTACGTAGAGTGTGTGTGTATGTGGGAAGTGAGTGGTGAAGCAAGAGAGAGAGAGCAGCGGCGACAGGAGGGTGTAACGTTATTGACTCCGACCCAGGCAGGAAAAGTTAACAGAGTTTGGTTTGTCTGTTCTGGGCTACTGTAGAAACAAGGCAGTGCAACATGGCAAACTCAATGAAGAGGACCCGCTCTCTATGTAGATATAAACGGCTCATTCTAAGCTAACGAAAACACAACGATTCTTATTTTCAGGTGATTATACACTAAAGAAAACAGAGCTAATTAATATTATATTCCCTTTCTGCTAATAGATCCCCCTAAATGTTACAAACTGGTCCTTTAAGTCACCCTACGATCTTATTTTAAACATTTTGCGATATATGCTGAGTATTGCGATAAGATATATTGTGACATATTGCGATTTATAAAAAAATGTTAAACTGCAAATTATGCAGTTTGTCAACATCTGTTTTATCTAATAAGATACAGTTTTCACTCACTGTTCATCTCAGAGTTTTCATTCACATATCTTGAGGTCAGAGGTCAAGGGACCCCTTTTGAAAATGGCCATGCCAGTTTTTACTCGACAACATTTCGCGTAACTTTGGAGCGTTATTTTCCTGACAAGCTAGTATGACATGGTTGGAACCAATGGATTCCTTAGTTTTTCTAGTTTCATATGATACCAGTATCTTCACTGCTAGCTTCAATACGGAGCGCGCTACAACCTCTGAAAGACAGAATTGCGTCAGGGCTTGTTGGCGATACAATAGTGCCATGCAAAATATCGCGAAACTATGCAGTATCGATTTTTTTCCCCCCGCACTTAGTGCTTTTGTGGAAGGTGCAACTGGGATCACATGTTGGATGTTTGTTATGCTGTAATTATTTCCATTATGTGTTTGATATGATACTGGTTTATTGATTTTTTTGCAATTCAGACTAATTTTGCTGATGTGGTTTGTATGTTTTTACTTACAAATCCCAAGATGACGGAAGCTGTATTTCAATTACGAGCCATTTACAGTTACATTAACGACCCGAGTGCTCTTCAGCAATGCACTGATGCTCGAACCTGCTTTGATGGATCTGCACAGCACTCAAATTACTCCAAAGAAATCATTTGTGCAGAGGCGATGGTGGAAACTAGCTAATTAAGTAATATCCTTTTACACCTCCTCCTTCTCATCTTCTTCTTTTTCTTGTTTTTCTTAAGTGTATTTTGTTTCTTATTAGTTTCCCTTGAAGTGCGTTTAGCCTCTGGCGTGTCCAGATCTGATAAGACGTAGGCTGGTTGTGCCAGGAAGTCCGTCCGTCTCCTGTGTCCATAATAAATCCAATCAGATCATTACAGCTGCTGCGTTTAACTGATTGGCCGACCGGTTGATGTGTCCATACTGAGGACACATTATGTCGCCCACACAGTCATTTAAAACTTAGTATGGTTGTCTCTGTGTGTGTGTGGGTGGTGATGTACTGTATGTATGTGTACCACTGTCTTTATATTCGATCTGTGTGACCTGATCTTGTCCGTGTGAATATAGCTGTGTGTGGATGTGTGTTCTGTACGCGGTGACACACTTCTGAATGATTCTCACATTCCTCTCAGAGCCGGTGACAGGTGTGCAGACAGATGTTGTATCAGTTTTACGTCAAGGCAGCTCTCAACGGTCACCATGATTATTTCTGGTGCCACTGTGTGGAAGAGGAAAAACAGAAACAGGGCAGCCACACGGCAATTTACAGAAGGTCAGAAAGTGGAGGACAGCTCAAAGTTTGCAACCCAACTAGCCCGATAATATGATAGACTGAGTTGCCATTTCTCTTCATTATTCTGTAACGTTAATGAGAACAAAGCAGTGAATCAGAGTAATAAAACATTATTGCTGAAGCACAGAAACATCCCAAACACAGCCAAATGAGAAGAAAAGATCAAATACAGGCAGAGGGCAGGGTCTCTGCAGATACAGACACCAACACACACTTCTAGTGGGTCATAAGTGATGATTGCCAGGGATTATTTTTGTATCAATTCATACATTGTTTTGTTTTTTTAGAAAATTCCTTATTCCATATCATACCTTTAACTAAGATAACATAGATAACATTCTCTCATTCTTCTTGCTTACAAAGCTCTGATTGGCCTGGTTGTTTTTCTGCCAAAAAGCACAACATCAGAGTTTGAATCACTGGAAAAATGGAGAAACGGGCAGCAGTCCGGAAGCAGTCTTTCATCATTCTGTCGTGGCAAACCCAAACAACGAGCACTCGAGCCAATTAAAACATATGTATAGTACTTAGCAGTTTTGTGCACAGAAATGTTGGACTCCAGAGAGAAAATTAGCAAGAAAAAGACCATGATTTAAACCATGATGCAGTTAAGAAACTTCTTCATCCACTCACTGCTTGATAATCTCAAATGCACATGCACATACACAAGCAAAATATACAGTAAAACACATAAACTCCTGCATGCAAAGACACTTACCCGCACACATACACACTTACAACACGACAGGACACAACAGGACACGACCCGGCACTCATTTAAGTTGGTAAATAATTCAAGATGAGTCATAGCTTGTGCTGTTCTCACACCTGCTCCATATGTCCACAAGCAGCATCATTACCAGGGTAACTGATCTGCTTCATCACCCGCTGCACCAACACACTGTAAAGCCAGCACTGTAAGGCCAGTGTGTCACACTGCGCAACCATAAGTGCGATCGCATTACCACAACTACAAAGAGAAAGCGATGATGCGGGATGGCCTCTGTGCTGTAGTGGCATATAGACCATGTTTTATGTCCTGTTTTCCCCTGTGGCTGAGAGATATGCTTTTATATGCTGCATGCTGTGTGAGTACACTGTGTGTGTTACTGAGCATTGTATATTCAAGGTCTTCAGCCTGATGTCCTTGGCTCCCGGAGGGTCCATGGAGGAGTATCAGGGGGTCATTGAATTTCTTAATGTTATTTTTTAATCGAATGTTTTGCAGCAAGCTCACTGCTGCATGGTTAGCAAAACCACTGGCCCCAATTTACTACCTTGCAATTGTCACAATGAAACATAAAGTAGTGGCCTCCATGAAAACTTTCCAGAGTAAAATCCTGTCTCACAGTGTTATAAACTGCTGTGCAGGCTTAAAGTGTCTGATAAGCCTTCAAACATTGTTGTATATGATTCTTTTTAAATAAGAAAGCTTTACATTGATTCATAAATCAAAGGTTAGATCCCAGGGGATTCTAAATGCAAAGCTCAGATTGAACACTGACTGCAATAACTACATCTGGTTGAGACACCATAGCACCCTCATCAGCAATTTTAGTCAGCAAGTCTGTGTTTTATTTATGTAATGTTGTGTAATTCTCATTGTATGGTCCCAAAGAAACCACTCATTTTGTCACGACAAAACCACAACCAGGCTGTTATTTTCCTTAATAAGGAGTTTGTACAATCACAAAATCGTATGCAGCTGTATTCACATTTGGTATATGAGAATGAAGATGAGGTGTTGGCTAGGGCTGCAACTGAAGATTATTTATTGTTGATTAATCTGTTGATTATTTTCTCGATTAATCGATTAGTTGTCTGGTGTATAAAATGTCAGAAAATGGTGAAAAATGTCAATCAGTGTTTCCCAAAGCTCAAGATGACATCCTCAAATGTCTTGCTTTGTGCACAACTCAAGGATATTCAGCTTACTGTCATAGAGGAGTAAAGAAACCAGAACATATTCACATTTAAGAAGCTAGAATCAGAGAAATTAGACTTTTCTTTTCTTTAAGAATGACTCAAATTAATTGAATATCAAAATACAACTAATCAATTGATTGTTGCCGCTCTAGTGTTGGCGATGTAGCTCGCTGGGTGTTTGCGACTTTCCTGTTCACCCTAAGATTATTATCAAACAAGATGAGAATGAATTAAAGTCAGACTGAGGTGGTGTCGTCTGAACGTCAGCCCTGAATACTAAAAACTTTATTTGTTCTGTTCCTGCTCTTCAGACAGAATCACTTACACAAACACACATCAGAAGAATATGTATTTTAAAATTCCGCTGTTGTACAAGCTCTGTGATGTCTTTTGAAAAGCTCTACAATACTTTTAAACTACTTTCTTTATTGCTTTGAGAGTGAGTATACAATTTCAATATGTTAGACTTTTTTTTTCTCCAGTTTTATCTTTTAAATTGGCTTTGAACTTTCCGGGAACCAGTTTCCTCTGAAGCGAGATAAGACTGTTTACAATTCACATGGAGGCTTTTTGCTCATACTAATCTTCCTTTGTCTTTCTCATCTCCTGGTCTCAGCAATAAATCAAAACATGCTATTTATTTGTATTCCCTTCTTGAGTTTCTGTTTATCTTTATGGTTTTCATATAGCCGCAGGACATTGAATTGTAGCCCGGTAACAGGCTTTCCTGCCTCAAAAGTGTCCTTCCATGTTGTACACATTGAGACTCAATAATGTATTGCTTGGGCTTAAAATGTAAGCTTACAAACACAAGCCTGTCACTTTGTCGAATTGTATCTCGGATGTAATGTTACTGCTTCTAACCACATGACGCATGACATGCTGATGGACACTGACAGAGAAAAACGAGTCTTAATAGCTTTTTCTATTGTTTGTGGTTAAGGAAGTCTATTGTTACTGGAGTATTGATTGTGTCCATGTGAATCAATAGATATTCATCTTTGAACACCAGTGAAAGACACATTCTTCTTATGTTTATATCAGTGTGTGGACACCGGTGGGGGGCAGTGCTTGGCAGAAGCTTCTTCTCAGCCAAATCACACACACACACACACACACACGCGCACACACGCACACACACACACACACACACACCTACCTGTCAGCTGTCACATTTTCATTTCACACTGTCCTCCAGCTGAGTAGAGTTACCAGCAGCGGGGATGGATTAGTGCAACCTCGAGAACAACTCTATTTGACTTGGAAAAATATTTTACATTTCAAAGCTGTGCTCACCTCCCCTCGATGTCACCCGAGCCGGAGAGATTTCGTCATAGTCACGCCTCGATTTTGCAAAAAAAAACTGGAGGCACACAAAGAAAAATAATACAAATTGAAAGGGAAGGGAGCGCTGAATTATAAAGCAGATGAAAGTACATTGTTTGCAGATCTACAATCAATAATGAATGCCACCTTTTGAAGTGCTAAAAAGTGAGCCAGAACATGATAGGCCCTGCTCAGTTCAATTATTCAGCACTTGTACACGCGTGACAATGGCTGAAAGGAAATGACAGACCATTTGATGGACATATTGATCACCACTGTCTATGGAAGGAAAGAAGGGATTATACTGCTGTGGGTTAGGATTTACAGTGACACCACTAAGAGGTGCAGAAGTTTCTACTCAACTTCAAGGGAAAAGTTGAGTGCAGAAAACCATTAATATCCTCATAGACTCTGCTGGAGTCATGTCATGGAGCATGGAGCGATTCAGGGGGGAGCCTGGCAGACATGCACCTTCACAGAGAATGCATCTGCCAGCGCCTGAAGGGAAGCACATCACTTTCTTTTTCATAGCTGAGATTCAAAGTGAAGTCAAGTTCTGAAATTCTAAATTTACCTCATTATTAAGTTTTGAAGTTCTGCTGACAAATGTGGCCTCACTTTCAACTGTACGTTGAATTCGTCACCACCAACTCCAGAGGAAAGAAATTGTGTAAGTGAGGACAGAGATGGAGATAAAGACGAAGGGAGATAGACAAGAAAATGCATTTACTGCAGGAAATGCATGTGAGATCTGGCAAGATCTGAAGAGAGCATATTGACAATACAAAAACTGCTTTTTCAGGAGGAAAAAACTGAACATGAGAGTATCTTAAACTTATATCTCTTCTGGCACTGCATGTACTCAAACTTACAGTGCTTGTTCAGCAAGGTGCACGCTGTACCAAGTGAGCTAAGGCCTGACACAGATATGAAAACTCTTGTGGAACTTATGTCCAATCAACAAATTTCAATTATCAGAGTGTTGTGAGGAGCACTGCCTTTATGCTCTGGCCATACTGCCCGCGTCAGCAGTGCGTGCATCGCGGAACCTTTTGCTTCTTATTTGGGCGTTCATGTTAACAGGTTAGAGCAGCCAGCTGTGTGTCTGCTGTGTTTCTTCTAGAGATTCGAGGTCTCGCCTATTTTTTCTGCGTGTCGGTGATTCACAGCAAAAATACTGTGAAAATGACCTTTTGACCATATGTTGACATTATACCAGCAACATTACTAAAGTTTCAATGTCTGTATCTGTAGAATATGTCACAGACATGAAAAAAGTAAATATTCATTTTTAACTCACCACTTCCTGTTTCAAAATAAAAGCCCCCTTAGAATTTTTCTGTGGACAGAATCCCTTCATTTGTTAACAAAATGCTTTTATTCTGATTCTTATATTTGCAGAACAGTGTGGTAGAAAAAATGCAGTGACTTCCTCGGCTCCATAAATTCATAGATAGAATTATGTTTGATAGAGTACCGGCTTTTAATTGTGGATTATTATTGTTATTATTATTTACAAATGAGCACACACTTCTTAACCTTTTTTTGTCTAAATTAGATATAAATGACATACAGTAAACAATTTAATGAAATGGCCATTATGAAAGGCTAACTCTATGTAGAAAGAACCGGCTGGCAGCAGGCAGAGCAGCAGAAATGCTGTCTGTGTCGATACGACACGTGTGAGAGATGGAGCAGTTCAACGAAGTAACCTCACATGCTGCTCACACAGGCAGCGTGTTCCGGGCGTTAAAAGGGATCATCGGGACTTTATGACCCGACACAGGATTCCTGTCAGGAGAAAAGTGCTAGCCACAGAGCAACCCTGTCTCCTACAAAATTATGTTCTCGTACAACTAAACTGCATCCTCAATTACATTTGGCAGGAAATATATTTTCTCCTAGATTATGGTCTGAGTTTTAAACAGTTTTAAACACGTAGTTAATGGTGTAAATTGAAACAAAACTACTTAGTTAGGTTTAGGTAACAGAACTACTGGGTTACTTTTAGTAAAAAAACATCATGATATGGCTTAAAATGACTACGTAAGTGAACGTTGACTTTTAGTTTCACATTAGACATGAACAGCGGTCACCTGGGGGAAAGTCTGCTGTTTGTGTGACTCATCCACCACCACTCCCACTCACCCTTAGCAGAGTTTCTTGCTTGTTCTACTGGTTATTAGACCAATAATGTTATTATTCCACATAACTATCATTCAATGGTCACTCAATATACAATGTCACCTGCTCTCTGTGTTGCTCGTTGCACTACGTCACTTGCTGCGGCCGTCCGCAGACTATTTGTGATACGTCAAAGACAAATGTAATCCACAACAAAATACGTTTCCCTCCAAACGTAATTGAGAATGCAGTTTAGTTGTATGGTAACGTACATTTTAGGAGACAGGGCTGCACTCAGCTGACGGGTATCCCAGAAAAGCACAGCCCAAGTTCACATTTTCTTGAGGAGAAAAGTTGCAGCAGAGTAGTTGAGCATGAAAACTCCTTTTCCGTACAGTTAATCTAGGAAGAGGGAAAGAATAATAGCAGGTGATAAACAGCCCACTCTTTATTTGCTCACTGATGAAGTACCTTCTGCCTTTGTTGTTCTTCTTTATTATACATTTAATAAGATAGCATTTGTTGTTTTTTACGCACTGAGGTGCAGGTGTGCTTGTGTACTTTGGATGTGTTTGTGTGTCCTGTACTCATTCACTCTCGTCTGACTGTCAATGTCTATAGTCCCGTTGGGAAGCTCACATCATTAGCTGCCATCCCTGCGGTTTTCTTATGTGAGTGTGAGAGAGAGAGAGCATGCCAAGTGGTAAGCTATTGATTGTATGCCCTTGTTTTATGATGATATCTCTCCCTGCGGACTCCTGTCCAGCCTGGTGATTGTGTCTGTCCTTCCTAATGACTGTCTTGTTGCTTTTTTATTTTATATCTATTTATCCTGTCTGTCACGTATGGATGGATATTAAAAACACAGCTGTATTTTCACCCCACATGTTACCGGTGTGTGTGTGTGTGTGTCTGTGTGTGTGAGAGCTAGTGACCATTACAGTACAATAGAAATGACATATGGTTGTGGCTCAGTGTGGGCAGCGCATGTGTGGCTGATTGCTCTGCGAACAACACACTGTTTTGGGGGAAACTCTTTAAATTATTCACCAGCTCTAATTGGCTAGCTGAATGGGGACTGTACTGGGTTTCTTCCCACTGTTATGTTCTGCGAAGGATCCTTGGGCAGCATAGAAATGAGCCTTATGTCTAATGATTTTATATTTAATGACAACAATCAAAGAATCCGGTTCTTTTGGGTTTCCAAACATGACAACAAAAATCCCCTTACTCTTTAAAAAAGTCCTTATTTTAACCCAAACCACTGCAGAGTGGGTTATGTAAGGCTTACAAATACTATGCATTGACAATATAGCTCTATATCCATTACATTTGGTTTAATTACCTGGAAAGAAGGACTTTGGCTGACATGAGTTATCCATGTTTGTTTGGTTTTAAGGCACTTCCGTTTTATTGGAGCTTGCAGAAGAAAGTTATCATAATTACGACTTGGGTGTTGACAAGAACACTATTTGCAAATTGGTAACTGGTAATGACAGTAACTCCGATATGACATGAATGCGGCATAACTATAATGAAATAATCCATTAATTCAACCATGAGGTTTTACTCAAAGAAAACAAATGGGTGATTGATGTTAACTTCACTTGCCAGACTTACATTTTGTTAATTTAGTCATCTAAATTTGTAAAAGTGTTTTCTTTTAATGCAAATTTAGAAGAAAAAACGTACAGTTAAATGCAAAATGTGCTGCACATGCTGAATTTGGATCTAAAGGCCCTGACATACCAAGCCAACGGTTGGCTGTCGGACAGTTTGGGGCCATCGGTGAGCATCCGTCGGCCTAGTTTTTGCAGTCTGTCCCACATCTTCAGCTCTAGTTTGCCTGTGTCGGAGATTTTTCTGTGCCCGTCGGTGAGAGAAAATACTCTTGATTGGCTGTTCAGTGTAAACAAACCAGTGCACAGGAAGAGAAACGGACGTACGTGTTAGTTGGCTGCAGTCTTTGCGGTGTTTTCAAGTGCAACTTTTTGGCCCAGACAAAGGTGACGTGAGGCGACAAAACTGGTGGCTTTTGTCGCAGCTAGTTCTTTGATGTCAGCTTGCTGTGTCCCCAGTTTTAAGGTCTCTGCAGCCTTCAGCTTTTCAATTAAAACAAACAGAGAACTTATTTTTCTTGCCATTAAAAAACTTTAGGAAGTAAAAGCAGAGAATATTTTTTTCCTTCAGTGTGCTGGGTGAACGAATGGTATGAAAGTCTTCATCCCTTTATTTACTTGTCCTTGAGGGCATTGATAAGAGCTTAAGAGAAGTTGCTGAGAATTGCTGCCTGGTGCTGAAATATGTTGAAAGCTTTGGAGAATAAGCTCTCTGAAATGTTTGCAGGCCTGGGTCGCACAGTAGAAGCTTTTTGGCATACAGTATATGTTTTACAATAACAATTTCGCTGATTGTCACACCAAAGTGTGTCCTTAGTGGTGCTTATTGTAGTACATTATGAGGCAAACACCCATATATCCTGTATGTCCCGGCCATTATAGGGAGTTTTTAAGTGTTAATATGTTTAAGGTGCCTTGTGTAGTTTTCTTCTAAATGAACAAAAAGTTAAGTTCACATTCAGTGTTTCTCACCGTACTGCTCACACTTGTGTACAAAATAAGGACAACTAAGAGGAGATGCTAGGTGAAAGGAAGACTGATATGTTTGGTGTGTGTCTATTTGAGCTGAAATCGACTTACTTTAAATTGCTTTGAGGAGTGACATACTGTAGTGAGTCGGCGACAAAGGCAGTATGGCACTTTCTCAATGTCTGTCACAGCACATACCCATCACCACCCACCTAATAGCAGTCTGTTCATGACTCTATCACTGAGGCACACAGACCTACACACTGTGACACAGAGTCGTGGAGACCAGATGCTCTTGGTGAATAAAAAAGTACTATTATGTCAGTATTTATTAGTGTAACTGAACAAGGAGATAAACTAGCGATGTGACAATGACTAAAAAAAGACTTTAGATTTACACGGAGTAAACCAGATGGGCAGCAGAGGAGAAACAAAGGACCCCATGTTCTGATGTAATGCCATGTATTGATCTCACTGATTGGTGTTTTACGATGCTTTGTTGGTGTTTCCCTGCAGACTGGTGGGGACTTTCTGTATGGTACTTCAGAAGGTGGCCGAGGCGGGACAGCTGGAGCTGACCGACACGCTCATTGATGACAACAACACGTCAATAAAGGTAAAGCTCAACACTGCTCTCACATTGTCAGTATCAGCAATCTACAGGGGTCGCACTGTGGGAAGGTTGGGACAACTCCAGAGGAATCCTATGTTGCTACGTTTACATGCTGGATGTGTAAAGACATAATTTTCACCAAATTATAAGTAAACAACGTTTTAATATTGTGTTTGCAGCTTGTTGTGTTGGTGGCCAAAAAATCAATTAGCAGGTTTAACAGCTGCCATGGGTTTGTTACCTGGACATCCAAAATGAGGAGTAAACACCATTTACATGAAGCCTCTTCAAACTCACTGAACCCATCAGAACAAACTAATGCCTTAAAGGCAAAAAACTTAATTTAAGATTTGAGTGGAGATTACAAAGTTCCCAAAAGTACACGTCAACAAACATGTCAAGATGAAATTTAAGGAAATGTGTATAAAATATTTGAATATAAGGCAGCCATAAAGCAGCCATTAGAACTAGACCGCCTAGTTTCACAGCTTGGTCCAAGTTTCGTGAGCTGGACGCTTCACGCTGGACGGGCTCATTTATATAACAGATTGTTCCCGGCCAACCAGTCGTGTAAATGCATCACTCAGTGACAGACTTCTGCGTTCGTAGGGATGGCTCTCTGCGGTCCAGCCAAAAAAAACATGGAGTTTGGGGGATTAAATATTTAACTGGTATAGCTTCAATGAACAGCTGATACAGAATTTGTATTCCCTTCGATAGCTCAGTTGGTAGAGCGGAGGACTGTAGAGTGAATACATAGATATCCTTAGGTCGCTGGCTCGAAGGAGGACACTTTTGCAAATTTCCCCACTGTGGGACTAATAAAAGAATGTCTTATCTTATCTTATCTTAATGTCAATAAAGATCAAATTAACTAGTGACCAAAAATAGTTTACAAAAGCTTAAATCAGTTTATATTTGTAAAAGGATATGACTTACCTTACAGCAGTAGAATTGAAATGAAATCTTATTAGTCAGCAAAATCCATTCACAAGCAAGTAGGGGAACATTAAATGGAGAAATCAATCTTCCAATGCACCTGCAGCGGTGGCAATAGGAGAAGAAACAGCCGTCATCTGGCCTATTATAGTCCTGTACATCAACAACGATCTGATGGATATACAATCTTCCTTTGCACCATCAGCACATCGGGACAATTAACATTAATCCAGATATTCTCTATTGATTGGAAATTGTGTTTAGAACAGCTAAACCGCAGAGCAGCTCAGTGGTAAAGATGATTGTGAGGATGATCTGAGGTTTTAAAGCACCCCGGGGTGCAGAATTGTGTTAGTGGAGCAGGGAGTGCTGATGTGATGCTTCTGAGATGATGACACACAGCATGGGGAGTGCTTTAGGGTTTATACTTGCACACACATGCACACGTCCCGCTGACATATGTGCGAGTGGCTTCTCCTGAAAGCACACACACACACACAATTAAGAGAATTTTAGTGTTGTACCTCCGTGTAGGAAGAAACTAAAT